>NC_090924.1:486078487-486420987 GCF_040938575.1 Ambystoma mexicanum
ATTAGAGCACAGTGCTTTGCAGATGCTTTTATCAATGATCAGTAGAGAAAATCTCAGACTGACCCGGATTTTAAATTAAAGAGTACAACACCATAGTCTCTGAATTAAGCAAAAAAGGACCTCAAACATGTAAAAATACATATAAGGGGACTTGGCAACATATCAATACACAGTATATGAAATAACAGTGTGATAATCGCATAGCATAAAAGATATAATGGGCCACAATCAAAATAAATAAACCAATATTAAAAAAAACCCATATAAATGCATAGTCAGTCCAGTGATATATATGTTTGTTTATGTAAATTTATTTTATTCATATTATAGATAAAAGGTGTCAGTTTTGGAACACATGAGGAAATGTTAAATAGCCTTTGTTGAGTATAGTGATAACATTGGAAGAAGCATTATGAGAAAAGGTAAGTACTAGTGGATAAATAGAGAGAGAAAGGGTAGGTACCTGTGGAAGCAACTAGTGTTTGGATCTCCTCCTTGATCATTATTAGAAGAAAGCGGACCCAGGTCAGTATAAGTGAAAGATAGAGAGTGAGAGTCAGTGGTTTCAAACTGATAGCATTTTTTCCTAAGAAAAGTGTAAAAGTTGTAGCTAAAGAATAGTACATGTATATAAGTATGGCCATATTTAGTGAAGATGGCATGGAAGAACTTTGCTTATAAGAAGGTGGAGTAATCCTTTATGATTATGTTAATGTGAAATAGTGTACATTGATAGATATATGTTTTGTTTTAATAAAGGAACAAAGGAATAATAGCATATGAAAATGCAGTGATAGGTAAATATTGTATGCATGTATGCCACACTTGCCTGCACTTAAATAGGACACACGCTCATGTTCAGCATCACAGTTAGGTAGATTAGAGTAGGAAGGGCAACAATAAGTGTTAATTGTAACCCACCAGAATAAGCACAGCAAAGAAAGGAGAGACCGTGGTCCTGCGCCATTGGAAGGATTATGAAAAGTTAAATTCAGAGAAGATGTGTATTGAGGGAGCCAAAAGCAGACCTGCCACCGCACCACGTTCATAAAAAAAGATAAGCAAAGAGCACCCTTCTTTCTACTTGAGCTTGCGTTTTACCTTACCATGAATATAAAGAGATGACCCCAGCATCATCATGTTAAGGAAATACACAAGCGACAAGGCCAGAGCCCTCCGCGAAGAAGTAGGAAGAAAGGCCTATTTTAGGGACGTATCGTTCTCTTTGCTAGCTTACCATGACTTTTGCCTCTGCAGGAAGTAAAAGGACAGTTTATTTATGGATGCGCCAAGAAGAAAGAAGAAGAGCGGCTGAAGAAGAAGACAGTTCCTTTTGTGTTGTTCTTGGATTTGTCATGTTGTCTGTTTTGGCTTTTTATTATTTTTTATTATAAAGAAGCGTATTATTTAACCCCAGTAGTATAAAGCATGCCACAACCATTTATAAATAACCTCTCTCAACAATAGAGGAGAAATGTTTCCTTTTTCAATTAAAAGAGGGGTTTGGAGATGACGTTTGAATTTAGCACTGCACTAAGAAGGACAGAATGAGGTGTGAACCTATGAAAAGGGTGGGCCAAGAGAGAGTAAAACAACATATGTGTGTGCTTTTTGGTTCTACGCTATAGGCAAACCCAGGTATAAGCATAGATAAACACAGGTAATACTAAGGTATACACAAGAGGGAGAAGAAACAGACATTCAATTAAATTAAAGAAGAGGACATTTAGTAGCACATATTTTAGGAGGTAGGAGTAATATTTTAGAGAAGAGGGAGCATTGAAATAGTAATGTTTAAGTTTTAGGAGGAAGTGCTGATAATAAAATGCACTTATCGTTCAAGAAACTCATCCAGTTTTTTATATTTCAGATGGCCAGGGAACACCTGAACTCTGAGTGACAACAGTACAGAAGCCTACACGCAGGGAGAAAGGCCCTAAACATAGCATGAAAAAAGGGGTAGGTGGACACAGTCAGATACTCATTGCTGTTGAACTGAAGAAAACAAGAAGAAGAAACAATCGTCTTTATGGACTCCCACATCCATATGTCCCCTTGACTGACTATTTTACTCAAGAAGACAATGGGCCTCATTAGGAGTCCGGCAGTAACCTGCCGGTTTTTCCGGCTTGGTTACCGCCGGACTCGTATTACCATTCCGCCTCTGTGATTCCCGGAATTACCGGGGCATTACAACCCCGGTGACCCGGGAATTCTGGAGGCGGAATTCGGTAAATCCCCATTCCCATTGAGTCCCCTTTAGGACTCAATGGAAATGGGGACCATGGAAACACCGGCACCATCTCATGATGGTGCCGGTGTTTCCACGTCTGCCTGCAGGCGGGCGGTGTTAAACCCGCCAGGTCAGACCTGGCAGTAATGACACCTCCGCCTGCAGGACTCGAGATCACCCGGTATGGAAACAACGGTGGCGGCGGGTTTAACGCCACCGTTATTTCCATACCGGGTGACTCGTAATGAGGCCCAATGTGTCCTAAATCATGGCCCTTGTGTGAATTAAGGGTCCCCTGAACTTGCTGCAAAGCAGAGGAGGAAACAAAACAATAATGAACTGATGAAAGATCCTTTAACTTGAAAGAAGGGAAGCAAACCTATAGAGGAGCATATTGAATGTACCCTCGAGTTAGTGACAGCCTGCAGGAGAAGCTCCCTGAAGGAATATGAGAAAGAGCTCAGAAAATGGACTGATGACATCATAAGAAAGTGTGCACAAAGTTTTTAAATACTGAACAACGACAATCTATGAATCCTAAAGGAGAAATGACAAAGTAACGAATCAAGTGAACCTTAATAGTGTAAAAGAAGAAGATTACACGGTAGAAAATGCTGCAGAAATCAGAAGTATAATGAATATACATACGCTGAAATGCAGGTCATTTTATAGGCTAGCTACAAATAGTGAATAGAATGAAGGCGGAGCCACCATTGTACAGAAACTGGATATTGGTATCATGAAATAATGAATCCAAAGAATCATGAAGAGGAAATGAAAGGCTGTGTCACAGTAGAATAGCAGGTTGCTGGAGTTGCGTTGGGGCTGTCTGGCCTGAAGTCAAGAACTGAGTAGTCAGTGTCAGCTATCTATGCTGAGAAACATGTGTGTGGAGGATGAATCCTCTCATGTTAAGGTGCAAGAAAGAACACCGAAGATGGCAAGTCTTAATTCATTGAAACATTTAAAAGCTAGCAGAATGAACAGAATTGTGGTCTCATGTCATGCGACTCAAGGCGAAAATAGGGTTTGAACTTGAAGTTCCAGACGCGATAGCGAGAGCCATCACTCCCGTTGCATTGCTAGGACAAGAATACTCTGCAAGGCCAAGTACAAAGAGAATTTCATGGAAGAAGACATGGGTGATGAGAGGTGTTCTAATTGGGTGGTAGGGCAGCTCCATGTCCTATCTACTTGCTCCTGGTTCTTGGCTTATGTGCTTCTAATTGAACTGAATGTTCCAGACAAAGCACAAGCATGCCAAACCAATTGTATTAGTCCATATAACGAAGGACCTTATAGCTTGGGAAACCGATGAAACACTGTGTAATTGATTTTTCTTAAATGACATGTATGAAGAGGTAGGCATAAGTTGTCCACCTGATATCTGACAGTTAATAACAAACCTAGCTCCTATATGATTGTATATCTAGATGTGTCCCTTAACCAATACCAACCCTTGAGAGGTTTTGCACTATTGCCACGTAGCATGACGTTATTCTAACGCACAGAGTATATTGTTTTTCATGTGGAAATCTCTGAGAATGAGCATGCAACCATTGTTGTTCATTGTAAACTCCCTGAGTTAGATATTTGCTAATAAAACAGCAACTTGTCATTTTCTTGAGTTTGTCCGGTTATTTGGACTTAGAATTATTCTGGTGCAATCCCATCCAGTAACAGATGCACATTCCAAGGGCCCTTAGCACAAACCAGATGCAAATGTTCTAACAGAAGTTAGGTAAGCTGAAGGCCAGGAAATGAACTCCAAGCAGCTGGCAAATGGGATAGGGACAAAGGAAATGTTGATGGGTGGAGAATAGAAATAATGTGTGTTTATTAACGAATAAATAATAAGCTACAACATATAGGAAAAAATACGAAAAGAGGAGAGAAGAAAAGAAATGATGAATGAATGAATGAATGAATGAGCTGGTGGCTCCCCTCAGAAGAAAATATATAAATGTAATTTAACAACATCTCCTAATTCTCCAAGTGTCAGAGTCACCCGCTGTGCATTTAAATTAACATTTAATTAGGTACCAGTGGTGGGAACAAGATAGAAGTAAACAATGTTACCGTCCGGGGATACATACATATACACAAATAATAAAAGAGGGCAAAATATGCCACACCTTTGACAAAAAGGATACATATACAATAGATTACAATACAATATGATTGGTGACATTATTGGTTCTTTATAAGTGTCTTTCATGATACTGTAGAGGAGGTCCCAGACATGGCCTGCACCCCTTCCCCTCATTTCGAGGTACCAGGAGCATACTCGTCAAGGTATGTGACGTATGAGGAGCAAATGAACCTACAAAGAGCTGCACTGGGACTCTGCCCAGTATACATCAGAAGATCCATACCTGTTGAAGCTCCCATAACCAGACAGCCCTGGGCAGCACGGTACCCTATCAGACAGCCATACCAGCCGCTGATAGGAAACGAAGAGTACCTACAGACGGTCCATGAAGAGACCCAAAGAGCCCTAATGGAAGGCTAGTGGAAATGACTCAAGGGCCTGAACAGACTCGTGAATTAACAAAAGTAGCTATCGAAGATAACACACCAGTGCGAGTAACTACGAAAATAAATATAATGGACACAGAGAAGATATGATGTTAAAACGTGAGGAAACGGTGCTACGAGACAAGATGGAAGCAACCGACCTGTTAACAGTGTGTAAATAGGCTTGAAACGCAAGATGCTAAGAAATTGATACTGCTTGTAATGCTTAGTAGAAGATAGAGCGGCAAGCGCCAACCATATATCTACCTCAATAAGGCACATTATAAAAGTGTGACTCCATTTTGTAAAAGTAGAAATGTATCCAGGCTGCCAGAGGCCTGGCAGGCCAAGTTACATAACCCAGCCAAAGGCAAGAGAAGGAGCGGAATCGAAACTCAACAAAGAGCGGCTCATGCCTAGGAAATCGAGGTCAACCAGAGAAAGGGAGGAGAGCACCAGCTAACAAGATTCAAACTTCAGAGCATATGAGCCTGCCTCATGAAGGTCAAGATAAGGGGGGCCCATGCAGGTGGTGAGGCTGAAACAGAATTAAATGCACTAAAAACTGGAAACTGAAGCAGATTCATGGTGAACTAACACGTGACCATCCAGGCGCGAAGAAGTACCACTGCCAGATGTCATCCAGGACCCCAGGATGCCATACCTTTTCCCGATAAGAGACTACAGTTTTGAGGCCATCCTAAGCCAACTAATTGACACATCACCCTAAAATACTGATTGATGGAAGGGAGGCAGGGTGAAACTTGGGACACCAGGCACATGGGTGTCCATTCTGCATGCCGCTAATTAAAACAGGGATTTATGTCCAGGGGTGTGACCTGCCCAATCACAATGGACCAAGTTATCTGGAGTCCTATAGATGGTAGAACCAATAAGAGGTCGTAGTTGTAGTGGCGTCCATCACGCGTGATGTAGAGGGATGGGCGTAGACGCCCACCCAATAAGAGTTATCCAATCTGCATGCCCTATTATCATATACAGATAAAACACCTATACTTAAGTTACCTTTCCTAACCAATTATATTGCATGATGATTTTTTATAGAATTAGACGTCAGTGATGACGAGTTTTGCCTATAAGAATGACTGTTCGACTGACGTTCGAGGAAGTCGGAGCGAGACAGGTGATCGCAATGCTGCTGATTTCCATTTGTTTCTCTGTTTGATGTACTTGTCATTAAACGGACTTCCCTTTGCCAACTTACTGAGTCCTCATTATTGAGTCGTGTTGGAGTAAGTGAATCCTGCACCCACTGTCCGCACATGGTGCAGCTATGTTGTCTTACACGTTCTAGAGGGTGAGCGCTGACCTATCGGCCCGTCAGTTAATTCCTCTCCTCCTGAACAATACCTTCCATGTTGAGATAGAGCATTCAGTTGAGGGGGAGACTGAGATATGGGTGCATAGGTACATTGCATGCAGGGTAGGGTAAACTATAGGTATGTGGTAGAACATGTCAACCAGAGGGAGGGAATGAAGAGGAGTAGATCCTCCCCCACTCTCTGGTGACTATAATGGCTAATATACTGTAGCAAAATTACACTCACATTGTGTGATATTATTAAGGCAATGCTAAACTCCACTCAGCCCATAGCAGCAGCAACTCGAGCTAACTACCATCATGCTTCCACTCTGCATTGTTAAAATACATGTGCCTTTGGCCTCCTGCACTATAATTGAACCCAATTGCTAGTTCCTTGTACCTCATAGGTTCGTAGGACAGAGTCTTGTCTGCCTCCTCCCAAAACTGTATACTATTGCTAGACCTCAGCATACTCCAGTCACGAGTGATCTTGGCCTCTCGCACTAAAACTGAATCTGGTTGCCAACATAATGCAGTTACCTGCAGTCCCCAGACCTAGCTGGCTTGCACCTTGCCTACCCTCCTCCCAATTTGAACTCGAATATCAGCCCACAGCGAACCCTAGTCAGGAGTGTTTTGATCACATGCAACATTACCAGCACACTCCACCTTCCCTCCATTAGAATATTTAAATACCTGTACAACAACAAGCCCCCGGCACAACCTGAAGATGCCCACTGCCCATTCCACTAAATCAATTCACTCCCTAATACTCACCCTGGCCATCCTTAGTATCATGGCCTTTGCTACCAAAACAAATCCCCCAAAGGACAGAAACCTGAGACTTAGGTCTAGATTGCCCTGCATCTACGAACCTAAAAGGAACTACCCAAGCAATTCCAACAGACGAACCATCTCCCAGCCTAAGACTGCTCTGCCCTTATCACTGCAAACTACCTATTCCTGTGATAGAAATCCCACCAAAATTCACACAGACCAGAATACCACCTCACCCAAACCTCCACTACTCTCTAAAGCTAATAGTACACAAATGCTAACAGGGTCCCTCATTAACGCGAGATCAATGGTAGCCCATGCCACCGAAATTTCAGACATCCTAAATAACGATAACTTGGACCTACTGGCCATAACAGAGAAGTGGTTACATGAGGCTGCAGGACCGACTCTCATGCTAGCGGTACCTGACAACTACCAGATCCTTAAAGAGAATGCCAGAGGTTGTGGCCTAGCTATCATCTTCAGAACGACCCTTCCTATTAGACTTGCTGCGCCAGCACCCTACTTGTCCTGTGAAATACTCACAGCCAAACTACCTCTCTCAAACAACTGCACACTAACAATCCACCTGATATACAGGACACCAGGGCCTCTGGGTGGCTTCAAAGACGACCTAACCAGCCTCCTAGCCAACAACACAAAAGACCACTCTCAAACACTTCTGTTGGGAGACTTTAATCTCGGCTTCAATGACACAGACAACAAACATCCTGAATCAATAGCATCCTTGTTAAGTGACCATGGCCTCACCCAAAAAGTCCTTTCTCCAAGTCACGTTAAAGGAAGGATCCTTGACTGCGTCTCTGAACTAAACTGCAATATTAATATTACCGATATTGTCCCGCAACCTTGGACAGATCACTACTTACTAACCTTCTCCGCCACACTAGACCTCCTCAACCCCAAGACTAACAATATGGCACCCCCTCTTCTGACCAGAAGCAAGAAGGACATTACTGCTGACAAACTCATAGCTCTCCTCCTTCCAGCCCTCACGGGACTGGAAAGTAATACCAACCCTGACATACTAGTAAACACCTTTAATAACGCTATGACCAAGGCACTTGACATGACTGCCCCTGTCAAACAGCGCAAAGCTAGACAAGAAACACATCTAAATGCTTGGTTTACTCCTCAACTTAAAGCTTTAAGACTACAAAAAAGAAAGCTCCAATTCATTTGGCGCCACTCCCCTACTGAAAATAACAAAAATAATCTAACTGAACTGGCCAAACTGTACAAAAAAGAAATAATAAAAACCAAAAAGAATACCTTCAATGATAGAATTACCAAAGCCAATTCCAACACCAGAGAACTGTTCTCCATCCTCCGAGAACTGGAATCCCCAATCCAACTGGTAGACAATGCCCCTAAGGACAAGGTATGGTGCACTAACATACAATGTGCCCTAACCAACAAAATCTCCTCTCTGCAATGTAAAATTGCTAATAAAAAGGCTACACTGCCTCCCGATACAAATTCAACTCAACCACTTGAGAACAGGACAACCACACCCTTTAGCTTCAAGACCATCTCTATAATCGACACTGAAAAAATAATACTATCCCTCAAACCCTCAAATTGCAAGGGTGATATTTGTCCAGCACAAATAATAAAGGACACAGCTAGGGAACTAGCCCCTTTCATGTCCAAGCTTAATAACTCTTCCTTTAAATCAAATACAGTAACTGCCAACCTCAAAGAATCTTGGGTCCTTCCCTTGCTCAAAAAACAAACACTGTACCTCTCTATCCCTACCAACTACCGACCTATCACCCCCGTACCGTTCTTACTCAAAATCTTGAATAGGGCATCATACATACAAATCCAGGACTACCTGGAAGTTAACCACCTACTTGGCTTAAAGCAATCTGGCTTCTGCCCCCTCCACGGCACAGAAACAGCTCTGCTAGATCTTAATACACAAATTGAAGAACTAAAGGACAATGGAAGAACAGCCCTACTACTCTTATTGGACTTGTCGGCAGCCTTTGACTTGGTGGACCATGCTGTTCTTTGCAACCACCTCAAATCTGCCACCAACTTCACTGGAGAGGCTATTGCCTGGATCCTTCTTACCTAATTGTACCATGAAAGTCTTCTCCACCACAGCCTCTGCCAACCCCATCAAGATTACCAGTGGTGTCCCTAAGGGATGTGTCTCCCCTACTATGTACAACATCTTCACCAAGCCTCTGTTTGACAAGTTGGATAGACTGGGTGTCACCTACACTAACTACGCAGATGACACCCAGATCCTCATACCCCTTTCGGACAACTTTGAGACTGACTCAGCCTTGGTGAACAAAATCTATTCCATCATTCAGGCATGGATGGCATTACATGGCCTCTGCCAGAAAGATGTGAAAACGGAGCTATTAATCCTAGGATCGGAAACCAACATCAGAAAACTAGGCCCAAACTATACCTCGTTCAACATAGATAACAATACTATCAAGGAGATGCCTGTGGTCAAAAACTTAGGATTCTACCTCAACTCCTCTCTCACACTTAAAAAACAGGTCAACTCCCTAGCCTCCACCACAACCTATACCTGCAAACTAATCAGAGCAGCTAGACCATATCTCTCCAGTTGTATCACCCTTGCCAATGCTTTTATTATGTCAAGACTAGATTACTGCAATGCCCCGTACTCAGGAGCCAATAGTACATCACAGATAAAATGCAAAGATTGCAGAAGAACGCCCTTAGAGCAGCATTGAATGTCCCCTACAGAGAGCATATCTCCAAATCTAGGAAAGAGGTTAACTGGCTGAAAATAACAGACAGAAACTTCCTCAAAACAACCTCTAAATGCTTAAACAACCTAGCACCTCCTTACCTAGTGGAAAAAATCACCAGGAGAACAGTGGCCCGCCCTACTAGATCGGTTAAGACATCCATGCTGGAGACTCCTAGGTTTAAACGCTCAACTGCCAGAGGAACTAGCTTCCCTGTCAAGGCTGCGCAATGTTGGAATAAGCTACCACTTGACCTCAGACAAGAACAACCCTATCCCAATTTTAGGCAGAAGGTACTTAAATGGCTGCACACTAATGACAATTAACCAGACTCACATTCATTACCATTCCTGGCCTGCACCTGACCGTGGCATTTGTTGAGTCACATTGTACTGTAAACAAATATGTATATTATGTATATTAACTGTAAGCCAATGCTTCCTTGACCCTCCAAGGGTACACCCCTGCTCTACTTGTATGTATGCACTTTTGGTACCTATCTGTTGCACCTGTTCATGCTATGTAACCAAGCTTTAAGTTTTCTTGTACTGTTTGCGCCTGGCTACCCAGGGGTTTGGTGCGCATTATCAAATAAATAAACAAACAAACAAACAAACTATGTCATTTAGGGGCTGTGTCCTACCCCCTGATCCAATAGTGCAAATACAAGATAAATTGTGCACTCAGACAACTGTATTTTCCATACCCTAAACAGAAACTGTGAGGATAAACATGATGTGGAACAAGGATGACAGAAGTGATGTAATTTAACCTATGGCATCATATTGTTGCATATGAGACAGGGTAGAAACTCAATAGAAATTAGACATCAGAAAACTGATAGTGCTCAAATACATGCAGAAAAACGGTTCCCTGACAAAAGAAATGTGACCCCAGTGGACATCCATTATCTTAAAATGGACTCCACAGTTTGCCTTGGAAATGAATAAAGGCGTTAAGTCTGATAGGAGCTAACAAGTGTTTAGAATCAGAGAAACACAGAGTTGGGAAAACCCCAGGCAAATGGTTGAGCACCAGTCAAGGTTGACTGAGAGCAGCTGAAGACAGGGGCAGTCAATTTGTCAGCATTTAATAGTAGAAGATGTGATTTCCAATGGTGTGACTCATAAAGTGAAACTGGCATACAGTCGGAAAAAGATAAGATGGGGAAATTAGCCAATAGAAAACCAGACAGTTTATTTATGTCTTGAACACAATGGGCTAAGATATCTGAAGATGTGCATAATTTCTAGAACTTGTTCTGTCCACATTTAAGGGTGCAACATATTTCTGATGATTCAGAAAATGTGTAAAAAAAACAAGTCATGCTAATTACCATAGGAAGACATGTGTTTCAGGAAGTGTTTATGTCCAATAGAAATCAAGTGATGTTTGGCCTTTAAGTAAAATGGCCAATCAAAGCCTATTGAAATATAAGGTTCATATTAGCATTACATGATTGTGTAATCTGTTGCCATTGTATAAAACCATGATGCATGCAGTACAAAGTGGAGACATTTCCTTTTTGAGCTGTAAGAAGCAGTGAGTAAACAAATGTAATCCCAGCCTGCTGCCCAGATGTCTCTTCCTTACACAAAAGTATATTTATTTCCAGGGATCGCTGACTGCAGAAAATTATGGCTGAGAATTAATCTATTCACAATTATATTTCTGATTGTGTGGTTGGAACTGATCTAACTAGGTGATCACAATATGCAGACAGCAGATTCATTCATCTGGCTCAGCAATCAGTATACGTTGCTAGCAGATAAATAAACCATGCTATGCAATGAGATTTGTGGTGACAGATAATTGTAAAAAGTAGAAAGTAGAATAATGCCACTCTGCTTTACCTGATTGTTGAATTTGTCTAGTTGTCAGATGCAGGAATATGTCTCCAGCCAAACAGGAGAGCGGGTACCACCCTTTGCCTAGGCCCTTTGCTGGCTACCCATGCAAGGCTGTCCTTGTCCTGCGGGGTACAGAGGTGTCTGTGTTCTGGCTTGTGTGACAGAGAAGAAGAAGGCATCAGGCATGGGCTGCAAGGGATAGCTGTAGTTGCAAGTGGCGGATACCAGAGAATTTTAAAACCATAGGCTGAGCGGCACGAATGGGCACTCACCGGATGGTACTCACAAGGCCTGGTGCAATGTTAAGGGAGGAAAGAATGAAGAAAGGAAGGAAAGGCGGGAGATTGAATTAAGTTAAAGAGGGTTCAATGAAAGACAGTAATGTAGGAAAGCAAGAGAAAAAGTGAAAGGAAGGAGAGAAGGAAAGTGAAATTTGCCATGAGAAGGAAAGCGATGAGAAGAAAAAGAAGAAAGGAAACATAGGTTGGATTCAAGGGAAGAAAAGTAGAAATCAAAGAACAAAGTCATGACAGGAAATAAATATAATGGTAGAAAAAGAAGAGAAAAGGGGACGTAAGAAGGTGAGTAAGAAGTATAGACAGGTGGAAAGAGGGTCAAAATATTATTGCAAAATAGAATTATACATGTTCATTTCAGAAATGCATCAGTTCAATTCAGAGTTTAAAATGTTAGATATACTTAAGTCCATTGCTGATATGTTGTAAAAGCTGCCAATGCCTCAAATGTGTGTAGAAAGTTTCCTGCAAACACATGAGTGAGCCAAGTTAAGGATTCATCTCTGCAATATCACACAGGATTTCATGTGCAGGAATTAAAAGCAACCCTTGGGTATCAGGCATCACCCAGTAAGCAGGAGCTGCTTCTAAGGAACGAGGTGCTGGGATCTATTGTGCCGCTAATCTAATGGTATTAAGTTAGAAAGACTGCCCTGAGAATGCACAGAGCGGACTTTCTAAATCTTAGTGCTGACCAAGATGGGTAAGCGAAGACGGGTTCAGGTAAGTGCGTGTTTGCATGGGTGTGTGTATAAAAGGGGATAGTGTTTGTGGTGGTTACGGGGCCTGGGGGGAAGGAGTGTGCGTGTTTGTGTGTGTATATTTGTATGTGAGGCAGGGGGCTGGGGAATAGGTATGTTTCATGAGAGGGAGGCCGTGTTGGGGTGGGGCAGAGATTGAATGGGAGTTCAGGGGTGAAACCCCCAATTCCAAAGGGTGGGGTGGGGGTTATTGATGTATTTCGATTATTAAAGGCCGCACAAAATCGGCCGAAAAAAGGGTCTTTTTTGTGCGGCCTTTAATATTCGAGATAATCACAGAGAATAGTGCCCTAGTATTCCTTTGTGCACATTTACCCATACATTGATTTCACATAGGGATGTTTGTATGGCATCTGTTGGCTTGGGTCGCCTAATGCAGCTCCTGGCAGCTGTCGGTGTCAAGCTAAACAAGCTCTTCTAGGCTTCTGGCAGGAGATAACCAGCTCCCATCTCTTTCCATCACTGGCACGACAAGGTCACATGCAAGCTTTTTCTGATCCGTGACACTAAAATGAAAAACTGTGCGGTAGCAAGTGCTGTATGAAACACAGATGTCATCTGTTTCGTTCACGTTTTCTGGCAGTAACTGGAAAAGGCCAATTGTGGCCATACGTTATGGCAAAATAATTGCCATCTGCGAAATGAAACCAGTTTCCGGTGGTTCTTGACTGCACAGTGTCAGAAAAATGGTCCCCATATGACAAATTTGCAGCTAGTTCTGGACCAAACATGAGGTAAATAGGTTCAAATCAAACTTGACAGCCTCTGAGCTACTCGCTTCAAGTACAAAATACATGTATATGTCATCTCGGATTGCAAGCCATTTTATTGAGAGGGGCATTTCCATGCATGTTTGAAGGTCGTCCTCAGATTATGTACATCCCCCCGACATCCCCCTTTGTGCATCAAAACACGCCCATATTAAACATGTCGGGGTTTGTCTATTAGGCACTTCTTCGGCGTGAACGGGCCCTCTCGTGAGCTCTGCTGAGTGTCCGCCGTTAAGCGCACACCGTCAGAAGTCGCAATGTGAGCAGACCCCGTCTGTCTCTTTTAATTTGCATTCTCCTGTGAATGACAGGGCCGCAGCAGCAGGTGCAAGCGTTGGGGTGTAATCCACCAGAGCAGGTTTAGGAATGATCATGCCTGTTTGTGGGCAGGGACTCTATTCGGTGTTTATTTTTCCTGAGTCTCCTAGTAGGGTTCCATCGAAAAATATTACCCTCATAGCTGTTAAAGGGATGGTTCGCCCAAAATATTTTATTTCAAAAATAGATGGGCAATATTAAAAAAAATCGATTGTCAATTTTTTTTTCCAAGTCCCTATGTAAAATTTTGAGCAAATCAAGCTCAAAGAAAGCACATGGGGGCATCCATTTTGTGAAATGGATGCCCGCCGCTGTGCTCGCTTTGGCTTTTGCGGCACTAATGAAGGAAAAGCCAGCCAGCTGTAGTAAACAAAAGCTACCACTGGGTGGCTTTTCCTTCATTGGTGCTGTACGCGGAGGACGGGGACCGGAGACTACAGGCAGAAAAGCTGCAGCTGCATCTCAGTAAGTGCTATTTTTTAAATAAAAATAAACACTAGCTGCGTTTTTTTTCTAAGTTTTCCGAGCTGGAGGAGCCCGGAAAACTTAGAAATAAAACCGCAGCTTTAAAAACGTTGTATTTATGTTTGCGGTAGCTTTTGAAGTGACCGCAAACATAAATACAACGTTATTGTGTTTGAAAACGCTGCAGTTTTTCTTACTAAGTTTCTCAGGCTCCTCCGGCTCAGAGGAGCCTGAGAAACTCAGAAAGAAAAACCTCAGCGTTTTCAAACACAACTGCGTTGTGTTTCTGCCTGCCCTGGCTATCACTTTGGGTCTCCGGTGCTCCCCCCCGGTTGTGTTTACATGCCGCGGTGTTTCTGCCTACAGCTGATTTCCCATTTGGGGCTCAACATGTTTTGCTCTATGGCAAGAACACATTCTACTGCATCTACGTCTTGTCACGTGCAATAGACTGCACGTGGACGATATCGCTCCACGAGAGGGTAGACATCATTTATGTTTGATGGTTGGAAAGAGAGGTCAGTCCTTAAATAGGGGCCCGTAAACCAGACTTACGGCCTTGTATTTATTGGTTTGTTTCATTAGCGACCACAGAACCCTATAAAGGGTGGGAAATGCCAGGTCTCTGGGCATGAGATTATAAAAACCATGGCATCCGGAGATTGGACTCTCTGAAGTTTAGAGGATCATGTGACCAGAATGCCAAGATATATTGCATTGCAATAGTGTAGCCTAAAAGAGATCCGACTATTTGCCAGCAGTGTTGGAGCACAGGTTGACAGATATTTCAACATCCTATGTTGGAGTTTCAGCTGATATAATTCTGTGTTTGCAAAGGCAGAGGCTTGAGCCTTGAGGGATGGAGGGCAGCCATTTTGACATGAAGGCCCTGATTCACAGAGCGGTTCCTTATGGGATTGCACCATTATAAAATGCTTCTGAGCGGAGTTGGTGAGGAGAGTTGAGGAGAGTTGAGTCTGCTGGAGTCTCTCTCCACTGTCTACTACAGCGTGTGGGAGGGCTTAAAAACCCTGCACCAGAGCGGAGCGGTGAGCGGAGTTGGTGAGAAGAGTTGAGTCTGCTGGAGTCCGCGGGAGCCCGCGAGGGCAGAGGCAGAGGTAAACGTAATATGGAGGCCCAGAAATATGAGAGACCATCGTTACAGCAAGGGCGAAAAAATAGTAAAAACGAAAAACCGGACGAGGTGGGAGTGGTTTCGGACACTGACAACACTGACAACAATAAACGGCGTCTAAGGAGTGTGAAATCGCCAGCCACTCGGCTGAAATTAAAGACGCTTCTCAACGAAGAAACCACCCACGAAGGGAAAAAAGAGCTATATACGCCGAGGTCTCGTCTCAACAGTCCGAATAACGAGCTCAGAGAGGTGGGCACGACGTCTACTTTGTGCGTCCATGAACCAAAGGAGAAAGACGCACAAGTAACAACAGAACCAGTAACAACAGAACCACAAGGCCCAGAAATAAATCTAAGCGGCGAAAGTAAACAAGACCTACCGGGATCTGAGGTGGCCAGCGCCCTGCACACCGCACCGAAGGCGAGTGGGTTTCCGGAAACGGCAGTCGGAGGGCAGCCGCTGACGGACCCTCAGCAGGAGCGCTGTGACGCCGAGGAACGGAGGGAGAAGAAATCATCGGAAAAGACAACAAACCGCGGAGCAGGACACCCAGCCCTGCCTGCCTCACCTGACTCAGGGCGGGCTAGGAGGAGGAGCCCCACGCGGATGGAGAACACGGCGAGGAGTGGTCTAGAGAAACGCCGTGAGAAAGTTAGAGGCCAAATAGACAGCCCAAATGAAAACACCAAAGGGACACAGTTAGCGGAACTGGCCAAGAGCCAGGCTAACAAGCTGACCGCCACGCAAGAAAGGGAAAGAGTGGAGGTGGACAGTTTACCACAAGAATACGAAGAAGGAAGAAGGCTAGACTGGCCAAAAGAGAAGGTTCCCAAAATAGTCGTACAAGCAAATGTACACAGGGAACCAGAGTTTGCTGATACTGAAGAGGAACTAGGCATAAGTGAGAACGAAATAGAAGAAGAGATAAAACAAAGGGAAGAAAATCGGACGCAAGTGGCAAGTAGCAAATTCATCAGCAACGAGGGGAAAGCAAGTAGCACGGAAGAAAGTTGGAATGAAAGTGAAACGGGGACGTCAGACTCAGATTCTGAAATAGAACAAGAAAAAAAAGCGTTAGAAGTAAAACAGAAAAAAAGGATACCTACCAATAAACCAACAACGCAAAGAAAAAATCAAGAAAAGACAAATGAAATGAAAACAACAAAGAATAATAAAGAAAGAGGCTGTGAACAGCTAGGAATTACGAAAACGACATTAGAAAATATAAAAAAAAAAACGCAAAAAAAAAAAAAATGAGGGAACGCAAAAAGGACCACTGCCAGTATCCTTGTCAGGAACATTGAAAGCATTTTTCTTTAACCAGCAGAAACGAAAATTAGAATCAGAAAACGATCTATCGGACGCAGAACTGCTGGAAGCGGTTGAGATAAATTCAGGAGGAGATAGTCAACAGACCCCTGGGGTCTCACCGGGACCAGAAGGATCGCCAGCTATAGGTCTGCAGCAGCTCTTGCAAGAAAAAAGGAACGCGGCGAAAGCAATCCGGCGACAAATAGAAGAAAGAGAAGAAAGACGGAAGCAAAGCGCTTTAAAAGAACATCAGGAGGAGCAGCCTGAAGGAGGGGGAAATACCTCAAGACCTGAAGATGACAACCAAAGACAGGCCCTGGCCCGGGAGAGGGTGTCCCAACCTAAAGACCAACGACAAAACGTGGATGGCCCAGATGGGGCAAAAGCACACCCGAATTCAGACCAGTTACTTCGTACCCCGGAGAAAGTAAGAGAACTGCATGGAGAGACCCAACAAAGAGAAACACAGAAAGAAAAACCTAAGTGCATAAGGTTGGAGGAAAAAGCACACAGACCCAGGTTAAGCGATAGCCTATTCACAGAAATAATGGCTATGCCAGGGAAAATAGCCAGCACTCCAAAATCGCCGAAAAATAGAAGAATAAGTGAATTAGGCACGCCGACACAAAAGGAGTCCCCAAGCAAAAAACCAGATCTACTAACAATCATGTCTGCAATAACGATAGCATTGGCGCCATACTGCAAACTATACGAAACAATAAAAGAAGGAATACAAGACAACACATCAATTCTGGCTTCAATGTCCACAAAAATCACGCATATAGAAGGATACATCACAGCTGTAGAAGAAAGAACTGACACCTACAAGAAGGGGTGGGAAAAAGAGCTGGAGGACTTAAAGAAACAAATTGAGTGTCTAAAAAGAGGGACAGAGGAGGAGAACAAGAAAACCAAAAAATCAGAGCGGGAAAGTCAAAATGCAGCATTAACAGAGAGACATAAAGGAGACAATGAGATAAAGGAAGTGATGGAGAAAAGATCTAAACCCCCGCAAACATACCCAATTAAATCAGGACTCCATAATCATCCCCAGAATAAAGTCCCAGTGATATTGAAACTAAAGAAAACTGACAGGACTGACAAAGACCCGACGACAGAGAAGGCGGAGCAGCAGGAAGCGGAAAAACTAAAAGGAAAAAAAAAGGAAGAGGAAATCAGAGAGGAAAGTTTCGAAAAAAGCCAGAAAGAAAGGAAAAGAGACAAAACGAGAAGTCCACCCCTGTCGGTCGAAGATTTTATGAGCGACACAAACCTGATTAATTTGTCCCAGCATTGGGAGACCGCCTCCGACAACTCGGTGATGGAGGTGAACACAGATCAGCAAATACAAAAGCGAAAAGAACCGGAGAAAGAAATAGAAATGAGACAAAATATGAAACCCCAAACACCAAAAAGAAGCAGAGAGGCAAGTGAGATCCAAAAGGGAAGAGCAACATAAATACAAAAAAAGAACAGAGAAGAAGAACGAAAGCCCTCGAAAGATCAAAGAATAAGTGAGTGGTCATCAAAGCACGGAAAACAGGAGATAAAAAGCCCAGAGAAAAACAGAAGAACTGGTATGTCGAAAGCGGAAAGACAGGAACGTACATTCAAACTTGAGCAATTAGATATAAAAAGTGGATACATGATCCTAAATAGGAAGACGATCTTGAAATTAATGAGTAAAATGAACGCGTTGAAAATGATAAAAACAGAAGACATCACGTTAGTAGAGCCTTACCATAGAGGAAAGATCGCCAAGGCATACATTCACGTGAAAGAACCAATCCGGCAAGAAACGGAAGCAAACGCAGCTACTGAAATGCTCCAAAATGGGTTTGGGCTGACAGAAATTAAAAGAGAAATACAAAAAGAAAAGAAAGACACTAAGTACGATGAAAAAGAAAGAAGACCATACCAGTTCACTTCACGGACAGAAGAGCGGTATCGATCTAACAGACTAGGAAAACAGAGAGAAGAAAGAGGTATCGATTGGCAAGTGAAGTATGGACGAACGGAAGAGAGAAAAGAGAACCGAAGATCCCATAAGGACGAAAAACAAAACACGCAATCAAGGAAGGAGCAGCAGGACACGGGAGCAGAATATCAGAACCTACACAGGAGAGTGGAACCAAGGCGCGTTCAGAGCTATTTTAGCCCAGAGAGAACTGGCCGCCACAGTAGAAACGAGAGAGCAAAGAAATCACCTCCGAGACAAACAAAAGATACGTCAACGAACACGGGCCCGCTAGCATGGCTAAAAGCAGCCTTAATGGGTAAAACAGAAAATTAGCAATTAACACGGTCACCAGTACCTACGTGGGATGAACAAAGAAGTGGTGACCAAAAAGAAACCAAGAAATGTTTCATCCTGGGGTCATGGAACACAAGAGGATACACGCATTTAACCAGACCGGGCGACGTGGACTTAGGCGCACTAGACATCATATGCCTACAAGAAACTTGGCTACAAGAAAAACCCGGCCTAGACGGCTATGTAGTGGAAATAGCACCTGCAAGCAAGGGATTGTTAGGCTGACCATCCTCAGGCCTGCTGACAGCAACGAAAATGGGAGTAGGCCTGGCAACACCGAAAAAATTACACGAATCATATGAGATGTTAGTAATACTGACTTCATGGACCAACGAAGGAAAATCAATTAGCAAGAGGATTGGCAACCAAATCATCATAATAAACACGTATTGGAACCCCCAAAAGATGACAAACAAAACGTACTGCGCAAAAATGGCAGAGGTGATAGACGAAATCAAAATAGAGCACACGAATGCGGACATCATCATATGTGGCGACTTAAACGCCGATTGCAGAGAGGGGAACAAAGAAATAAAGTTGGGAAAGTGTCAAGACTCGACCCGCGAGAGGGGTGTTGCATGGAAGACCCTGATTAAACCAAGAAATCTTCATAACATCGCAGCTCTATTTCCGAAACAAAAGAACATTCCAACTTGGGAGAGTTTGAATGCAAAAGCTACCCTAGATTACATCTTTGTGTCAACAGAATTTATACCCAGAATTGAAGAATACAAAGTTCAAAGAACCACATACAGTGATCACAATCTGCTAATATGCAAATGGACAGGATCACAAACTGAAAATCACGTGTATAAATACAATCTCGAAATAAACAACCAACAATCTAGAGTCTGTCTAACAGAAGAAGAGGTAAAAACGATAACAGCAAGTTATAGACTCTCTGAGGAGGCTCAAGAAAAAGCCCCACAAACTCGACCGAACTACATACCGTTGCTAATACCATACAAAAAACCAGCGAGGAGTCAACAGAAGAAAACATCAAACACATTACACACATATGACAAACTGGTGGTGGAAAGAAGAAAAGTGGTGAGGAGGTTAAGGAAAATTGCAACAAAAAGACACCAGCAGGAAGACTGGGAAAACTGGCAGATGGAGGCTAAGAAATATAACCATTGGCTAAAGCAACATAGACTATGGATGTACCAACAAGATGCGGAAAAAATGTTGAAAAGTCTTGGTTCAAAGAAAACAAGCGATTTCTGGAGAATAATCAAAGAAACAAATAGATCGAAGCCTCCAGAACTGATAAACCAAGTCCCTGAGTCAAACTGGAAATCATACCTAACGGCACAATTTGAGCGACCAAAAACGCAAACAACCAAAGGATTACTAGACACGACAGCCACTTGGGTGAACGTGGCTAACATCACAGACATTGAAAAAATCATCAAAAACTTAAAAACATCAAGGGCCCCCGGACCGGACGGGTTGTCTAATATCGACCTAAAGCAATCTGCGAAGGCATGGGCAGTGCTAATTAGCAAAATTTTCTCACATTGCGCCCAGACAAAAATGGTGCCGGAAACTTGGCTAAATGCCATAATTGTGCCAGTGTATAAAAAAGGCGACAGAGAAGACCCAGAAAGCTACAGGCCCATAGCACTGTTAGACATTGTGGGCAAAATTTACGCAACCCAGTTGTTAATCCACTTTGGGACATGGGCAAAGACTGCACCCTGCTTCGACATCTTTCAGACAGGATTCCAGGAGAAGGGAGGCACGGCAATAAACATACTGATCCTTCAGATCTTGAAAGCGAAAGTAAAAGAAGGTGCCCCAAAAATCTACCTGGCATTCGTAGACTTATCAAAAGCCTTTGATAAAATTGATCGTGAAAAATTATGGCTGAAACTGAGCAAGTGGGAATGCCCAACATCGGTCCTGGCACCAATAAAAGCGCTTCATGAAAACACAAAAATCAGAGTAAAACTAAATAAGCAAGGCACCTTGTCGGAAGAGATTGAAATCCAGAGAGGTGTAAAGCAGGGCTGCCCACTAGCTCCAGCCCTGTTTATCGCCTTCTTGGGGGACTACCAGATCGAAGAAAAAAAAATAAGAGCTTTCCCACCAAAAATAGGAAAGGAAATCATACCACGACTATGGTACGCAGACGACGCCATCATTATTGACCAAACACCAATTGGGCTACAACGAAAACTAAACAACCTGGCAAATTATATGTCAACAAACCATCTGGAAATTAACACAACAAAAACTAAAGTGATGGTCTTCGAAAAAACCGCAAACAAAAATACAAAGCAGTCAACCTGGCACTTGGAAAACGCCAAACTGGAAGTAGTTGACAAAATCAAATACCTAGGGGTAACCTTAGACGGATCAGCAGGTGACAACGCAATACAAGATCAGTTATGGGACAAAGTCAAAAGACTTACGGCACAAATGAGACTGGTGGACAAAAAATTTGGGAAATTTTCCATTATTCCGGCAATAAAATTTTACAAGGCAAAGGTTGTGCCGTCTATCACCTATGGTATGGAAGCCGCGCTCAACTTACCGAACCCAATATGGCAAAAATTGGAAGGACAGGTGTGGAAGGCAGTACTAGGCCTACTGAAATCAACCTCCATGCCCGCAATTAGAAGGGAGATGGGCCTGGTCTCGTTAGCTACATCAGTCAAGCAAAGCAAGCTGAGACTTTATAGAAAAATCATAATGGCCGATTCATTGCCAATATGCGCGGTGATAGCAGAAGAATTGAAAATGGGCACTTGTAAAGCGCTCAACAATTGGGCAACAACAATACAAGAAACACTAAACGAAATATCATGCACAGAAGAAGATCTCAAAAAAAACCCAGACCGAGTAAAGATAAAAATCGAACTCATGGATTGGATCCACACTGTAGACACAGCGAGAGCAAATAAGCTACTCACCCACCTTCCACCGACGTTCAACAGGGTGAAAGAGCCACTGAACTACTGCAAAAAGTTCCCGAACAAAAAGATGAGGAGCACATTCTTGAAGGCAAGACTAAACCTGCTGATGACACATCAAATCCTAGCCATTAGATCATCAAAAATGGATAAAAGTTGCCGCCTATGCAAAAATAAAGAAGAAGTGGAAACATTGCGACATCTACTCCTAAGATGCCCAAAAACCAGCATAATTAGAGACAGATATATACAACCATGTCTGCAAGGGGCGACGACGCTAGATGAAGAGGCGGTCTGGAATAGGCTAATATCAGGAGAAACAACGAGATGGACCATAGCGGCAGTAAAATTGATAGACCTTGCCTTCGAAAAGATTTCCAACACACAGGCCCATATGAAAATAGCAGAGATGGCCGAAACAGTGAAATTGCCCACTGCAAGCCAAATCTAAGAAACAATCAAATAACAGCGAAATTCCGGAGAGAGAAGGCGGAAAGTAAACATGAACTCAGAAGTGTCAACATCAGAAAAATGACTGTCAAAAGCGCCTCGGCGCATCTGTAGAAGAAGAAGGGTTCTTGTAAAAATCGTTAATTTCATTTCCGATTAAAAACAAGTAAATAAATAAATAAATAAAATAAATAAAAATGCTTCTGAGAATCAGGCCGAATACTCTTCTTTATATGCATTGCATTATGAACCGTGTCTGCAAAGTTTGCATTACCACATGTTTTGGGCTGCAGCTTCCTTGCAACCTAGCCTGGATAGTCAATGGTAGGGAATCATGGGAATTGTAGTCCAAACATTGAGAAAGCCTCAGGTTTCAGACCCTTCCTTGGGACATAGTGCCCTACACATCAGCCACTAGTACGCAGGAGACCAGAGATGGGATTTATTGGCTGGCAGGAGGAATTTGATTTTGTCTCCATTTAATTTTAGTCATTTAGACACACCCACCTCTATGTTGACATAGTTTTACTGGTTATTTGTGTATCATCAGCATTAATAGAAAAGCCAGACTGAAAGCAGTCTATCAGATCATCTAACATGGGGACGCAAAGTAGAAACTGTGCAGAAATCCTTATATCAATGAAAGTTCATTTGATTCTAATGTCACATCTTGTGGCCTACCTATCATTTCAGCTCTCGACCAATCGTGTACCTTACTCTGGTATACAAGTTTGAAGGGACCGTCAAGCATCAGTTTGGGATTGATCGAATCAAACATGGTGGTCAAAACCAGCAGCACCAGACCCACCATGCCTCCATGGATGCTCATGCAATACCGAACATCCAGAACCCCAACAAATACAATCTCAGAACCCAAGCCAGGTGCCCGGCAGCGGGCTGAGTTCATGCTTTTGCTCGAAATTTTGCATGTGTGCCTCCAATGCCCATTCTAATATTATTCCTATATATGCAATGTGCATTACCTGTTGGCAAATGGATAGAATACTTTGATCCAGAGAAGGTTTCTTTAAGAGAAGGTTCACAGCGTCTGACTTTTTAGATCCCATGGGACATATCCTGAGAGTCATTGAGTAAGCATGAAATAAAGAGCATACACAACACCTGGGCCCATGGATTCCATTATTCCTGCCCAGTGCGGGTTGTGAGGAGAACCTGAGGTCTTACCTGATCCAATTATCTTAGGTTAATAAGCGACCTCTCAAGACCAGAGGCTTCCTTATTTAAAAGGTTGATGGAAGGGGCAGGTGAACCCGAGACAGTGGCTCATATTCACAAATTGTTCAACAGATTTTCAGCCTGTTCGACCCTTAATACTTATTGTTTAGTTTATAACTCGTTAACCAACTCTGATGTGAAGCTGTGTTCAAGCCTTCATAATAAAGAAGGCCTTTTTTCAAATAAGTCAGCAGTATCTTACATGCCAACTCCTCCTCCCCAGCCCCCAAGTGCATAATGTTAAGAACACAACTACAAGTCCCAGAATGCAGAGTGCAATTCGCTGAGGAAACGAGATTGACGTCACAAATGACTGAGGCCACTTGCCTGCTCAGCTGCCAAGCTGAAGAACAACACACTGTAAGGAATGATTAGTGGTGAAATGCACCCGAGTGAAGGCCCATGGGATGCACTCTTATAGAGGATGCAGGCGCGGGAAAGCATGACACTAGGGTCAATTTCAGAACAGACTGGGTGAAAAGTGCACAGCTCACAAGTTGTCACTTGTCATCACCCAGGCGCCCAGTTTCCCCCTTTGCATTCTGCTGCTTGTAATTGTGCTTTTCTGATTACAAATTCAAGACTAGCAGTTGCAGAATACAAGGGCGGAAATTAGAAACAGTATTGTAGGAGGTATTCATGAAAGACCTGGGACAGCATTAGAGTTCTTCAAATGCATGGAATTGTTTCAAAAGTCGGCCCGCATCTGCAACATATTTTCGCAATTAAAAGAGAAATCTGGTCACCTAAAAGATTTGCAAAATATTACATATTAACAACTAAATTTGCCTAAAATGCAATCGATTGAAAATATTTTGGAAATTCTTCTTTGCAAGGGATAATCAGATGACCCCATGTTAAAGCTAATGAAGACCACAACTTCCAGAATGCATTAGTGTGTTAAATAAATGCCGAGGACTGGTGAGATGATGATCAAGAACCATTTAGTTCTCTTATCTCCTTTTCTATGCAGATGACTACTGGTGCTAATCTAACAATGGGCGAAAAGAGTATGGCAGTATTGGAAGTCGTACATTTTGGCTCTTAAATATTTACTGCGAATTTCATGGACAAAATAGCTTTCCAGCTACAAAATGTCCCTGAAGAGGAACCTGGCGCTCAAATATTTCGGCAAATCATGTGGATTGAACCTGGCACACAAACATTCTGGCAAATCAGCAGGCTGGAATGTAACTCATTCCCTGATGGCCTGAAATCAGCCAATCATAGCTACCAGGAGATTCTGGCTCTCTGGTCAAAATTTTTGCATTTGCATGACGGACTCGACAAAATTAGAGAAGACGTGCTTTGAACATGAAATCTGCACTATGGATGGTGGGTGACAGATTATATGTCAAATCCACCTCTGGCATCTGCAATACTAGGAAACATACAACAATATTGCCCTCATTTGTGCGTCCCACAGTTACTGCGACTTTGGGGGTGCACAAAACACAGACTACAATTACTGCACCCAAGCAGAGCAGGAGTTGCGGGGGTGTCCCCCGTTGTCCTTGGGCGCAGTAACGTGTGTCAGGGGTTGCGGGGGTGTCCGCCACTTACCATTGTGGTAAGCGGGGGACAAGAAGGTAAAAAATAAATAAATAAATAAGCACCCTGCAGCATCACCTCTGACCCACGTAAGTGGGAGGAACCGTCGCTGAAGAGATAGTGGGGAGTCGGTGGCACACACAGAAGTGTGCGCTGCAAACGTGGGGGGGGTCGGTAAGGGTATGCAGACCTGGGGATGTTGGTAAAGTGATATATTTGATCACTGCGCTGTGCCGTAATTGGCATTCACATTTTTTGTCAGCGCAGTTACGGGTGGCACAGTGATCACATAGATTCCAAAACTATGAGTCATCTGACTATTCAGATTACAAATATAATATTTACCGGGTGTATCTAAGGATTAGCACAATTCCTCATAATGAATTTGGTGTTAGAAAGCACAATGATGCATAGCTACCAACTGACATGTGCCTCTAAAGCTGGAAACACTAAGAAATAATGACTGGAAAGCTTTCAATTAAGCAATGGAACCTGAGGAGGGGGAGCATTACCATTAGGGTAATGCCCCCTGAACGATAGTTAGAAGCTTGAGCAAAGCAAGGGATTTAATGTAGACCTAGGGCATTACCCGACTGGTAATGTCCCCCGCTTTGACTGTTCTATTGCTATTAGTACCCCGGCACGTCGTACCTGGGTGCTAATAGCAATTTCTTTCGAGTTGAGAAACGGCACTGCTACCTTTTCTCGACTCGAGAAAAAAAAGCAAAATAAATGGCTGCCAGGGATAGCGGAGAAGAGACTATACATAGTCCCTTCTCCATTTCCATGTCAGCTATTAAAACAAATGGAAAAAAGGTTAACAAACAAAATGGCCACCATGCAACAGAGACACATGTATTCCCTTCTCTCTTTCAATAGCGGCCTGACAGGAGAAAGAAAAGAAACTGTGAGGGACGTGGCACACATCCCTAGTCAGGTAAGACATTGTTGGTCGGGTAACACCCCGGCGTGGGCCAATTAGCTTGCTTGTTACAAGCTCATTGACCCTCGCTGGGTACTAATTAATCATAACAACTGAGAAAATCCTCTTGAAAGCTCCCAGTGCACAGTCTTTAGCGTGTCTCTGGCTTTTCATAAGGGGATGAATGATAGGGAAGATTGATGTTATTTCTGATTGGTGCAGAGGAGGACTGGTCAGAAACGTGACTGGAACACACAGTATAAATAGGAAAGCAAAGGTGAGCTCAGAGCAGGGAGTGGGCTGTTACACTATTAGCTAGCCAGGGAGGAACCTGGTGCCCAATGAAAAAAAACATATAACATTGCCCCATCCAGGCCCAGTTTATGGCTGCAAAATCGCTATACAAATGGAGGCCTTGTCAAGGCCTGTGTTGCAGTGCCCTTCCTGAGGTTAGTATTGAAGTTGGAGAGCACAGTGGGTTTCCTGTGTTGAAAGAGCCCATTGCCCATAGTGTTGGGGTGAGGGATGCCTACCACAGTACTGCAGCAGTCCTGAGTAGCCATGGACCCAACCTGCAGGACTGGATGAAGCAGGCATTGCGGACATATGTGTGGTAAGGTTAGTGGCTAGTCCGCCCCGGGCCCAGAGAAAACTGGTATTGTCATAGCCAGCCAATGAGACGGGTGGATGAGGGCATGATGGTTCATTTTATGTTCACCTAAACATAACTCCAATTCATAAAAGCAGGAAATCCCTAAACAGCACGGATCTCAACAGTAGACTGAAATACACAAAATTACCCAACACCCTTGTGGACACATTCCCCGTAGAACAAAGAACTGACACATTCTAAAAATGGATCACCGAAGCTCTAGGTGCTGTATCACAGAAAAAACCTTTCACTCACCACAAAAAAGAAAATGGCCCCAGATGGTTCATACCCTATCTCAGAGCCCTCAAGAAAATGAGCAGGAATCTGGAACAAGCATGGAGGAAAGACAACGACAACAGGACAAACTCGTAGACCAGAAACAGACACAACTCTATAAAGCTGAAATCTTCAAAGCGAAAAAACAACACTATGCCAAATGCAAAGCTCAATTCGAGGGTACACATGAGTGGACAGGGTTCACTCACTTTTTCAGATGGCGGACGCTGTCCTTCCTCCCCCCGGGTATTTTAAAGGTTGTGTATAAAATGTGAAACTCTGACTGTCTTTTGGGAATTATTGCCGACCTGGGGACTCGAACTGCGTTTGACAGGTTCACAGATGGGCACTTTACTACTGTACCATATAACCTGACGAAAAATAAGCAACTAACGGTAAAATTTCACATTTCGCTGCTGCATGTTCCAGGGAAAACATTGGGATTGATTTTTGGAGTTCAAAACATGAACACCTTTTAACATTTTCAAATACTATTTGAAGAAAATATCCTCTCTTGCTTGTTTGCGTGTGTTGATTTTATGAAAGGCAAATGCCATTAGCCTTATGCCCTTTGTATGGTTCAAAGTCAATTGAATGGAATTTGCACATTTCACCTGGATATGCTAATTTCTGTTGACACCACACCCCATTGCTCACCCCACTTTTTATTTAGCACTTGACCCATGGCCAAATGTATCTCAAAAACCAAGCAACATCCATAAATAGATGTTCAGCATCTTCAATGAGATACAAAACTTGACAGCTTGCAATAACACACCCACTCCCTCACTGAAACTATGTGATGATCTTGCAAATCACTTCAAAACCAAAATCATTAAAATCCAACAGATCTTCAACACTATTCCCAAGGACACAAGCAATAACTCTGTCAATGATCCAACTCCAGATGTAACCGCGAGACTGAACTACTTCACACCAATTTCAAGACAAGACTTTACTAAAGCAGTGAAGGAAAGCAATAAAGCTGGATTGCTAGTAGACCCTTACCTACAAGATAATCCTCAGCAAAAAGGCACTTGCAGAATATTTCTGTAACCTCATCTTCCACTCGCTGGGAACAGGAACCGTATAGAGGAGTTTCAAAGTGGCACACATTAAACCACTTCTGAAAGACCCCTCAGGAAACAAGGACAACCTAACCAACCACTGGCCTATTTCAAACATCCCTTACCCGGCGAAACTCATAGAAATATACCAATATTGGCAAATTCTGACACAAGGAGAAAAGAATCAAATACTAGACCAGGTACAAGTCAACTTCATACCCATCAGAGGAATGGAATAAACACTACTATCCATCTGGGACAACAGAAAAAACGAACTCTAACTACAACATCACCTCAACACTAATACCAATAGACCATTCAGCAGCCTTTGACACTGTCAACCATGAAACACACATAAAAGTATACGAGATATATGGATTATCAACACTGAACTAATATGGATAAAGACCTTCCTGACGCAAAGAGCAGAAACAACCTGGCTATCCCCTTCAGCTCAGCACTGCACACACCAACCTGTGGGGTTCCACAAGGCTCATCTCACTCGCCACTTCTTTTCAAAATCTACATGACCCCGCTCATGAAAGTCATTAGAATTCATGGACTCTACAATTACACAGGTGACAGCCAAATCATCTATAAAATCAACACCACCAGAGTGATTGACCAAGCCCATACCAACTGCCTCACACAAATAAATGGATGGGCGAGCAGCAACAGCCTTAAACTCAACCCAGACAAAGCAGAAATCATGATCACCCTCAACAACCCATCAACACATCACATTCCATACCCTACTGAAATGGAAAAGGGACCTGAAGCTTCCAAAGTAGCTAAAAATCTCAGAATATGAATGGGCAACAACCTAACGCTAGAAGCCCAAGTCAATACAGTAGTGAAGAAATGTTTCTTCTATCTACACACAATAAAAACAATACTACCCTTTATTGCCTTCCCAGACAGAATACTCCCTCGTCATGTAAAGAATAGACTGCGTCAACAGCATCTACCTTCGAATGCCAGACTACTGTACCAAAAACCAACAATGGACACAGAGCGCAGCAGCAAGGCTACTCCTCAGAGTCACGAAGAGAGAACACACCACACCAGCACTGAGAACCCTACATTGGCTACCAGTCAAAACATATTTACTTCAAAACACTCTTTATAACCAACAGAGCAATCCGTGGCCAAGGACTCAAATTCCTGTAAGAAAAAAATCGAAGCCCTGAAGTCCAGCAATGAGATACGGCTTGAACCAAAGTAATATTCAAAATTGAAATATGGTGGATCATCCTTCTCACACATCTCCACAAAACTCTGCAACTCACTCCCCAAAAACTTATGCACAATAGAAGAATATCTGAGCTTCAGGAAACTACTAAAAACCTGGCTCTTTCATTTGCCAACCTAAAAAATAAAGCACTGTCTAAGAGAAACACCCAACCTGAATACAAAGAGATACACCACAAATGATGGGGTCGCGCTTGGCCTCATGGATCAACTCAACCAAACTGGACAGGCCCAGCAAAAGAAAACATACTATCACTAACCACCACATAAGGAAATTCAGTCTAAACCAAACAATATACTCAGCAATGGCAAAAGGACTTCCCCATTCCTACCATTCATCCTACCAAGCCTCTCCATATTCCTGCAAACGCACCACACAACCATCAAATACAACACCCACACGTGAGCACCACAACACCAACTTTACAATTATACAGCAAAATTCACAGATCAACACAAAACAACCTGTACAGACTCACACACCAAAATAACCTGCAAACCCACACCAACTAGAAGTAAAGACAACACACAGTGACCGGTTTTCTGAACTGAAACTACCAACAGAATAGCAAAAGTACTGTTGCGCTCTCCCTCTCCTCCCACTAACAAGCCCTCTCTCCCCCTCTTTCTTTTCAGATCCACCAGTGCCCTTTGAGACCATGAAAATGGCAGCTGTGTGACATAAATCACATTACTATAACATAACATAACATGACATGTTACGACATATGGCAATTAGAAGATACATTTGGAAATGCCTGTCTAAAGAACACAAGAAACCTTCCATTATTACAGCTCTACTAGGATTGTGGATGGACTCACGCAGTGTATCCCACGCCTCGGTTTCCCATTATTTCATGGAAAATAAACAGGCCCCACAGTACAGTGTGTACAGACATGGTTGTGCTTGTTATGTTCTGCATTGGAAGGGGGCCTTCTCTCCCGGCCAAGCCTTTCCTGGACATTGCATAATGATTCTACTGACACCAATTTAGATTTACGAAAAAATAAGCTCACTCTCTTTTCTGATGAAAATGTGCTGTGGCCTTTGCTTCTTATTGGAGAGGCTACAGATGTGCGATCTGAGGGCAGGGCAGCCCGTGTCAGCGCGCTTCGGTCCCTCCAGCGCATGTTTCATTTCAGGCTTCCCCTAATAAGACTCTTCAATGGATTGAAAATCTTGCCATTGCCACATGGAATGTTGTGAAATGTTCAGATGTATTGGAACTCAATCTTGTAAGAAGCAGCTTCTGCCACATTGGGGAGGCCCCTTGAGCCCAGTGCTGCAAGGCAAGTGGTGGTGTGTGTGTGTGGGGCGAGAGGGAGAGACGTGTCACGTCTGCTGATGTGTTGATGCTTGCAGTTCGGAAAAGGCCCGTCTGTGTCATTCCATTTCTAGGAGAGGTGGTGCATATTGCTAGAATCTGAGTCCAATATGTGGAATCATTTCTGCTTGGCAGAAGTGCATAGCGTAGGCATGTGTAGTGCTGTGTAGTGGATAGTATGAGCATGGTGTCGAGTGTTTTAGGAGAATGTTGGATCACGTGGGTGTGTGGGGAGTAAAAAGCTCAGGGTGATGGGCATCATTGTAGTTCTGCTTCATAGAATAGGGTGACCAGACGTCCCGGTTTTCCCGGGACAGTCCCGGGAAATCGCCCTCCGTCCTGGGGTCCCAGGAGTTTTTTAATTTTGTAGACACCGTCCTGGGATTGGAAGGGTGGGTGGCTACGGTCCCGGTTTTTGCCGGGAACCGATTCCGATATCCCAAAAATAGAGCCCGGCGCCAATTTTCCTGCGCGTGAATGCTTTTCACGCGCCCATTTCCTCCCCTTTCCGCTCCACGGCCGCTTTCCTACAATGAGAGGAGTGTGCCTGTGAGCACACCCTCCCAAAGCCCCCCCCCCCCTCCCCGTGCAACAGGCCAGCGACATAGAAGTAAGACTGCATTTGTATATGTGTTTGCTTTAGACCTTCTTCTATGTCTATGGCCTACCCCGATTTTTTTTTTTACATCTGGTCACCCTATCATAGATGCACCACATGCAGTAAATATGAGTGCTTCAAAAGAAATTGATGGCTCAAAAGGCACAAAGACACTAAAACACACAATGAAGGCACCAAAAGCCTTGGAAGGCATTTAAATTGTATGAACGACTTTAAAACCAATGGAAGATGTTAACTAGCCTGAAAGGCACTGATGCACCGAAGGCTGTTCCAAATGTGTTCAAATGCATGGTACAACCTTAGTATCACAGTGTGACAGAATGACATCGGCCCGGATAAAAACCTGAGTTTTTAAGATTTGTATTCATAAAATGATGTAGGTAGATCTCTCTCTGAAAGTGAAGTCTACTAATTAGACCCCCTTTCATAATGCTCCATGCTGAAAAGCATAGTTCAAACATATAGCACTGCTGGACCTGTCTACTAAATCCAACCAGCATCAGCTTTGTGGTTTGGCAACATGGCAGTACAAAGTAATGTGTTCATTCCTGCCAATAGAATGGTGCAACCAAATCACCAGCAGACAGGAGTTTCCTCTAACCATGGGCAATCCAGGGGCACTCACTAACTCGTGACCAAGATGGTCACAACCTACTGAGCTCTGAGTGCGCATGGAAGGAGAAGGAGGCCATGAACTGATCGGGCCCAACGGTAGAAGTAAAAACTGTCTGGACGCATGTAAGAATCAGTGCTGCAGGTCCGCTTTATTTTTGGTGAACAGCATGGGTCTACTTACGGAGGAAACACCGGTGGAAGGTGGGCTCACCCCCGAAAACTCAACTTGACTGAGGCGGTGCTGGGAGGAGGAGCGGGCGCTGGGCAGTGGCCACTGGGTCGGAGTCTCCCCTGACCTAAATCTGAAGCCGCTGCCGGAAGATCCGTTCGGCTGGAGAATCGACTTGAGGAGCGGGAGACCTATAGCCAAGTTGTGGAGGAGGAGTGTGGTACCCACAAGCGGGCGCAGAGGCTTGGCGGTAGGTCATTTTCTGCAAGCCCGGTGCCTGACCCTGGAATGCGGCCCTCGCAGGAGGGGGCATCAAGGATCACTGAACTAGCCAAAGTGTGGGTGGGGCACCCCCACAATCTGGACCATAGGGTATGGAACCGGACTGGTGGTGCACCGAAGGTCTCAGAAGTGGGTGGGCTGGCGCCGCCACTCTGATCTGCCAGCCCGCGGGGGACAGAGTTGAGGCCCGATGGCTGCAGCATACAGGGAAGCATAATTGAGGCTGCTGGTGAGACTCCAGAGGGAAAAAAGGTGCACTGTGCCCGTTGTATATGTGGAAGTACCGCAGGCCATGTAAGTCCAGAGAAGGGACAACAAGAAGAGCTAGGGACACCTGCTGGCCTGTGGTCCTATTGGCCTCGCATGAGGGTGTGGCAAAGCAAACTGGACTATATCAGTGACTGGAATGCACACATGCTCTCTGAGGTCTGAAGCACGGCAGAAGGGGGTAGCTGATGATCCCTGTAACAGGTGGGCTATTGATAACCAGGTGGCAGATCTCTCCACACTACTGGAGTTCTGAGGCGCGGCTGGAGAGCAATAGTGGCCTAAGGTGATGAGAAAACAAAGTGAGATTGGTGAGGACACCAGGGACATGATTGGGACAGGATTGGGACCAGAAGTGTAGGGGCAGCCCCACCTGGATGTTTGAGGGCAACTCTGGAGTGGGGAGGCCTCACAAGAGCAAGTCTGCTGAGTCTGAGACAGCGTTGATCAGGGCTGCGGCATCTGGATGACTCCTGTGTTGCAAGGGAGAGCAGGGCGGGCAGAAGCTGCCGGCTACTCCGGATGCCTAAAGGCAACAAGAAGCAGGTTTGCCTGCAGTTCATGTAAAAGGGAGGTCTGGCGCTGAGTAGGGCACTATGGAGGCTCTGGGTCGGGAGAGAAGGGAGACGGTGGAGACACCCAACCTGTTTACGTCTGCACTGCAAGAGTCAGTAGGCCCACCCTCAGAACTCAGCTTGGTGTAAGCAGAAATGAAGAATGGGTTTGCATCAGTAAACACTAAACTTGACGGCATGGAATACAAGATGGACCGAATGCAGGAAAGGATTGAGAAGTAGAGCAGCTATATACGTGAGACGGAAAACCGAGTGGGGGTTCTGGAGGACACTAGCAATGAGGTGACTCAGGCAGTACGCGGTCTGTAGAGGGAAGTGAAAGAGATCAATGACAAGAATGAGGCTCTGGAAGCAAGGTCCAGATGCAATAATATCAGACTGGTGGGTATCCTGCAATCAGTGCCGGTGCAGAACATGGAGTTATTCATGGAGACTCTTATAAGGGAGGTACTGCAGGATCCCCCGTTGTCCTCCCAATTCTTGGTGGAAAGGGCACATCGGATCTCAACACAAATACTCACACTGGGGCAGAATCCCCAGCCAGTCAATGCTAAACTACTGAATTATCGTGATCGGGACGTTATCCTGCGCAGGGTACTTCAACTGAGTGAGCTGCAGTACAAGGAAGCTAAGGTATCCTTTCACCAGGATTTTACCCTGTCGGTGCAGAAGGCCTGCCTTTCCTTCCTAACTGCTAAGAGACTGCTGAGAGACAAGGGGATGCAGTATGCAATGCTTTAGCCATCAAAATTGTGTGTATTCCACGAGAACAAAATGTTCTTTTTCACAGTTCCGACAGAAGTATTCTCATTTGTGGAGTCACTCTCTAAGACTTGGAAAAAAGGGAGTCCACAAGCTCAAATTGCAGGAATGGTGAATCCAAGCTGGAGAATGTGCTACGCTCAAGCCCAGAGCACTCTTCCGGACATATCTGAATGAGGATTTGGTATTCGAGACTAGCTATTTGCTTTTACTACCATGTTGGGCACAATCGTAGTTTTATAATGTAAAGAAATTGGTCAGCAACTAGTCATCCTGCCCTGATGTGCGATGGGTGTGGGGGATGGGTGGAGTGGGTTGGGGGCATGACTGTTGGTTGGGGTTGGGCAGCGGGGCTGGGTGATTTTTTGGATGGACAGGGGCTGGGTAGGGGATCGGAGAGGGGAGGTGGGGCGGGGGCTGTTTCAGGTTAGCGATGTTAAAGGAAAACTGGTTCCCATGTGGCATAAATTCAGAGCTGTGTGCATAGAAATGCTTCTCTGGCTGTTCAGTATCTCCAGGTAGGCATCTGTGGAGCCGTCAGGTCTCCCGAAATAGTGCACGCCGCGGGGAACAGACAACTTTGTATACAGGAATAATGGTAGGAGGCCAGGGCTCTGACGTCTGTACCCTACTCAGTTGGAATATCCGGGGCCTTAATAATCATGCAAACATTTGCAAGGTGGTGCCACATGGTGAGTGCCAAGGGTCTAAAATCTTATTTCTACAAGAGATGTGCTTGATGGGGGGCTGAATGCTGGCTTTGCAAAATCTTGGGTAGATGCTAGGTTTTACACATCCTTTTCCTCCTACTCGCGAGGTGTGCTCATTCATATCCACAAATCGTTGGGGTTTAAGGTCTTGGAGAAGGAATGCGACCTCGATGGAAGGTATGTCATAGTCTCAGGGGTGTTGGGTTTGTGTCTTACTACATTAGTTAATGTGTACAGACAAAACATGGAGGACCCTGGTTTTTACGTGGGTCAGAGGGCTAGGTGTGGGAAATATGTGCATGCACAACTAGTAGTGGCTGGGTATTTGAACGCGGTCTTGCATGCACGACTAGATAGATCCTCTATCCGTGTGAGGTCAGAATCATCTGTCACTAGGGCGATTCAGGGTGGAATGAAAGATCTAAGAGTACTGTATTTATGGAGGACGCTACAGCCGGAGGAGCGCGTCTACTCCTTCTACTCCTCCGTCCATGATACGAGCTCACGCATAGACTACTTATTAACCTGCCCAGCTTTGGTCCGTAGAGGTGCATCTGGTGTTATGCTGCTGCAAACTCTCTCTGACTGCCCCCTGCTGGTGTGGAGGTTTAACGGGACTGTGTACAGTGCGACTGCATTGGCATTTTAAGGATCTGGCCCTCCTGGACGTAGTTTAATACGGGTAGGTACAGAAAATAGTTTAATAGTTTTTTACGATAAACGAGGGCTCAGTAACATCTGCTTGTAGCCTTGGGAGGCGTTCAAGGTTAACTTGAGGGGTTGCTGCATTTCACTAGAGTGTGGGGTACAGAAAGGGAATATGCAGCAGCCTGGGGGGTGTTAGAACGCAATCTGGCCGAGTTGGAGTTCAAGAACAGAGAGAATGGCTCCGCCGACATCTTGGACGAGGCCTGGACAGCCTTAAACCAATTTAGAATGGAAGCTGAAAGTGAGGTACGCTTTCTGGCAGCCCTGCAACTGGAATGTAGTTATGGTGAGGAGGGCAAGTAGGGTAGATACCTGGCAAGGATGCTGAAGGGCACCAGAGGCCACACGGATATACCGGTCATCCGTCGGGCGAACAGTTTGTTGGTGTCGGACCCAGGGGGCATTCTGGTGGAATTCTGGGATTTCTATAGGAATTTGTACACTGTCAGGTCTGATACGTGCCCGGACATCCTATGGAAGTTTGTGGGGCAATCCACCCTGACGGTTCTCGATGCTTCTGCAGTAGAGGTCCTAAATGCTACGAATACTGTCGGGATATTACAAAAGCTATCAGGGATCCCCCATCAGCTAAGGCACCGCGGTCAGATAGAATTACCTCAGAATTGTTTAAAGAGTTGAGACCTGGGGTGGCAGACCACTTCTTACGGACATGATGAGAAAACTGGGAACTGGGGGACCTACCCCCATGATGCGCGAGGGGATCATAACGCTGATTCTGAAACCTGATAAAGATCCACTGGACTGCGCCTCATACAGGCCAATCTCCTTCATCGACGTGGACACAAAGATTTTTCTAAGATATTGGCTGATCGACTGTTGCCATTCCTCCCTTCTATAATACATGTAGACCAGGCAGGGTTTATTCTGGGTAGGAGCACAGCGGTTAAACTGAGAAGACTGTTTGGGGTGCTCGCACAGATTGATCCCTCGGTTCAGGCAACTGGGGCAACGCTAGAAAAGGAAAAGGCGTTTGACTCGGTTGCATGGGAATACCTCTTTGCCGTCTTGCAGAGGATTGGGGTGCCCCCATACTTTATGTCCTGTGTGCGGGTATTGTTATCAGGGGTGACCGTGAGGATTGGGCTATTTGGACGACACTCTGAGGCCTTTAATCTGGGGAGAGGGACATGTCAGGGGTGCCATCTGTCCGCACCCTTGTTTGCCATAGCGATGGAACCATTGGCTGTCCGACTGAGGCGTTTCCACATTCACAGAGGACTAGGGTCCGCGAACCGATCTCACTATATGCAGATGATACGGTCTTGTATATTAAAGATCCCAGTGGAAACCTAGCTCCGGTATCTCATAAATTCGAAAGGTTTGAGTGGCTGTCAGGGCTGAAGGTGAACTGGTCCAAGTCGAACTCTCTTACCGCTGAATGAGGGCACTTTGCGCCCCAGAGGTGCAGAGAGGTTTTGCTGGGATCAGATATCAACATGGTATTTGGGAATCAGAGTGGGTAGGTCCCGAGCTCAGCTTTTAAGAGACAACTATGGGGTATATATGGAGGCATTCTGGAGCCCAAAATTGCTATATCTCTGTTTAAATGTCCCAGTGTGACCGGGTTCCCAATTTTTCACAGAGCTCACATCTTTGATGATCAAAATGGTGTGGAGCCCGAAAAAGCCTAGGATTCGGTGGGACAAATTGGTAGGAACATGGGAGCAGGCTGTGGTACGTCTGCCCGATTTTTAGCTGTACTTCATGGCGGCGCAAGTGTCTTTTGCTTCAGACTGGAGGTCGAACTCCCAACAGTTGCATCGTGTCAGGTTAGAGAGCAGGTCAGCATTCCCGTATTCTCTGCAGGGCTCCCTACTTACTCTAAAAGTAACTGACAAGTGCCAGTTCGATCCGGCAGCATGCACGATCAACTCATGGAGAAGGCTATGCTGCCGGCTACTGGTGACCTGCCCCTATGGTCCGGGACTGGGTGTGTGGGGGGTTCAAAGTCTGGCCCGACCTGCGATGATAGAATTAGGAGGGAATGGTATGGGCATGGGATACGAACGATGGCAGACTTCCATCCTTTAGGGAAGTTTGGCAAAATTCGGGGGGTACATTTGGGTTCACTTTCCAATTTCACAGAATGAGAGAGACATTCAGATGGTGGTCAGCATCATTCTTGGAGGAGCCCCATATGGTTTCCGCTCTGAGGTTCTTGGCGAATTCAGGTAATTCCAGGAGGATAGTGGCTGTAATTTATAGTATGGCCTTGAGTTCAGCCCCCAGGGATGAGCTGGCCAGTAGGCAGAAATGGGAAGGTGAAGCACTGGGGGATGCTAGATGGAAAGCTACGTGTAAACATACTAAAAATGTGGCAATTCGACCAGATTTAAACTCATACAGCTACAAATTCTCCATCGGGAGTACCTGTCCCCAGTGGCTCAGTCGAAAATTTGATTACAAATGGGATGGAAAATGCCAGAGGTGTAAATGTGCCATTGCTGACTTTAGTCAGGTCTTGTGGAGTTGCCTGCACTTGCACCCCTTTTGGAACCAGGTCTCTGATGTTACAGGAGGTATGATTCACTGTGAAGTCCCATTAACTATACTGTGTTGCATCTTTGGGTGGTTACCGGGTCCCCCAAAGGACGGTAGGAAATGAGTGTCTATTTGTGTGGTGCTAGCTAAACCTTTCATATTAATGTGCTGGGCGTGCCCAGCGGCTCCAATGCTGTCGAAATGGCTTGCTTAAGGACTTGGCTTGGTGCTGCGGTATAGAGCAGGAATATTGCAGGACACTACCAATGGGTTCTAGGCCTGCAGACATTTGGGATCCAGTGTGGGCTATGCTGGCTCTGCGGAACAATGGTGTTGATGGGGAGGGAACCCAAGGTAGGGAATAATGGCTGTAAATGAGCTGGTGGACTGTGGGGTGGGTCTGGATGCACTAAAGTGTTCCCCCGAGTTGGATTCAAGGCATGGCAGTGTACGGGAGGGCCATTACCCTTTGCAAGTTATGTGGACCCTGTAGGCTATCAGATGCTCTATCTATCTGTTAATGTTGAAAGCTACTTGTTGTATGGCTCCACAATGTGAACCTGAATAAAGAAATAGTTAACAAATTGTTTAAAAAATCATGGGCCATCTTTAACCTAAATTAAATAAGTTTGTGCTCCCAGAACCTGATGACAAATAACAAACCTATATATAACCCATGTCTTGTTATGATATGGTGGTCTATGCAGAGTAAGACAGGCCAAACCCGTTCAGTGCATTATATTGTCAGCTTGGTTTCTAATGATCTTCCTGTTAGAGCCTTCTGGGTATTCATTGACTGGGACTGACTTTCACCCAAAACCGACAGTTTGGGCTCTGCCCCATCAAAAGCCCTTGTGGTCACTGGGATAGATGTGCCTCCTTCCAGGAAGACAGGAAGACAGGAATTGCCCCCAAGGGGCAGGTGCAGTCCACTGCTTCCAATGATGAGCTCTGCCAGACCAAAGGAAATCACACCAGGTTAGTAATGAACAGAGACACTTTAAAGGAGTAGGAGGAAGAGTTAGAGTAGCTCAGAGGGAAGCATTAGTCTACAGAATGGCCCCATCATCTTGGAGTTTCTCAAGTCTCCCAAACCTCCTGTACCTCCTTACTTCCTACAGACAAAGAGTGATGGGTATGAAATCACCAGGCAGAAAATTCTGAAACAGCAGAAAGCCTTAGACCCCTTACAAGATGCTAGAAGTGACCATCAGTTGTAAAAGCTTGGGGTGGGGCCACCCGATCACATGCAACCAGCTTTGGACTACTGAAGAAGGATTACATCTGAACCTTTGTTTGGCGTACAGTCTACTTCAAAATCCTCTTCCATTGAAGTGAAGACAAAGTCCTCCAAAATAGGTCAAAATGCTTCTCTTAACCATCCTAAAGGAACATTTGGTTTGATCTGCTGGATAGACAAGGCCTACTGCAGCTGAGACTACTAGTACCTAGAAACCTGCTCACTCTAGGTGACAACCCCTGCAGATGCCCTCTAAAAACCTTTCTAACTGTGACGTGCAGATTACGGACATTGCCCCTGGACCCCCTAGATGTGGTCTCCCAGCAGCCAGAGTCAAGAAACAGCTCTGAGTCCTGTTTTACATCTTTGATTCATTTTCTAGCTGCTTCAACTGTCTCAAGGCACTTTTCGAGATACTGCTAGCACCAGTAGATTCCTTGGACACTCACTGCATTTCAGTCCGTTGTCGAACCATCAAGCCGCTGACTCAACGCTTTGCTTGCTGGCACTCCAGCTTTTTTTGAACAGATCACCACTGAAGAACCACAGCTCTTAGTTGGCCGTCTTTGAACCAGCTCAACTGTTTTGAGAGACCGACTCGAGTCATGGCCTGCCTTTTCATCACTAACTTTGAGCCAATCACTGGTACAAGACCACACAACATTGTGGAACCGAATTGAGCTGACTTGACTGTCTTGATGTCTGTGATCCATTGGGAACAACCACCTCAAAATGTCTTGATGCTGAATTAAACCATTGAGAAGTACCTTGAAGTAGGGCTCAATGCTGTTGAGCCCCAATAATGTTATGTTATTTGGCATTTATATAGCGCTCTTAATATTATTGGTATGACCTCAAAGCGCTGGTAGGTTGAACGTCCTCTGGGACCATAGTCCAGGTCAGTCGAGAGAGTAAGGTGTCAAAGGGCCTCATTACGACCCTGGCGGTAAGGGGTTTACGCCAGCGTTAGCTGCGCCGACCCCTTACCGCCAATTACGAGGTCCCCTAGCGCCATGGTGCTTTTAACACCTGCTTTTAGCAGGTGTTAAAATCCATGGCGCTAAGGGACCATGGAGTTAATTACGCCACCGTAATTTACGGTGGCGTAATTAACGCCTTCCCCACTCCCATTATGCCCTATGGGGCAAAAATGGGAATGGGGAAGGGTAAATGGGGATTGGGGACTTACCGCCCCGCCAAGGTCGGAATGGGGCGGTAAGTCCGCCAACCACCATGGCGTAAACGTAGTTTACGCCATGGTGGTAAAGTCACGGCCCAGGCGGTAACTACCGTCTGGGTCGTAATGAGGCCCAAAGGGTGCTTGGGTGCACCGTTTATGTGTGCAGCTGATGCGATTGTCTGATAGTAGCTACATCCTAGCATCCGGTGTGTTGGTATTTGATATCAGTTGAATGTGTGCAGTCTGGAGAATGGCCAACAAGACTGGGTTCTGGCTGCGTTGGGCCTGTGTAGGATGCTTATTTGTGCAGCTAGGCCAGTTTTCGTGGGGTATAGCTGCGTTTTATCAGAATGTTGAGGTGTTCATGAAGTATTGTTCATATGTGAGCAGTTTGGCGAAATTGATCGAGGGGTGTAGCTGCGCTCTAATTGTGTGTTGGTGTAGAGTGGAGAGTGAGCATAGTGATATGAGAGGTGAGTGTCTGGGTGGAGGTTTTGATCTAACAAGTTCTCTATTCTTGATTTCGAGTGTGCGTTTGCGATTGCTGTGTTCAGAGTAAACTTATTAGTAAATTAATAGCCGCATTCAGTGGTGTCATTGCTCAGGAACTCTTAGAACATTTGTCATCGGTTGCAAGGTCTCAGCAGCCTTAGATGGTCTTAATCGGTATTATGGAAAGAGACAGATTATTAGAGCTTTGCAGAAGGCCATGTAGTCTTGGCTGTGTCGAATATGTGGGGGGAGTGAGTTCCACAGAGTTGGGGCCAAGGTTGAGAAGGCGGATCCTCTGATCCTGACAGAATTAGAGGTTAGATTCACTAGAAAGAGGGCAGTGCTTAATGTTAGGGTGCGAGATGGGAGGTAGGGTTTTATCTTCTCTTGTAGGTACATTGGGCCGGTCTTGTGCACTGCTCAGTGGGTAATACATAGGGTCTTGAAGGTGGCCCTTCATCCAACTGGGGGCCAGTGGAGGGTTCGGAGAGTGGGTGAGGTGTGGTCTCTGTGTCCCAGGGTGAGGAGGAGTTTGGTGGCAGCATTTTGGGCTCTTTGGAGTTTGTTGAGTTGGTATGCAGGTGCTCCCAGGATTAAGGAGTTGGCATAGTCCAGTCTCAACATAACAATAGACATAATGGCAGTGAGTCTGTTGGGGGTAGGAGAGGTAAGGAAAAATGCATCTAAGACGTTTGAGGTGGTAGTGACAGCATTTTGAAACCTTATTGATCTGACGGGAGAGGTTAGGCCTGAGTCCATAGTGCATCCTAGGTTTTTGACTATATTGGAGGGACGGGGTGGTGGGCTGACGGATGGGGGCCATGGGAGTGGTTGTGTGAGGAGGGCAGTGTTGCCGTACACCATGATTTCAGTTTTGTCAGGGTTCAAAGGAGGTGGTTACATGTTATTCATCGGTCAATATCACAGAGACAAGCTTCAAGTTTGGAACGTAGGTTGGTGCTTGTCTTGGGGATTCTTAAGATAATTTGGGTATCGTTGGCGTAGTTGTAACATGAGAGGTTGCACGTGTGGATGATTCCTGGTAGAGTGGTCCGATAGAGGTTGAAAGGAGAGTGGAGATGCATGCGCCTTGGGGTATTCCAGTGTTCATAGGGCGAGCAGTTGAGACAAAAGGGGCGATTTGTTTCCTGTTGCTGAGGAAAGAGGTAATCCACTTGAGTGCCGAGCAACGGATGCCTGGGAAGTGGAGGCAGTCAAGGAGGTTTGAATGGTTGACAGTGTCAAATGCTGCAGAGAGATCATGGAGCATTAGTGCTGCGCAACCCTCAGATTCTGCCGTGACCTTGAGATCATCCGAGATCGAGATCAGAGTGGTTTCTGTTCCATATCGACGTCTGAAGTCTGATTGTGCGGGGTTGAGGAGGTTGTTGTATTCTACAAAGCAGTTGAGCTGGGAGTAAGCAGTCCGGTCAATGAGTTTTGTGAGAAATCTGGTGTTGGAGATCGGCCTGTAGTTGTTAGGGTCAAGGGGGTCGAGAGATGCCTTTTTTAGAAGTGGCTTGACATGCGCTATTTTAAAGGCTTCATGGAAGATGCCAGAGGGAAGGGAGTCATTTAGTATGGCTCTTGCATGTTCTCCTGTGCAGGTGGAGGAGAATATTTATTTCAGAACAGAGACGGGGTCGGGGTCGAGGGGTGATCCAGAGGATCTGCTCGCTGATAGAAGGTCAAGGAACTCTTCTCCGGAGATGCTTTGAAAGAGCCGAAGGTTGTTAGAGTGGGTGTCGGGGACCAGGAGGGGCTGGTGTAGTGTAGGGTGTCAGTGAGTTTAATTTGGAGTTAAGGGTTGCCGTCCTGTCAAGTGTGGTGTTGTAGAAATGTAGCGAGAGGGAGTCGCAGAGAGATTGTGTGGGAGTGGAATGGGCAGAGGAGCAAGTAGGTTTCATGAATTTGAAAATGATCTTGTGGAGTTCTTTGCTGCTGCTGCGACAGTTCAGAATTTGTTTATTGTAATAGGCCTTTTTGGCCTTTTGGATCTCGGATTTGTAATCACGGTGGTGGAGGGCGAACATGAATCTGCTGAGATCGGTTTTAGATGCTCGCCATTTTCATTCAAGAGAGTTATTTTCTTTTTGAATGTCCTCAGGTGGGGCGTGAACCATTTGGGGGATGGTCCTCTGCGTAAGGTTGTGAGGCGCGAGGGGATGAGAGGAATCAGTGATTCTTTAAACCAGGAGTCAAAGGATTCAATGGATAACAGTCTACAACAGGACAACTTTGCTGGGGGATGGAGTAGCAGGGCTTCAGCTAGGTTGGGGAGTACCTTGACTTTGTTCCAGCATTTGTGCTCAAAGGTTGGGGCAGGGGGAGCAGCAGGAGGAGGGGCTGGCGTGTGGATAGAGAAAGGGATGGCAAAGTGGTCTGTCCAGATAAGTGGTTTGGGACTGGATATAGAGACCAGGTCATAGGAGCTGAACGCTGTATCAAGGGTGTGCCCATCTGAGTGAGTTGGACGGTATGTTGGGAGAGGTTGAGTGCATTCGGACTGTCAACCAGAGGATGGGTCATGGGGTTGTTGGGCATACCAAACCAGATACTGAAATCTCCCGGGAGTGTAATTGATTTACCTGAATGGTAGCTATTGAGTTGCAGAGATTATTGGGGAAATGTTTGTCATATCCAGGGGGCCTGTAAATGAGTAGGAAGGTGTGGGTGAATGTTGATGGTAGTGAGAGTTTTACCAGAAGGGATTCACCTGAAGCGTTTCATGACTGGGATTCGACGAGTGAGACGGAGAAATGGGGTTTGTAGAGGATTGCCACTCTGCCTCCTCTGGAGTGTCTATTGTGGGTGATAAGCAAGTAGCCAGGGGGCAAGGCCTTGTGCGCGACTGGCCTAAATCATCGGAGATCCAGGTTTAGCTGATAATAATGAGGTCGGAGTTGTCAGAGGATAGGAGGTCAAAGATGATGTGTCTGTTTCTTGCTACGGAGCAGGCATTAAAAAGGATGCATGTGACTTTGCGAGGAGAGGTGGTTTTCATGATTCTCATCGCAGGGAGTGCTCGGTGGACATGGGTGCTTGATGAGATAGGGGCTGTGGTAGGATCAGTCTAGATGATTGAGACTGGCTGAGGGCGGGTAGCAGGGGAACTGGAAGCTGGTGCACTTTGAGTGTTGGGTGAAAGGGTTTAGTTGATGGGGGGTGGTGGTAGGTATGTGAGAGATGAGGAGGGGAGGATCGGGGGGTTTGGAGGGTGGTGAGTGGAGCACTTGAGGTGTGGGGGTTTAGGCGGGTTGATTCTGGTTCGAGTCTGGAGGGTGCTGGGGTTTTAGGTGTACTGCGTGAGAAGTCAAGAGCAAGGGGGTGGAGACTGGGAGAAGGGGGAGGGGGCGGTCTGAAGGAAGGGGTGGGAAAGGCTGGGAGGTTGGACCGATGGAGAAGTGGTGAAGTATGGAGCCCCTTTTGTGGGGTTTGGTGCCATAGGAGTGTTAGAGAGGGTAGGAAGGTCAGAGGGGGAAAGGGATGAGGCCACTGTTCTAGAAAGGGCGAGATAAGCTACTTTCAGCGAAGGGAAGGGATATGAAGGGGGGTATGTGGCCAGGGGTCGAGTAGGGGATGAGGGGGGGGCAGCCTGGGAGGTAGGTTGAGAGGGTGGGGAATTCCTCAGAGGGCACAATGATGGTGTGGTAGTGGAGGGGGACACGTGATGTTTGATGCGCCAGAGAGCTCCTCTGGCTTGTGAGTTTGATATTGTGTGGGGTGTATAGACGGGGAGTGAGGGGATGTTTTCTATAGATGCTAGAGGGGAGATGGATGGTGGTGTGTATCGGTGGGTTGAGGGGGACTTGTGCTGTTTGGAGCGCTAGAGCGCTCTTCTGGCTTGGGAATTTGATATAGCTCGAGGTGTATGAATGGGGAGTGAGGGGTTGTTCTCAATAGATGCTAGAGGGAAGGTTGATGTTGAAGTGTCCAGGTGGGTTGAGGAGTGGAGGCTGAGCGTTTGAGGAGACAGGTGTTTGGCGCGTCAGGGTGCTCCTCTGATCTTAGAGTTGGAGGTGGAATGATGGTAGGAGGGTGGTTAGGCAGGGTCCGGGTGTATCCTTTTTCGGGAGCATGGGTCGTGGGTTGCAACCAGTTGAGGGATAAAGGGGAGTTTCATGAAGTTGGGTGCTAGAGCACAGGTTAGAGGCCGGGAGGGGTGAGTTATGGGGGGTATGGTGCAGGGAGGCCGGGAATGCGGGAGGGTCGAAGAGGTGGTCTTTGATGATGTGGGATCTCCAGTTCGGAGGGAGGTTAGGGGCAGCGCCTAGAAATGTATGTACTTGTAAAAGTAGATGCGGTGACCCTAGATGTAATACCAGCATCTAGATTCTGGACACCAGGACAGTGGGAGAGGGTCAAACAGGGGGGAACAGTAAAAGGCAGCAACTCTAGTATCAATAGCAGTGCATAGATTTGGTACAGCTGGACAGAGGGAGAAAGGTCTAACACGGCAACAACAGCAAATGCAGTAGCAATTAATATACAATCACCTTAGATGCAACAGCAGCGCTTGGACTTGGGACACCTGGATAAAGGGAGAAAGGCCTAACACAGGGGGCAGCAGTAAAGTAACAGTAAATGCAAAACCATAGCGGTAATAGCAGCGTCTGGATAGAGGGAGAAAGGGCCTAACACAGGGGGCAGCTCTATAGTGGCACTTAATAGATGTAACACAATGCAGTATTAACTATTTTCAAGGCATGAAACACAGGTCAGTATTCATAGTTCACTAAGAGGGCGATGCAGGCTAGTATTCACAGCACCATCTCAAAGAGGCACTTTCTGGGTGTGAATCAATGTAACATTAGCAGTTTCTAAGAGTACAACGCAGGCTAATAATTCTCAGTACTGTCTCAGTGGGCACTTTCTTGATGTGAATCGATGCAATATTAACAATTTTCCAAATGTGTGACGCAGGCTAATAATTCTTAGTACTGCCTCAGTGTGCACTTTCTAGGTGGGAATCAATGCAATATTAACAATTTTCCAAGTGTGCAACGCCGGCCAACACTCGCAGTACTGTTTTAAAGTGGCTCGGCAATAGTCATGAAACTCACCAGTTGTGAGGCCAACTAGTATAAGTAGCTTGGCCTGATATGTTCAGAGGGTATGTAGAGTGGCAGGACTTCTGTTGTACAGTGATTGCTCTATTCGACACCTAGGCCAAAATAAGCATTAAAGGTATTTGAAGTGGTTCAGTCTCCCTGCCCTGCCTTAAAGGGCCTCTGTATCTAGTAAGACCCCACTCTCTAACCTTTTCAGGACATTTTCAGTGAACTTTACATTGCTGCTTAAATGATTGCCTTTGCACCCTTGACTCCAGACCAAAAGTGCCCCAGTCATTACAAGCCTACCTGTTCTGTGCCTTCCTTTACAGGAGTGGGTGATAGTGTTTTTGATTAGTGTATTTGTATTGTTAGTTTAATTAAAGTATCCTATTTTTATAGAGCCGTGGTTGCACAGCCTTTTATTTTGGTACCACAGTACTATTGTTGTTTCACCTGCTTCTGTGTGCGCTCAAATCCCTCCTGAAGAGAATAGCCTGCCCTTGGCCCATGCTACCTGACGGAGTCTAAAAACACAATAATTAGGTGGTAAGCCAAGACTCCTTTATTACTTCTCCACTGGCAACGTCCCACATATTGACCTTGCTGTCCCTCGCGGTTCCCGTCCCCCTGCCCCGACCACCCATCTGTCACACAATCAACATTCCCCCATAACATTCCAACTGCGGAATTAGCCACAACACAAACCCCTCCCTCATGAACAGCAAACCCAAAGGTAACTACATATTTACCTACACTATCTACAGAAATAGTCTTTCTTCCATAGAGGCGGAGCGCCTCGTCTGGAGCTATGATGACTGTAGTCAGATTTTTCCAGATCTTGGGTCCTCGCTGATGGAGACTGCTGCAAAAGCCTATCCTCAGACGTGGACTTGGCTAACCTTCCCGCTGGCCACTCTTCACCACCTTCTACCACACTACTACAACTACTTAACCTCTTACTGCACATATTCTCTTGGGACCCAGAAATTATCTTCCTGGCACTTGATACTGGATCTGGGATTATGTACCAGTTCCCACTCTGCCACCGTCCAGCAACCCTGCATCACCTTTGTAATTACCCTGCATCTCCTGAATTACTTTCATGATTAAATCTCTGACAACCCTGAATGAGTTGGCTACACCCAACCAGCCGGGACACAGAGATTTACCTGGTTCTCTGCCCTTCAGAGGAACAAAAAGAGACATTTTTGTTACTGTGCGGCATGGTGCAGTCTGCCCAAATCATTTGCCCCACTACTTTCTTACATGGCAAGCCAGCTTTGATGGCTAACCGGATGACCCGCTTGACAAATCGTTCTGCCCTTACCATGAACCCATTGGCACATGCAAGGTATAGGGCGGTTCCCGTGTGTACAATAGCTGCAGAACTCGGAAGCACCCTAATGGCCTCAAGTATAAATTGCACCCCATTCTCCATGGCAATCTCCTTGGGCAAAACCCTCTCTAAAGAATATATCCTCCAAAAACATAAACATCTCCATGGTTAAGGCTTCCTCGACTGCAGAGCACTCAATTCAAGATAGTCTGCTAAGACAAAGATGTATTTACTGCGAAGACTAAACCTTGAATAGGCCCCAAGACATCCACAGCTGCATTTAACCATGGCTACCTGATCTGTAAACAGCAGGGTTTCTGTAGCCACTTTGGCATTTTTACTGGTGAAACACCCCTGACACCCCTTTGAAATCATATCAGTCATTTCATCCTTCATGGGCCACCAGAAGGTCTGTATCAGCCTTCTTCTGGAGAGATTGCAGCCCAAGTTCCCTTCATGGGCTAGACAAACAATATTCTCTCATACGGCCTCTGGGGGAATACTTTACTCTTCCTCCTTAGCTTCTCATAATTTAAGCATAACACATCCTTGATTTCATACCAAACCACGAATTCTTTCTTCAAATTGTGTTTGTTGGGCCACTCACTGACCGCACATTTCTTGAGACGGCCAACACTTCTTTCTTCACCCTCTGCTAGTGCTGACTTCACCTAAGAAATGGCTGGCAACTCCACACTCAGTATCACTACATCACTAATGGCCAAGTAATCTCCTACCTGAGTGGACTAAACAGGCAGATGGGACAGGCCCCAGAGAGATGCCATTCTGAAAAGTCAACAGCGTGTAACCCAGTAAGCACCTAGCTATGCATGGAGAGGTCATATTCTAATTTTAATAGTACAAATGTGTTCTACTGGCTTGTGATGGGAGTGTACAGTAAACGCATTGCCCTACAAGTAACATTTAAAATGGTGCACTAGCCATGGCACTGCTAGGGCCTCCCGCCCCATCACTGATCAGTTTGCCTCTGCATCTCTAAAAGATTCCGATGCAAAATACGCTGTGGTCTCCTCCAACCTCTCTGAGGGCTGTGAGTGGGTAGCGCCTAGTGCAAGACCACTCTCGTCCACAGTGATCACAGTGCGGCGGCCTGTAACAAAGTTCCCTAAGTACATTGTCAGTGCCTTCCTTTATGCTTTGGAAAATCTGACTGCATTGTTCTGATCAAGTAAACATAGCACCTTTCTTGTGCAGTGATCTGAGCAGCATGGTGTCTGTGGCAAGATCCTTGAGAAATGTGTGGTAATATTCTTCCACCCCCAAAAGGAATGCAGCTGTTGCTTATCTATTTATTTATTTATTTATTTATTTATTTATAGCACGCCAAAAGCCCACAGACATCGGGCACGTATAACCAGACAAGACAACAATAAGGAAGGTGGGGCAGCAGAATAAACATCTCAATTGCTAACCGTTTATCTGAATATGCAATGCAATGTGATAAGAACATCAGCAAATAACTCTGTACATTTAGTAGATGTATATTACTATTGTAATTAAGTAAACAATGCTTCATGGAGCTGCCCATTCTACTTATATCATGGAGGGATTAACATTTCATCTGAATGCTTTGCCCAACCACACGTGCCACATTGCACATTAGGGTTTTGAACCTGTTCAATGAGATTGAAAACTGTTCTTATTTCTGTAATGTAATGTAAGGTGGTCTTGTATAGCACATCATCTGCCATTTTGGTGGCCTCTTGTGTCTTCTCACAACACTTCTTTAGTCAACTGATAAGCAGGTGTTTCTGCCTGGCTACTTATACCTCTCTTACTTTGGGTCTGCTTCCCAGATGTGTGTGTCCTGTTCAAACACCAGCTTTATGGGGTAGAGGAAAGGGTGGTGGAGTGGCAGGGAGCCGGGTGAAGACCAATGGGCACACATGAGAAATGAAAATAATCTGACAAACAATTCCTTTAAATACGATCTGATTGGTGGGATCTAGGGACATGCAACCTATTGTTGAGCCAATGATGGGTGTAGGGCTGGAGGTCCAGGTTGGAGGGCCAGATTTGACCTCTTTACCATAGTGATAACCCAAGAATGATGATGACAATGATCATACCTACCTCTCTGCATTCACGTGGCCTCGTGTGATATTTGGGGACACCATCAAAGAGCTCATCACTGTTTCCCAATTTCACAAGGGCACAGATGCCAGCAAGTCATTGTGATCTAGCCGATCAAGGTTTGGTGGAGCTGTGCCAGTTTAGGGAATCAGTGACCATCTTTTTTTGACTCACCCATGCTTACAGAATGACCAAACCTTTAGAAAACAAGTGAGTGGTGCTGAAACTCCTGGAGAAAGGCTGAGTGCTCCTGCTTTGTGTAAAAGACTAAGTTGAAGCTTCACTTGTGCCAGGATGGACATGGGGCGTTTTGAACAGTTCGAGAAGTTAGAGAAGGGCTTGTGCAACTATTATACAATAATATGAGTGAGTGGTTGATTGAACATTTCTACTGCACAGAATCTCAGGCCTTACATCACTATGCGCTCTCAAATGTTCGCATTACAGACAGGGCCTTCCTAGCCATATAAAAGGAATTTGAGAGTCCTAGGAAACTTCATGCAGCTCTCTTTACCTAAGCGGACTAGGGTGAATATGTGAGCCTGTAGAAGCTCTTGGTGCAGTGATCACTGCGCTCTCTTGGGTATAATGCACTCTTGGGTATAATGCATTCTCTGGTGTCCTTCCACCCATCTACCAGAAGACTTACCCTACCGGCCAAGTCATTAGCGCCACCATGCCTAACTAGAAGTAAAAAAAGTATCACAGTAGAGAATGTCATCTCTGCTATCCTGCCCACCCTTAATGCTTTGCCAGAAAATCTTGCCCCCAGCATACTAGTTCAAGAATTCAACAATATTATGCTCACCACTTTAGATAAAATTGCCCCAGCTAAACTTAGACCTAGCAAACCCACAGCCCACTTAAACAAATGGTTCACACCACAACTTAACTACCTTCCCAGTTTTTTAAAAAAAAAAAACGCAACCAACTGGAACCTCTGCCCCGCTAGTGAGAATAAAGCTAAATTAACCTCACTCTCCACACACTACAAGAAGGAAATCTGCCGGGCAAAACGCAATTCCTACGACGAGTGCATTACTAATTCCAACTCTAGCATGAAAGAACTCTTCTCCATACTCAAAGAACTAGAGTCCCCAATAGCTATACCCGATGTTTGTACCAAAGACAAATCTTGGTGTACAAACATCCAACATGCCCTAGCTAATAAAATTAACACTCCCCAAAACAAAATCCAGCACAAAAAAGAGACACTGAACTTACAGCACTCGCCTAACAACCTCTCACCGAGTACCTCAAAACCAGTTCACAATTCCATTTTCCATTTCTCCAAAATGTCTACCTTGGAAGTAGAAAAAATGATCCTGTCACTAAAGCCTTCAAACTGCAAAGGTGATATTTGCCGTGCACAACTAATAAAAGATGCTGCCAGAGAACTATCCCCATTCATCACCAAATTGATAAATGCCTCCTTTGCCTCTGGCACCACCCCTGCCAATCTCAAACAATCCTGGGTCCTCTCTCTCCTCAAGAAATAGACTCTGGATCCTCTTATCCCTACTAGTTACCGGCCCATTACTACGGTCCCATTTCTATTAAAAATACTGGATAAAGCCACTTATATCCAAATTCAAAAACACCTTGAACTGCACAAACTCCTTGGTAAAAGACAATCTGGTTTCCGTCCTCTACATGGAACAGAGACAGCCTTGATTGACATAAAGTCCCAAACAGACGAGCCTAGAGACAAGGGTACGTCAGTATTACTGCTCCTACTTGATCTCTCTGCTGCGTTTGATCTGGTCAATCACAAAGTCCTCTGCCGACACCTTGACTCTGCGGCCCACTTCTCCCCGGGAGCCATCAAGTGGATTGAGTCCTTTCTGAGCGAGAGAACTATGAGAGTTTTCTCCCCCTCGGCAGCTGCAGACCCGACACCCATCCTGTGCGGTGTGCCTCAAGGCTCCTGTGTTTCGCCAACTCTATACAACATCTTCACCAAACCTCTATTCGACGATCTTGACCATCTGGGTGTCACCTATTCTAATTACGCAGATGACATTCAGATTCTCCTCCCGCTTTCTGGGGATCACAGTAAGGACACAGGATTGGTGAACAAAGTATATCTTATCATCCAAGTATGGATGGCTTCTCATGGCCTATGCATGAAAGATGATAAGACTGAGTTGCTAATTCTAGGTTCACAGGCTAACATTAAAAAACTAAGCCTAGAATTCTCCTAATTTAATATTGACGGGAATACCATCAAAGTATCCAAGGAGGTCAAAACCCTTGGTTTCTACTTGGATTCTACATTGTCTTTTGATAAACAGGTAAAATCCCTCACCTCCTCCACAGCTTACACCTGCAAGCTGCTCAGAGCAGGTAAACCTTTCCTCTCCGATGACAGCTGTGTGATCCTGGCCAGAGATTTAATACTTTCTAGAATCGACTACTGTAATGCCCTATAGAGTGGCACAAATAAATCTATCATCCAATAGCTCCAAACATTACAGAATAATGCCCGTAGAGCAGCTTTAGTCATAAATTAAAAAAAACACATCTCCCCCCTTAGGCGCCATCATAAATGGTTATCTACATCCAATAAAATACAACTAAAAACTCTCTCCTTGACCCATAAAGCTCTTAATAACGCGGCCCCTAGCTACCTTACAGACAAATTCCAGAAAAGAATCTCTCACAGACCTACCAGGAGAGGGAATGCTAACTGTCTGACCATACCTAAACACAAGCTTATCACTATTGGCGGTAATAGCTTCCCTGTAAAGGCAGCTACATTTTGGAATTCACTGCCACAAGACTTAAGAGTCAACCAACCTTACCTAAACTTCAGAAAAAATGTAATAAAACACATTATCATAACTGACCCCCTAGTCCTCCAGTACCTGTCTCGGAGCTCTCAGCATCTGGAGAGACCTACTCTTACTGTATCAATATTGTATTAATATTTGAAGACCATGTATAATCCTGCCTGCCTATGGTGATACATGGAGGATATTTTGAACATTGCCTTTGCTTTCTTCTGTAATAACATAGGCCACTTTCAGTTTTTGCTCTTATTTGTACATGTTGTATATCCTGTCTTGTAAACATGTAATTATTGTACCTGATGTATACTTCGCAATCTTGTAAGCTTTGCATTTAATTACCACTGCGCCCTTTTACTTACGAGTCTGGTGCGCATAACAAATGAATGAATAAAAAAACAAACAAACAAACAAACAAACAATGTGCCATCTAATTGTTCAGGTTAATAAAGGAACATTTGAATACACCAAAGTTAGTTTGACACTAAGTTTACAAATCCTTAGGCTCAAAATAGGGGCTTTGTAAAAGTATATGTTTTCATTAATGCACTTTCCATACCTGGTAAGATCCTTCTCCCCCCAGCTACACTAATGTCCATGTTCCCCTGATGTTAATAAAGACTCACATTTTACATTGTCTTATTTTTTCTTAACATTTTCCAACTTAAAATTACACTTTCAAAGTTTTCCTTACATTTTCAAATTGCAATAGGTTGCCATGTATTTTGAAAGGTATCTTTTCTAAATGTTCATTCAGAAATTTTGATTCCGATACAGAAGAACATTGTGGCAGCGAGTGATGGGCCTGTGCAACATGTAGCCACATTCCTTCTAATGCCAAAGGTGGCGAACCCAAATCTAGATCCTGTGAGGGGTCAGTAATGTGAGACTCACGCCTGTGTTTAGTTTTCGCAGGATTTGACATTTTATTATACACAAAATTATCAAATAAACCCTAACTAAGCCTGCTCTACCAGGGGATTCCCTACGTTTTCTAAGATCTATGGGAAATCCTCCGAGCATTCACAAAACTAACCTCACATTAAACAACATAAACATTCAAAGCAAAATGAAAACAACAAAAATAAAAGGTTACCAACCACCCAGTGTCTTGGGTGACTTCTAGTGGTCCTAGGCTCCCCCAGTAATGTCCCAAAGTCAATTTACTCTAAGGAACAAAAAGTCTTAACCACAGTCGTGAAAGGTTCCAAAGAAACAAAGCTTCACACAAGTAAAAATCCACTGGCAAAAGTCTATTCTTTGCTTGGTCAAAAGATTCTCCTTGTACAGTTCCACAAACAAATAACATCACCAATGGGGTATCCTGGATGACTTCCTTTCACGAAAGAATAGGTCAAGTTGAAGACAAAAGTAACACTTCTGCTGGCATCCACTTCTCTACTTTCAACTTCTGTGGTGTCTTTTATACACAGTTTGTCAGGATGCCTCTACTTAGATAACTGTGAAGGCAGACTCTCTTGCCCCAAAGTTAGCTTCAGCTTCTACTTCTTCCGATTCTGACAAGAATACTGATGACTACAGTTCTATTGCTGCTACTACAACTTCTGATTCAAACAGGATTGCTGCTACAACTGCAACTTCAACATTAAGCAACTTCAACAAGACTTCTTTGACCTCTACAGGTTGGTAAGGCACTCTTTTCTCTTGTATGGCAAGAAAGGGCACCTCTTTGCCTGTCTTGCAGCTACCAAAAATCTGCTTCTAGCTTTCAGACCACTTCTTCTCCTTTCAAATAGTCTCAGCCATGCATACTTTAAAACAGCTACTTTTAACAGGTACCCAGCTCGCTTCCCCAGCTTCATATATACCTTTTCTCCAATGGTTACCACGAAGCTGTTGTGCCACTCCTTCAGATTTGGATGATCTTGTCACATTTAATTTAGAGGAATTTTGAGTAACAATAACTTCAACAACTGTTGTATAGTTCTTAATTGAGCAGGATTCACTTTTATAGAGTTCACTCTATGTGCTTGGGTAATACTTGTTCTTGCTTTAGCTTCAACAACATCTGCTTCAGCCTTTAATATGTCGCAAGACGTGGACTTTTTACTGAAAATAAAATTAGACACACACGATTTAGTTTTACTTTTAAAATGGCACTTCAAAGAGAGACGCGTTCCCACCTTACTGTCAGTATTCAGCTTCCAAGGTATTGGAAAACATTGTCTCGTGCGCTGTCCTTTTAAACAGTGCTTGCAACTCTTGGGGAAAGTCAGTTCTGCTTCAATTAATCTACCAGCAACGTTCTCTGTGTTAACAGGAGCCACGCGAAAACAAGGTATTTCTTATATTAGAGAAAAGAAAAGCTTTCAATACACGCAAGCATTTTACGTAAGTGCGTGTTACATTTCTCATTACCGAAAGACTTCCCACTTCTGCAATTCAATTCTACTCACTTAGATGTAAGCGCAAGTATGATTAAAACTGGTTACAGTTACCGGAAAGGTATTTCTGTTGTTCAGGAGTACAGAGCTTCCTTTTCTTACTCCCAATTACAACCACTGCAGGCTGCTGCTGCTTCACGGCTTGGTTTCTTCTCCTGCTACTGTTACGGGCACTCTTGGGATCCAAACCCCTCTGCTGCACGAGTGTCTCCGATCAGGCCTCATCAAGGGAGAGTCTCCTGCTCTCCAGTTCCCCTCGGCTTGCTTCTGCACACAGGCTTTGGGAGGATGCACAACTTCAGCTCTGCAGTCACAGCAACTAGGAACACCTGGAAAGACTCCCTGTTGCTTCCAGTCCCTTCCAATGCTGCCACTGCCAAACAGGGTTTGTGACCACAGGACCACCTCAGAGCCTGCCAGGGAAATCTGCCCTTACTCTGCTCCAGCGTCCCTTCTGTGCTCACACTTCCTTGTGATTTGCAAGCTTTGTGCTCTGCTTCTTCTGCTACTACAAATCTTCCAGCTCCTGCTCCAGCTTCTTTCTACTGCTCCTCCCTACTGCATCCTTGTATGCCTCTAAGGTGGGCTAATTGGTTTCAGGTACATGCGCTTGGAACTAACTGCCTGACCTTGCCAAGAGCCATTAGGTTTGCCTGCCTGACTTGGACTCCTGTATGCCTCCTCAAAACCTCTTCTTCTTCACAGTCCCTGAGGTATTCTGGGACTTGCAGTTAATTTTGGAAACAGTTGATTTCTCTAATTCTTTAAAAGGTTTCAAGATTAATTTTCTTTCCACAAAATTATTAAGGGGGGGAATTATAAGATTTAGCCCTTTGAGAGACAGAAGGGTTAGGAAAGGTTACATGTTCATTCTACCTGCTGGTATACATTTGATATTGTGGGGGACATAGGTACTTAGCGGTAAAAAATATTGGTTCCTTGGGTTCAGCATGAAGTGGAGTCACTCGTTCAAATATTGCCTATTCACCCTTAGTAGGAGATCGGAATGTATCAAAATGGTAATAAGCCAATTCCTCCTCTAACTCTTGGTCAACAGTATTCCTCTTCAAGGAAAAATACTGCATCTCAACTTGCGCAATCTCCCCACCTCCCAACGTCTGGTCTCCACCCAGGTGATCCTCCCGCAGTACACCAACCACCCCCAGGAGTGGGATCAGGAAGCATCTGCCCTCCCCAAGCCCCCTGGGAGGAGACTCTTGGCAGGGTTTAGTGGGATATTCGCACGATTCTCCACGAGCCCTTAATTTTGTTCAGCCTCTGGTTTACGAAAAGAACCCACTAAACGCAACTGTGACAGTTAAGGTTTATGTTTGCCAAGGAGCCTACTGTTTTAGCTTTGTCTTTCATAGGCCTGAGGGGCGGATTTCGCAAAAGCCAATGGAGTGGAAAAGAAACACATTTTTGGGTTTAGCAAATTTTTGTGGCACTTGCCGAAAATCCTTGTCAGAGTGTGAGATAAAGGGAGGTTCTGAACTGAGAATATATGGTTGGCATAGCAAATGGCTATGCCATGGCATGAAAATGTCAACTCATTAAAGTTTATTTTTCCATACTCCTCCTCTGTACTGCACAATGAGGAGTTCACTAGCAATATTTGCTCCAGGTTTCAATCTTGGGATATTTGTGGACTACCTTCGATGGCAGATCTGTTTTTTTAGTCCTCCAGAGTCTACCTCTCCATTGCCACCTATCCTGAACCTACTCTACTTACCCCCACCCCAACTCTCTCGAACCCCACCCACCGCCACTCTCTCTACCAACCCCACGCCCGTTTCATGTGCTGGTTGGGTTTTGTTTGGTCTATTTTGGGCTACATTCGAACAACTCCTCCAAAAGCTGCTTTGTTCTTCATGTTTTCTGCTCCCAACCAACTACCCCCACCAATCAACCTACCCCCATTCTCTGTAGCCCCCTCCACTCTCTCTATCCTCACCCACACTCACCACATCCACTCACCCATCCCTCTACTCTTCCTACCCCCACCTGCCCAGCCCCGCTCTACTCTACCCCCACACACCCAGAGAGATTCGGGTGGGGTGGGTTGATGGGAGTGGGTGGGGAAAGAGAGAGTGGGAACTCCCACCCTACCACAATACCCCTCACTCTCTCTACTCTAACCCACCCACCCTAACCCCACTCCTCTCTCCCTCCAGCCACCCATCCTATCCCCTCTCTCCCCACCCCATCCACACACCCTTCCCCCACACTCTCTACCCCCACCCACACACCCCTAATCACTCTGCCCCTACCCACCCCCACTGACCCTCCCTATCCCCAATCTTTCTACCCCACCCACCCAACATACCCCTCACTCCCTGTACTCTAACTCAACCACCCTAAACTCACTCGCTCTACCCCCAGTCACCCATCGTACCCCTCTCTCTCTAGCCTCACCCACCACCCACCCTCCACTCTCTCTACCCCCAGCCACCAACCCCCACTCTATACCCCCCACTCACACACCCTAACCCCACACACCCTACCCCTACTCTCGCTACCCCCAGCCACCCACTCCAACTTTCTACTCCCAGCCACCTACCCTACCCCCACTCTCTCTACCCCCAGCCACCAACCCCCACTCTCTACCCCTACTCACCTACCCTAACCCCACACACCCTACCCCTACTCTCTCTACCCCCAGCCACTCACTCCAACTCTCTACTCCCAGCCACCTACCCCATCCCCACTCTCTCTACCCCCAGCCACCAACCCCCACTCTCTACCCCCACTCACCCACCCTAACCCCACACACCCTACCCCTACTCGCTCTACCCCCAGCCACTCACTCCAGCTCTCTACTCCCAGCCACCTACCCCATCCCCACTCTCTCTATCCCCAGTCACCCACCCCTCTCAACCTACCACCACTATTTCTAGCCCCAACGACTCCACCCCGCTCTCTCTAGCCCCACCCACACTCTCTGTCCCTATTTACTCTAACCCTCGCCCTCTACGCCATCCACCTGCCCTACCCCATCTCTCTACCCACACCCACCGTACCACCTCTCTTTATGCCCTCCCACTCTACCCCACTCTCTCTCTATTGAACCCTACACTTGCTCTCTTTACCCCATCCATGCACCCTACTCCCTCTCTCTACAGCCCCACCCACCGTACCACCATTATTTCCCCACACCCTACCCCCTCTCATCCATCCTCTCATACTTAAGTTTTATTTCTTACCCTCTCACCCTTTCTCGCTCATATTTCCTCCTGCTCATCATCGATTGCACCCGCTATCAATGGCTCCCACCCTTGCTCTATTCCCCTTCTCATTCTCTTGCGCACCTGCCCCCCCTTATCACAGTCTCCTTTGAAATTGTTCACTCCCCTCCTTGCACCCTAGTGCTTATAACTGCAAAACGCAAAGAACAGCAGTAAACACCAAAACCATTGGCTTTGCCAGTGCTTGTTTTAGGAGACACCACATACCACCATTGCAATGGCGACCTGGCAGACCTGGCACGGATGTGGCGTGCATGGGCAACTTGCCAACCCCTGCCTATGCAGGGAAGAAATTGCTCCAAGTATACCGTTAGGGGAAATGGATGGTTTTGCGCTGCCACGATATGGGTCGGAAGTCGACAGTGCTCCTGCTGAAATCTCACGCGGCCACATGTCTGCTGGTGCGAGTGTCAGTCATAAAAACAGGTATTTGGCAAAGAACAGCACTAAACAACTTCAGGGAATTCCAACCTCCATCAATTGCCTTTCCTCATATTACGGCAGGGCATTCGCTATTGTCGTGCCCACATTTTGGAAGTCCCTGTAAGAAGATGGGCACCACACACTCAGGGGCGCCTCGAAGGGGTGGCCAAGGGGGGGGCAACGGATACCCTTATAAAAACACTGGCTCCCCCACCTGCCCATTCAGTTATGTGTGTTTGTTTGGTGTGCCACCCCAAGATTACAAGTGTGGCCACCCCTATGAAAAAGGCCTGGGGGCGCCACTGCACACACTGAGCTGAGGCTGCCCCATCCCTCTTGCAAGACCCGCCCTTTATCATTCAGCTCAAAATACTGCACTGAATACAAATAGTCTTGTATTTCCCTCGTTTTGTTTTCGTTAACAGGCTCCAGCTGCTATTTGCAAACCGCCCTGGAACTTCGTGTGGGCGAGAAGACACCGTGCGAGACATAAGCAAACAAAACCGCGAGATCAAACAGAGCGCGCGTCACCATCGCGCCGGGAACTGGTGGGAATGAATGGCTGCTCATCCCACCTTGGAAGGGTGCTGCACCCACCCACCCGAAGCCGAGCTCACCTGCAAGACACATTAACCTGATGGCAAACATCCCGAAGTGATAGCATTGCAAGAACTGTGTTTGCAGAGAAGCTGACATCCGTTTCAAACCCGACGCTATCACTCTTCATTGTGTCTCCCTGTTTACATCTGACGCGTTTTCCTTGCCGCCTCCCCACACATGCCCTACAGTGTCCATCAATGTCCTTCTCAGCTGGGCCGCAAATTCCCCCCCTGCTCTTCCAGGCGGTGTCCTGCAATTGCTGACCTTCCTTTCACAATGCACTGCAGCCTCACATCTGCTGCTACTGTTTCTTCCCCCAGAGTGAGGACTACATGTACCAGAATGCTTTATCCCCCGCCCTGCCTTCACCTCTCCACTCACATCACCCTTCTCTACCGACTCGCAATTCATATCCATACTCCCACATCCCTTTCCTTTCGCTCACCGTGTTTCTTTCGACTTTTCTCCCCTGCTCCACCTTTCACTACTTGCTGCCTCTCTCTCTCCCTCCATCTCTCTCTTTTCTACTGTTATGAAAATGTTTGGGATGGCTTCTTTCTCTTTTCTTCTTTCTCTCCTCATTGTCTCTTCCCTCGTTGTCCCTGTCTGTTCTTTGTCTCTCTTTCTGTCTTCTCCTGTCTTCTGCCTTTTCCCCCTGTCCCTTTTCTATTTCTCTGCTCCTCTGTGCCCCGCTCTACCTCTTTGCCTCAGATGTCTCTTCCATATCTCTGGTACATCACGCATTGACCCTCACACCTCTATCACTTCTCTCCTCTGTCCCCGTTTCCTCCGTTCACCCTCCTTTTCCATGTTTCTATTTCCCCTTGCTGTCATTTCGCTCTTTTAGTATCTGCAGCCACCATTTTTGGCTTACTGCACAAAAACCCAGACTCATTTAAAAGTGGAAAAGGTCGCTTTAATGTGACAGGCCCAAGCTTACAATCAAAACGCTTAACTGGCTCCATGGCCTAACAAGCTAAATTGATATTTGAACAATCAATTAAATAACTTAAACATTTTTCATTTTCCCCCCAACAATTAAATAATTAAATAACAGATTTCCTCCCTAATGATCCCTTGGATCCTACCGTATCCTTGCCCCTTTTCCAGGCGTCCCGCTTTCTCCCCAGGGGCCATGCCCCTTCAGGCTCAATACCTGATCCCCCGGGGTGACCTGCTTGTGCAAACAGCGCCACCCCCTCCTTTCCCGTGTCATTCCCCCATTGTGCTTCCCTCCCCCCACATCAAAAGGGGCCATGCCCCCGGCACCAGAAAAACCCTCCCCCGAGGAGTTCTTTCTGCACCAACCCCCCCACCCACTTTTCTACCTCAAACTTTTCACCCAGTCTCCCAGCCAAGAACCCAAGTCCGCCAGGTAGTGACTATTCCCATACATGGACAAGTGTACCCCATCCTCTCTAAAGATAAGAAACCCCTCATATGTTATTTCCTTATGGTCCATGACCCTCACCGCCACTGACGCACAAAATTTCTCCATATCCCTGTTTATCCCCTTCCTGGCCCGCTCTATTGCTCCCTCATTTCTTGCTCCCCTCCACACTCTTCTCGGCAACAACTTAGTCCACACCACCACCGCTTGAGGCCACATATCCCTAATGCACCCTAAGTCCCTCTTCATTTTCCTCAGCAGAGCCACCCCCGTATCCCTAACCAGGTCATTCTCCCCAGCATGCAGCATCACCACCCGTGGAACTCCATAGCATTCCCTCATTCCTGCCAATATGGGCAGCAGCTGATCCCACCGCAGGCCCCCCAAACCGTGCCACCTCACCACCACTTCCTTGTAACTGCACCCCAACTGCCTTCCAAACACCCTTTTCTCCGCCTCTTTACCAGCCCACTTCACAATTGAATGTCCAACAATCCAAACTTGCGCCAACTCCCCCTTCCTTTGCGCAGCATCTGAAACAGAAATTACAAAAATTACTGACAAGTCAACTTATTACAAACAACAACAACTTGCCCACAAAGTCCTCCACCATCTTTCTTCAACAAACCCCTTTCCCAAAATCCCTAACGTAACCCTTGTATTTTCCCGACCTCCAACGCCCCAAACTTTTCACTTTTTCCTCCGAAAAACCCAGTCTGCTACCCTCAGATGCTGCGCCCATCCTAAAAGAATGAGTCCCAAACTCCTCTGTCTTTTCTCCTACCGTGTCCAACGCCTTTCGCAATACCCCCAGCACATGTGCTGCTGTAACCGGCGATCCATCCGAATGCTGGAAAACCAAACCTGAATTAACCCCACAGCGCTCCTTCCACACCTTACCCGCCTGAACTGGACATAAAGCCTTGCTCCCTCGACCCAGCAGGACCCAAGAGCCCCTTCCCTTCTGATCCATCGTGGACCTTTTAATCTTGATGTCTAAACCTTCTTCTGTAATTTGCACATCTTCCCACTGCAGCCCCCCTATCTCCCCTTTTCCCCCGACCAACTCAGAAACCCTGAAGGCCCCAAAAAATAACCATGTAAAACAAGCCGCAAACAGTTCCCCTTCCCATACCGACCAGCAAACTCCCCCCAAAGCCTCAATCAACCTCTGCAGCAATTCAGCCGATATCGGCCTCCTCTTATCCTTGTCCCTCTTACTCTCCCTTGCCCATCCTTCCAACATCCTACTCGCCATCTCCCCCCCACTTGTTTGAAAACCCCAAAACCATTTTCCGTAAAAGGAAATCCCCGCTAGCTTTCCTGTTATCGTTGCCCTTGACCAGCCCCTGTCCATGCACCTTAGCAGGAAATTCATGACATCATCCCTCCTACGCTCTTCCGCATCCCATCTACCCCTCCAACTACAAATTCCTCCTCTAATAAAATCCTCCCAGGCCCTCCTGTATGACTTCTTAGATGCCGCGGCCAATGAACCCTTCACCAGTGCAAGCGCTCTCAGCTTCCTATCTTCCACAGCTCCTCCGGAATCTGCTGCCCCTCCTGATCTGCCTCTGGAGCCAATCCACGGAATCTCTGCCATTGAAAACGAGATAATGCATCAGCGATGCCATTATCCTTCCCTGGCACATGTGTTGCCTTAAACACCACATTCCATTCCATGCAACGCAGGACAAATTCTCTCATCAGCCTTGCCACCCTCTGATCCCTCGCTGACTGCCTGTTTACCACATGGACCACGCATTTGTTGTCTACATTGAAATTCACCTTCTTATTTCGCAACTCCTTCCCCCACAACTCCAATGCTACTAGTAATGGAAAAAATTCAAGAAATGCTATAATCCTCCCTTCCTTCAACCATCTCTCTGGCCACTTTTCGGCACACCATTTTCCCCCCAAAACACTCCAAAACCACCGGCCCCCGCTGCATCCGAGAGAATCTGAACTTCCCATGTCACCGGGTCTCCCTGCAACCACATTGACGTTCCATTGAAACTCTCCAAGAAGCGCAGCCAAATCCTGCAATCCTCCCTCACTGCCCCCGATACTCTTATCCGGTGATGTGGGCACTTCGCTCCCGCCATGGCCCTTGCCATGTTCCTGCAAAATGTCCGCCCCGGGGCCACCACCTTACATGCAAAATTCAGATGCCCAACCAATCTCTGCATCTCTACCAGCATCATTTTCTTGGCCCCCACTGCTTTTTCCAACAGTACCACCAATTTGCTCACCTTGTCGTGCGGCAAGCGTGAGGTCATGGCCACTGAATCCAACTCAATTCCTAGAAATGTTAACACCACTGCCGGCCCTTCCGTTTTGTCTTCGGCTAATGGTACCCCCAGCTCCTCCATCAAGTCTTGAAACAACTTTAGCATTCCTCTGCAATCCTCCTCCCGTTTTGCCCCGCTAATGAACAGAAAATCATCCAAGTAGTGCAACACACTCTCCCACCCCGAGCTGAATGAGAAGACCCACTGTAGAAAAGAGCTAAATCGTTCAAACAACGCACAGGAAATTGCGCACCCCATAGGCAATGCTTTGTCTATGTATATACGGTCCTCAAACTGCAAACCTAACAACCAAAAATCCTCTGGGTGCACCGGCAATAATCTAAACGCCGCCTTGATATCGCACTTGGCCATGAAGGCCCCTCGCCCTTCCTTCCTTATTAGCTCAACCGCCTGGTCTACACTCGCATACACAACCCCACATTCTTCCGGAGCAATGAAATCATTAACTGACATACCCTCCGGCCATGACAAATGATGAATCAGTCTGAACTCCCCCGGAGCTTTCTTGGGCACCACCCCCAATGGGGATATCACTAAGTCACCTGGTACGTCATCAAATGGACCCACTATCTTTCCTGCCTCTATTTCCTTGCTCAATTTTTGCCTTACCACCTCCGCATTTTCTCTCGCCGACTTCAAATTTTCCACCCACCGCCGTACCCTTGGACCCTGGTAACCTAATCTGAACCCCTGCCCAAACCCCTCACTCAAAATCTTAGCCCCTTCCTTATCCGGATAAAATTGCAACCATTTTTCCAACACCCCCACTTTAATTGGAGTAAAAGCTTTTCCCCCCAACCCCTTTTCCTGCACCTCTCCCCCTCCCCCTGTCTCCTTGTTGGAAACACTGCGTGAGAGGGTGTTTTCCCCCGCACTTGCTACACTCGTGCTTGAACCTGCACATGGTCCTTGCACAGCTATCCTTATTGTACCCCCAGCATGCTGCTGAGGACTGGCCCCTGCCTCCTCCCCCCACCCCCTCATGGGCGGGGCGACCAAGAAAGGGCCGGAAAGGCACTGGCAGCCCACTCGCCGTATGTAATGTCGGGGCAGGCCTCGTTGGGGCCATCCATTGCAGCCAAAGATCCATATCTATCTCCCCCAGACCGCCTGACTGTCCTCTGCCATTCTCGCTCTAAACTCCTCATCATACCTTACCCAGGCAAAGCCCCCAAAACTCGTAAAAGCCTTCCTTATTACATCCATATATTTAAGCAGGGCCACGCAACGCTCCGGGAATTTTTCGCAATACACACTGGCATAAATGATAAACGCCGACGTCCAATTCTCAATGGTCACCCGGACCCTTGGGCGTGAAGCCAGTCCCTCTCTTCCTCCTTAGACCCCTCCTTCGCTCTCACCTCCCTATGTAGCAATTTGAAAACATCCACAAATTCCCCTGCCTGGATCTTCTCCCTGGTCGCCGCCATCAAGTGTGCCCCCAATGGTTTTGTTATCCCCATGTATGGCAATTTCTTCTCCTTTCCTTTTACTTCCACCTCTTTATCTTTACCAGCCTGTACCTCGAGCCCCAATGGCTCCACCACTTTGTCTGTTTGGACCTCCACTGAGCAAATATTCTTCTCAACCCCCTCGGCTCCAATGGCCTGCACACCAACCTCCTTCATCACACCTTGAAAACCAGCCCGTTCATCCCCTAACCACCTATTTGTAACCCCTCTCTGCCATGCAGATGACCATTCCCTTTCCCGCTCACCTCTTTCCACGCCTGCCACCTGCGGCCTGGCATCCACACCGGTGCTCCTCCTCTCCATTCTTAGAGGGCTTCTGCTGCGGGGACAAAACATGTCAGCACAATCACCCAGCCAATAATTCCCTTGACCCCTTTCACCCCGACCACCCTGCACTTCCCTTTCCCTATCCCACCTTGAACTTCTTCTCTCCTCAACCCTTTCCCTTTCCGCCCTGTAATCTTCACATTCCCATTGCCCCCCGTATTCCTCCCAACCAACTTCATCACCCCTTAAATACCATTGAGGATGCGAGCTCATGCCCAAGATGATTTGCTGATCTTCTTGCGAGCCGGGGGCGTCCGCCCCGACACTCCCTTGACGTCTTCTCGGCGGGGTTGTGGGAACCTCTGCCTGGTCCTCTTCTCTTGGGCGAGGCGTTCTGACCTCCAGCCTGAAATCCTCATTGCTAGGGGCTGTGCTGCGCCCTCTAGGCTCTCCTTGCGTTGACCGAGGAGGGGCCGTACCGAAACCCTCACGCTCCACCTGGACAGCGGGGGCTGCGCAGCGCCCTCTGCCCCCACTCCTCCTACCCGGGGGGGCCGTTCTGCGCCCCACCCTACCCTCCTCAATTGACGGGGACCTCTCCCTCCTTCTCCCACCTGAGCTCTTCTGCAGGTATTTACCCCCTCTTCCCCTCTGCCCTGACACCCCCGTCTGCGCCTCACCCCTGCCCCCACTGATGTTCCCTCGGGCCCCACCTTCTCGAGCATTCCCCTCTTCCCTAGAGCTATCATACCCTTCCTCCCTCCCTGGCTGCCCCCCCGACCTCCTTAAACCCCCATCCGCCCTCTTGTCTATCTCCCTCCTCATCTTCCTACCCCTGGATTCCCAAACCTCCCCTCTCCCTGCCGTAGGGGTGCAAGCCACCACCGCCGCCAGCGCACCGTCTGCCGCCGCTCTACGCTGCGGCCTGCCCCCACTACTCTCCTCTTCTCCCGTAACTTCCCCTACCGCCCCTTCCAATTGGGCTTTAGTTGCCATGCTAATGATTTCCAGGGCCTTCTTCAAGGCTCCAGCATCCACCAGCCCCTTCTTGCTTGCTCCCCGGCCTGTCATTGTGCACAATAGTCCGCGTGTGCCCAAAAATATGCCCCTTAAAATCAAACTATGTACTCTAAGCCCCCGAGCCGGGACCTACCCGTGGACTAGCACCCTTGGCCCTGAGCAACCCTGACAAGAAAATAAAAAGCCCCCAGAACCAAAACTCACCTTGGGTGATTAGCCGTAAAATAACCTCACTAATATTGATAATTAATAAAAGAAAAACTAAACCCAAAAATATCCCTAACTAATTACCTTTTATTACTGGTATTATTACTATTATTATTGCCTTATGCTATTTTTGTAATCTATACATTTTTTTTTCTTATTTTTTTAAAACCCTATTAAACTATTTTATCCTTGACCACCCCCCTCCCTACTACCTAGTAAAAAACCCTGAAGAGGGAGCCCCAAAAAACACTAGAAAACAAGCACAAATTAGTGCTTACTAACGGCAGCGCACACTGCCACCTAGCGGTGCCCAAGCAGCACCGCACCTCTCCCTCACACGAGGGACACGGTCTTTTTAACGGCGCTGCCCTGCCCCCTTCCTAACAAGCGCTGCTAACGCGCCCACAAGCGCCGAGACAAACGCTCGCAATCCGTGGGAAATCCCACTGAGGAGCCGCGGAAAAGCCGCTGCCGCTATGCTCCTTAACCTGCCCCTAAAACCCCCACGCACACCCGGCCCGCGAACGGAGGAAGGATTCCTCCCCAAATCCCCGCCGCAACACCACAGAGCCCTCACGCCCCCCCACTCATGGAGTACCCCCGGCGCGCACACGGAAGCACGGAGACCCACGGTAAGACGCGAGGGGTGTCTTATCTACGGCACCCCTCCTACAAAACTCCTAATCGTAATGTAAACGATATTTCTTTTTTTTTTTTTTTTTAAAGTTAAACAAAACCTAACCGCCCTCCCCTGCTACAACTCCCCTACCTCACCTGCTCTAACTCGCACCTAGGCCCCAGGCACTACAGGGAAGGCTCGGGAGCAGGCAACAGGACTTGACAATCACCAAGTCCTAACTGTCGCCTGCCTCCCGAACCTTCCCTGAGCCCTTAAATACCCCTGGAGGGGCGCTCTGCACCCCACGGCCACTCGCTGGCTGTGTGCAGCGCCAAAAAACTCCCCGGGGGGAAACGCTTCGCGATCCCCCAGTGCCCCCCTTTTCTGGTTTGCTGCATTATAAACCTGCAAACACTTCTAGAAATAATCAGAAGTTCAAATGATCAGTTCTTGATATCACGTAAAGTGGTGGGGCGCACTCCCTGCCACACTCCTATCTCATTCCATTGAGAAGTGTGCAGCACCCCACACCTCTTTATCTGCCTCGGCATTCATTCTTCAACCTGCATCAGTGGCGGTGCCAAGAAACTGGCTGAACCACAATAAGCACCTCAGTGAAACCCAATAATAGTTACTTCATTAAAAAAAAAGATCTGTGGTAACATAACTTTACCATCACTTGGCTGGATCACCAGTGCTTAATTTGCAAGAAAATAAGTTCCAGGGCCCAAATATTTTCTAGCATGCTTGTGACAATGCAGGCAGGCAGTTCCCCACCATTGCTTCCACCACCCAGAGCTGCGCCCCACAGTGTTGACACATTTGGGGTTAAGCCACAGCTCATACCTGCTCTTTGGGGTTAATGGATGCTCAGGCTGTCACTACTTCAAAATCAATAAGAGTCTCAGACAATAGGTTCCGGGGCTCAGAAATAAGTGCTTTGGATCTCTGAGAAACTTCATTTAAACATCAATTAATACAGCACCATCCGGGAATCCCCTCCTCTCCCAGCAAAAATCCAAATCCTTGAGCCTTCCAGCCCACCACTGTTTAATCAGTACATTCTCTGTGTGCCGACACACTGGCCGCCCAGATATGACATTTCGGCCCTCTTGAGCCTCTTCTGTGCTTCCTGTTGAGCCCGTTACTGACCCCTTAGCTCTCATGTATCCTGTCTGCCCCGAAACAAAGTTGGCCTTCTTTCCCCACTTGCTTTTGCTTAACCAGTAAACCCATCACAATAAAACCTAACCATCACCTTAGCTACACTGCCATCCACAAAAAGAAACTCAGTTGAAATGATTTTTCGAACTACTTAGATGTCTCACTGAACCTTCCCTGCAAGTCCTTCAAGCTCCTCAGTCAGATTTAGGTCCCAGTGAATATCAGGTGTTCGCTGTACCCCAAGAAAAGATCACCGTCTTCAAATTTAACACCATTGCGGACAAAACAAACATACCTCAATTATCACGTGAAGCTTCCCCATTCCCATGCTCAGCCTTCACTTAGCCTTGTGTATGGCTAGTGGCGTGCCAGGCCCTCTGCACACCCTTATCTGTATGAGGGCCGCCCAAGCGACTGCCATTTGTTAGCAATATACATGCTAGGCCCAACATATCTGTTACACGTATTTAGCCTGCCTCTAACTAACATTGTATCTAGGCATTGCTGTGCATATTTCACTATGACTATTACAACCCCAGCATGAAAACCGATTCTAGGCACTGTTATGTATGCTCAACTGTGTTTATTAATACCACTACTCTGCATTTTATGCTCTCAGTTTGAAAACCGAATTTAGGCATTGTTGTAAATGTTATCCCTATGACCGTCTAATGATCTGCCACCGTTAGGCAAGCCAACAATACTAAATGCTCGAGTACACTGTCTGCCCTCTCGGACTGCACACTGGTTGCACGCACCCGGCTCAGTGGACCTCTGCTATCATGATGCCCAAGGCATCACACTCCACACATAACACAGGCTCACACACCCTCTCTCTCAGTTCCACACACCGCCCAGACTTCGTTATAACCTTCACTATAGCCATCACTATAATGGCCTCCACTCTCCCACATCCAGCACACCACACTCAGTGCCATGCACTCACCTCCCACACCACACCTCTAGACCTTAACATCTCACAGTCTCAGCCACTCAACCTAGTAACCAGACTCAACAGACTCAGAAACCGTTCACATCTCAGCCACTTCACTTGCTCACCCACACCCCTCACCTCAAGAAACACCAGACCAGTACCATACGCCAACAGATGCAACAACACCGCCCCACTCTCATCTCCACCCCAACCAGCCTCAGCACTATCACACACCAAGATGCACTGTACTACACACCACAACAAACACACAACCTCTCACTTTAACAGGGATAAACATGAAAGTAAACATTATCCTCCACTCAAATGTGCACTGCTTAACGTACGATCCTTACCTGCACATGCCCTAGAGATAAATGACCTCCTATCCACCCATAATCTCGACCTACTAAGCATCACCGAAACGTGGCTTAATAATGCCTCTTGCCCATCCATCGCTCTTGCCCTACCCCCAGGCTACGTCATATTGAGTCAAGACAGATCTGACAGGATTGGAGGGGGAGTCGCCCATATCCACAAAGATTCATTATCCATCAGATTACTAGACCATAATACCTGGAATGGAAACACTGACATCCTCTCAGCCAAACTCACCCTCTCTCCCAATAACTCCATCAACATACACACCCTCTACAGACCTCCAGGACTCTCAACAGACTTCCAAGAGCACCTCTCTCCCCGTCACAGAGACAACATAAAAAAATCCTCCAAAATCCTCCTACTTGGAGACCTAAACTTAGGTTATAATGACCCAAAATATAACTCTGTTGTATCCCTAGTAAAAGAACTAGCAGACCTAGGTTTCTCCCAAAGAGTACTCACCCCCACCCACGCTAAGGGTCGCACCCTCAACTGGGTCATGGACCACAACTGCACAACCACCATTACGTCAAACACTGCCTTTCCCTGGACAGACCACACTTGCATCAAATTCCTTATCCCATCCGCCCCTAGCCACAAAGCCCTACTCCATGCGCCACCTGCTACAACTAGAAGCTCTAAAAAACGTAACACTAACAACCTCCGACCATACCTCAAAAATCCCTGCCTAGCTCCCCCCTTCTCACAGGATCTCAATGTGCTAACAGCCATCTTTAATGATACGCTTACGAAGGCCATTAACTTGATAGCGCCACTTGAAAGTAAGAAAGAAAAAAAATCTTTTCACTGTAACTCTTGGCTCACAGACGAACTCCAAATACTCTGTGCGCAAAAGTGTCAGTCACAAAAAAATTGGCAAGCAGATCCTAGTGACCTTAATAAGAGTCTCTTCAAACAGATAGCTCTCCAATATAAAAAAGCCATCATAGCAGCTAAATCCAACTCCCTTAATGAGAGGATTTCAAAGGCTAAGTCGCAAGCCAAAGGGATATTCACAATCTTTAATGAACTTGTCACACCTCCGGCTACCACAGATGAGATAATTAAAGACAAAGCCTGGTGTGCTAGCATCCAATCCGCTATGCTCAACAAAATTAACCTCCTCCAAAATAAAATTCACAACCATTGCAAAGCTCTCCCGAACCAAAATTCTAACCCCACTACACAAGTTAATAACAGCAAAAACAAATATGCCCAATTCACTTTCAGAGACACTGCTGAATCAGAAGTCCTTGAACTCATCAAAAACCTCAAACCATCCTTCTGCAAAGCAGACATCTGCCCCCCTAAAATCATCAAGGAATGTGCGAATGACCTAGCACCCCATATCACCGCGTTCATCAATACTTCTTTCAAAACTGGATCTGTACCAAACAGCCTCAAGCAAGCTTGGGTTCGCCCCCTTCTAAAAAAAGCCACACTCGACCCAGCACAGCCCAACAACTACAGGCCTATAATGACAGTTCCTTTCCTTCTTAAAATCCAGGACAAGGCAGCCCACAACTAGATCCAATCCTACATAGGAACAAACTCCAAACTAGGCAAAAGGCAATCTGGTTTCCGTATTGGGCATGGAACAGAATCCGCCTTGCTAGACCTAAAAAATCAAATATCACAGATCTTGGATAAAGGTAAACCTGCACTGCTCCTCCTTCTCGATCTATCAGCAGCATTTGATCTGGTAGATCACAAAACACTAACCACCCATCTCACTCAAGCAGCTCATTTCTCTAATCAAGCAGCAACATGGATCACATCCTTCCTTGAAGGCAGAGCCATGAAGGTCTTCTCTAACATAGCGAACGCCGACCCCACTTTCATAAACTGCGGCGTTCCCCAAGGATCATGTACAGCTCCCACTCTTTACAATCTTTTCACTAAACCCCTTTTCGATTTACTTGACACTATGGGTGTTGCATATACCAACTATGCAGACGACACTCAAGTACTCTTACCACGATCAGGCCTCTATCACCAAGACGCCATGGCCCTTCACAATATCTATGCTACTATCCAAGCATGGATGACCATCAATGGCCTTTGTCTCAACGGGGATAAGACTGAAATACTTATCCTCGGTAAAAAAAACACTATAACAAAGCTAAACCTCCAGTACGCCAATTTCAACATAGACAACTCCACCATCACTGTCTCATCCTCCCTAAAAACTTTAGGCGTACACATAGATGTAAACTTATCAATGAGCAAACAAGTCAGCGCCATAGCTTCGGCATCAGCGTACAGCACCAAACTTATCAATGCCATTAAACCATACCTGTCCGCTCCCAACTGTCTAGCAATTGCCAGAGCAACAATAAGATTCAAACTCGACTATTGTAACACTCTCCTAGTGGGCACCTCTACCAAAAACATTCACAGACTACAAACTATGCAAAACAATGCCCTGAGAGCCGCCATGAGTATCCCTAGAAGAGACTACATATCCCATGCCAGACATGCAGCACGTTGGTTAAAGGTCAAGGACTGCATTACTCTCAAAATCCTCACCATCACACACAGATGCATCCACAACACCGCCCCACATACCTATCAGAAGCTATATCAAGAACCCAATCCACGCGCCCCACAAGATCTCAGTACACCAACCAGCTCCACACACCACGCATTAAGAGAGATACTGCTGGTGGGCTAGGCTTCTCCTACATTGCACCGAAACTGTGGAACTCGCTCCCTGCCACCCTCAGAGCGGATACCTCCATCTCTGTCTTCCGCAATACTCTCAAGACCTCATTCCTTGACTAACACTGTCACCTCCCCTTCCCTCCTAACTTGTACATTGTAATATACATTTATGTAAACTATTGTATACTTTGTATATACTGCTTCACGAATGTAATCACTTTGTAACACATGTCGACTTCTTTATGCAAGTAAGCTCTGCTTGTAACCAGTGCCACGATGCTTACGGGCTGATGTGCGCTATATAAATTTGAATAAAACAAACAAACAAACAAACAAACAAGCGACTGCCATTTGCAACCACTGATCCTGCGCACTTGTATCCTGTGCTGGTCAATTACCGGCTTCTTCAATTTCCTCCACCATTCAATCCAGCGAACACTTGTTCCAATCTCACGCTCTCTGTTGCAAGGAATCTCTGCCCAGAGACAGTGGTCAAGGAGCAGTGGCACAACTCTAATGGTGGGGCTGGGTGGGATATGGAGTGTCAAAAAAACAGTGCACCGCTCAGAAAACCTAGACTGCCCACAGCGAGTTATCACCCACAGCACCTTATCCTTGCTGTAAGAAGCATGTAGAGTAGCAGGTAACTAAATTCACGCGCAGAATTTAAGAAGGTATTCAGGGCAGGAACCTTGTTAATCTCGGGCATCCTTTGCTGTGTGAACGCAGTAGATTCCCAATGTTCTAAAGCAGCAGCCGCAGCCCTTTGTTGAAGGCTTCTACTGTGATTCGTTTGGCGGCCCTGGATGCCAGACAAGACCTGGCGCTGTTATTCAGGGTCCACTGCCATATTCTCCCCGCTGCTCCTAACTTCCGCTTTGATGCAAGTTTAATACATTGCTTTGATATGTACCGGTGCAATCTGTAGAGTGGCAACCCTCACACCGCAATAAGCAGGCAAAAAAATGTAGTTCGGTGAAAGATGACCAAGATCACAGATGCACTCACAGTTCACTCTCACGTTTTATAGATAGATGGCAAAAATGGTAGACACGCAATGGTACTTAAAAAAGTTCAAACAGAAAACATATACATCCTGAACATACAGCAATGATCTAAATTCCTATTGGAAGTACCGACCTTAGTAAACACAATCAAACTCACAAGTAGTGAACATTTCAAAAAGGTTATGTACAACACATTTCCTTCATGTCAAATTCAACATGCTAGAAGGCTTCACAAAACCCTGTGTGTTTCGGGAATATCCCTTCCTCACAGGTAAGTACTTCTAAGCTCCCATTAATCTGGTCATGATGATATTCACAGGCACAGAAGTCAAAGCAGTAAACCATAACAACAAAAAGTTGCTGTCGTATAACAACGCTCCAACCATTAAATCTAACACACATCGTCCTGTGTCTTGAGAAAAATGGAACATATCCAAGAGAGCGTACCAAGCATCAATGAGATGAAGAAACCTTCACCAACCCCATACCGCAGCTAGCGGCAATAGTAGATGAATAGAGCTATTCTACCCTACGGGTTGCATCAGGGGCCAGAAGATGCACCCTTTGGGTTCGAACATTTTCAGCAGCTTCTTGTGGAGTTGTTACATAGCCCCAGGTCATAAATGCTACTGATTATCAGTACTCTCAGCAGTATGGTGTCCACACCGGCATCTCAAGGCAGAAACACTCGTAGGCTTACGATTCGGCTCATTCCACGACTCAAGGAAAGTAGGTACCTGTGCACGTTCTTCGCCTGTCACTTGAAGATTGTTGGTGTTCATGGACACTGGCAGAACTTCGCTGTCATGTCGGGTCTTTGAAGGATGCAGAGACCAGCAGAGTGTCCTCACGATTCTTCATTGGAATAACTTCTTTTGGGCTTGGCTCCAGTTATGATATGGGACGCATGCAGATTCTCAGTTTAAGCAGACCTCCGATAGTGGAGTCTGAGATAAACTCTCTCCCTTTCCGCAACTCCACCTTCCCATCCAGTCCAGTTCTGCCTTGCTAATTCTATAAGCTGCTCTCTCAGTGGCTGCGCCACTCCTAAAGGGACGTGTGCCATAATCTTCTGCTTTCACCCCAATTGTCAGAGGCTTTTCCCTAGTACGGGCAGCCCTTGCTGTCTGTCAGGACCTTTCTGTTCTGATATCTCAATAATGACCCATCCTTCTTGGTTACTCTCTCATTTGAGTTCCTTGAAAGACCCTTCCCCATAGGAGCAGACATTTCAACCTCACCAGAAGGCCTCTGAAATATCTATATTCTCTACTTCTCCGGTCTTTGAGCTTTCTTTTCTAATCCTCTCATTCCTAATGTCCCCTACCCTAGCCCTGGAAACACCTTTATTGACAGTAATTCTTATCCCCCAACCGCCTCAGAGAACATCAATGTAGGCCAGCCTGCACAGTTTCAACTCCTATCCAGAACGGCAAGCATTTGCCAAAAGACCAACTTCTCTTGCAACAGTTATTGACCTGCACCTTCCCTTGCAGCCGCCCTCTCTAACTCCTTTGTCCAACTGTCTCTTTTCCATAATCCCAGGTGTCAGTTTCTATCCCCAGATCAACTCGCAACTAAATGTTCTACTGGATTGCTTGCCTACTATTGTCAGCAATGAAGGTACTTTTTTTGTTCAACCAGATTATAAAGCAGTGGTAGTGTCACTCTTAGCAGCTACCCTGATTACCAGCAAGAGGGTACTTGGGCCCCAACACATACCATGCCACAAGAATAGAAGATTCAACCATAGGGCAAGGTTTACTGTCTTTATTACAAATTAAAAATGACAGGGATCACACTAGAACAGCATGTCGTTTCCAGAGCTCTCATCCTCCAAACGTGTGCCACACCGTTCAAACCCTAAGTGACATCACAAAACATGTCCCATCCCCCAAAAACCTACTGGGGAAGTGGAGTGGTCAGTTTAGGAAAACCATAAATATGATATATTGGGGGTAGCCTAGTTATTGGATCGCCTTAGCTGGTGGATCTACCAGGACCACCCTTACATGTAAGAAATACAAAGTTGCAGGTTAGCAGAGAAAATATTGGCCACTGCAACATAATGTGCCTTAGCGTGAAAAGTAACTAAGGATTGGAAATAAGTGTCTTCCCAGCCTTGGGACCTGGGAGAGCTACCAGGCTGAGTGAACCTGTTCAAGGCAATGGGAATGATCACAAAGATGCTGTATGTTCCTTTCATGTTGCCATATTTGATAACATAGGCCCTGAGAAAGTACATCCAGCTTTGAAGCTGTGTAGCAATTGTATCTTTCCACCCCTGGCTCGATGGGAACAGCTTCCCTCCAGCAACCCAAGTGAATAGGCATTGTCCTGCTCTTCCAGGCCACATGTGTATGGACCACGAAATGGAGGTCTCGTGCTTGTAATCATGAGATTCTCGCTGTATTCCTTGCAGGTGTCTCCTCGCCCTGGTAAACTGGAAACTTTCCGTCTCTGCTCATCCTTGGCTAGGATGTGCAGTATGTCTGTGCTGAAAGCTCTGTCTGTCTGTCCTTAGCTGAATCAGGCTGGCAGCTTTTCCATGTGTTTGACGTCTGTCTCACCTTCCCCATTCACTTCAGTGCACCTATGGCTTCCATCTTTGTTCTTATGGCTCACGGTGTTAGTCACAGTTAGACATGTGCAAGCTGGATATATATATTATTGGTGTGCACCTGTCCTCTATTCTGCATGAGTCATAAGCATTTGTTTTGTGTCTTTCTGCATTAAACTAATGAATGTTCGTGTAACTTCATGCATGGATGCATATATGCTTCATGTCTACCTGCACCTATGTCGTGATCTCAGTGATGACATCATTAGCTGTTTGAGATTATAATCAATCAACTCTTTTGATCAATGACAACTCTATCTTCTCCATATTGTCAGTCGGGTATGGTTTGAATGGCTGCCTGAGCGAATAATGTTTCACACACCTGTGATACATCGACGATGGTGATGAAGGACTCAGGAGTGATGCACATCTATCATTTCTCTGCCTTCAGGCTGCGAGTCGGGTCGGGGTGACGAGCGCCAATGTAGCCCATCTGCCTTGAAGTCGGCCTCTGGTGGTGCAGAATTACAAGTGCATAAGGCATTGTGCTCTGGCGGTTGGTATTTCAGTTGCGACAAATGTCCTGGATGTACTCATGGCATAGGGGATGAAAGAGCACACATAACAGCTGCCCTTTGTAGTTTTTTCCCCACCTTGGTCATGTGTTTGTATCACATGTTGTTGGCGATATGGCTGAAACAGTTAGATTAAAAAAATTACCTGGTCAAAGTCTATTCCTATACTGCGTTTAACTCCTTTTACTTCTTTGGCAGCATTGGTCATCTGCGGGTAAAGAAGTAGAGACAACAGAGAGCACAACACATCAATACAGCAGTTCAAATTACAGTTCCCATTTCTGTAGTATCGAATGTCCTCTGCATTTTTTGGGGAATCTATAGGTATCCCCTGAAAAGCCTAAAAATGTGTGAATATTGTTTTAGTGTGTTAAGCTCTTCTTCTAAAATACTGAGAGAGTGCTGCATAAAACAACCGTTCCCACACCAAACAGACTCTAGCACTACTTAGCAACGTTATAACAGAGTGGTCTCTGTAGGTCAGGCATGGGTATGTTTGTGCAAAGCAGAAAAGCATGAAAAAACTATCTGGGCCGAATCATATGTGCAGTCTGTTTCAATTATAAATCTAATAAAGTGCTCTTCAAAGGTTGTGTGCAGGTACGGAATCATGAATTTTAGACAGTCCTTTTGCTTTCACAATGAATACCTAGTATAAGAAAAGATAATGTACCTAATCTAATTCTGCGTTTTGTCCTTCCCTAGCTCTAGTCATAGACCAGGTCAACCTTTGCTGTGATGCTTTGCCTTAGTCTTGTTCTTCTTCTTGCATCAAATAGTCTTCGTTCGTTCAGGGCTTGACATCTCCAATGTAGTTCCAGGCTTTTTTTTCCCACTCAGTTGACAGCGCGATCAGTGGCCTGCTCCACAAGATAGGGTCCCTCAAACCTTGGCTTAAACTAAGGCGTAACACATTTCCCCTGGATAAAGTAGTGGCTGTTTCAAAAGTTCATAGTTCGCTTTTGGTATGTTGTCTTCCTCAATCCTCTTCGACCTCTCCCACTGGGATTGATGCTGTCAAGAGATAAAAGAGTCACTAGCCATCCTGAAAGCTATGTAATCATGCATCTCATCTCCTAAGAGAACAGCAGAATTTTGGGCATCCGTCAGTGTTCCAGTGGAAGGAGCAAATGGAAGTTGCATTCGTCGTCCTGTTACCATCCCATGGGGGGGTTAAGTGGTGACGGCTCCAGGCTGATTGTGCAATGCGAACAAAGCTAATGTGGCTTTCATTTTGGCAATTTTCTCTTTTAGTAGGCCATTGAGACGCTCACGTAATTCATTTGCCTGTGGGTGATAAACACAGGAGAACTTGTGCTGGATCCTCAGTAGAGCCGTTATATGTTCAACAGTCTCATTTACGAAGTGGGGTCCATTGTAAGACCGAAGGACCATCATACACATCCTATAATGGGAATACCTTTCTAATGATGAATGTTACAGTACTGAGGGCATCAAAGTGTGAACAGGGACCAGCTTTGATCCACCGGGAGGATGGGCCTACAGCCACTATCATGTAGCGGTAGCCTTGGCATACTTGGATCCTCTCAACATAGTCTACGTGGAGATGTTGGAAAGGCCTAATTGGGTGGGGTATTGCTCATCACACTACGCATAAAGTACAACCCGCAATCAACTTTTTACAGACAGTACAATTTTCCATAAATGCGTCTATATGCTGCACCATATTTGGACAGAACCAATTTTCCCCAATGTGTGTGGCAAGTACGACCTCACCTAAATGAGTGGGAAAATGCAATTGCATGAGCGCAATCTGCAACAATGCTTCTGGGATCACTAGCTTGCCCGTGCTCTCCTGATGCCATAATGTATCTGTATGGGATAATGAACAACCCCTCTGAACCTAAAATTCATTTTCTTATAATGGTTCCCTTCCCTGAAACTCCATCATCTGCGTGGCAGGCAGTGAAATATACCCTTCCTTTAATACAGAGGTCTTCAAACTGTGGAGCGTGCCCCCCAGGGGGGCATGGCCGCATCCCAGGGGGCGTGAGAGCAAAGCATGAAATGTAAAAAAAAAAAAGAAAGTTTTAATTTTAATTTTATTTTTAGATTGGAGGAAATGGGCGTGGGCGGCTCACACGGTTGGACTGGACCATAATACTGTCTCAGGCACCAATGAAAAAGCACCCGCAGTTGCAAATGGATATTCATTCCATTAGTCATAGGCTGTTTGAATAGTACCCATGGGGGTGTTTTTTGTTAAAATCTAAGCAAATTGTGATATTTAAATAATATTCATTCAGCAACAATGGTCAAAACTACTAGCTGCATAGCCTAGCGGCTCATCCATAACGGGCAAAGGGGCATTCACCCAGTGGCCCCCACACCCATTATGGAGGAGCCAAGGAGCCTCCCAATGACACACTGAGCACTCCCTCACCTGCTTTTTCCAGCTGAGGGAGTGCTCCTGGGCTGGCTGAACTGTCAAAGGGAAACCCTGTTTCCCTTTGACAGTTCAGTTCCCCAGCCGCACATGCTCACTGAGCCATGTAAGGCTGGGGGCGTTTTGCTTCGCCAGCCTTGCATAGCTCATTGGACATGCTGGCTGGGGCACTGCATGTCTGTATGTGCGAGAAGGAGCTCCTGTGCCTCCTCGCACATACGGACAGAACACCCTGGTTCGGGGCATTTCAGCACCCATGCGCAGGCCCCTGCAGAAGGTACGTTTATGTTCATTTATTTTTTTATTTTAATATGTGTATGGATGCGTGTATGCTTGTGCTACGAGTGCGTGTATGGTGATGGGTGCTTGCATGAATGATAGAGTCATTGCTGTGTGAGTGTGTGAGTGAGTGTGTGTGTGTGTTTGTTTGTTTTGGTCATTTGAGCTTATTTTGGTGAGTGGGGGTTGAGGGGGGAAGAAGGGTTGTACCCCCAGAACCTCCATGATTGGTTCTGGCTCCCTCGCTGCGCTCGGTCGCTATGGAATTTTTGTGGGAATTATTTAAGCCCCTCCATTAAAAAAATTCACCAGCTCCCACTGGCCCTCGAACTGTGTTGGTAAAAGGGTGGGGGAGCCCAGGGACTGTGGTGGGAGCAGGATGGGCAGGAGCACTGGGATAGTGGTGGGAGCAGGATAGGGAGAGTCTGGGGTCTGTGATAGGGTGGGGAGAGCCCAGGGACTGGGTAGGAGTGGGATGAGGGAGCCCAGTGACTGTAATGGGAGCAGGTGGGGAGCCCAGAGACTGTGATGGGAGCAGGTGAGGGAGCCCAGAGACTAGGGTGCGGTGTCGGCGCGCAATAGTTCATAGCCATTTCTATATATTGTCCATTTGGCATTTTTGGGGGGGCCCGGCCTGCCCAAATTTTGCTCAGGGGGGCCCAGGCCAAAGAAGTTTGAAGACCACTGCTTTAATATATTGTGCAAGCATATGCATGTGTTCGATGGAGTATTAAACTCATTTATTTCTGCAAAATATACAGTGCGCTTCGCCTCTGTGTCTTTGTGCCACGGGAGACTAAGTCCTCCCCCCTGTGCTTGACACTTCATGACTGCTATGGCTGTTGGGAGTTGTAGTGAGTCTGTGAGTCTGCCCATTAGGGGCATGTACTGCACCGGTGTTCTGTCCAGGCAGCACATCAGAAGCCCTGCTCTGCCATTGTGACAGTCCAACATGTACTGTAGACGTCACGTAGTCTGAGTCAGAATGCACAGTAATCTCCTTGCCTTTGTGCACTTCTAATGTCATTATGAAAGCCACTAAGTCTGCTGCCTTTGCTGAGAAATGTGAAGGCAATCTTGTGCTTGTTCCTACCTCAGCTTTTCCATCTGATTTCATTTTCACCACTGCTGTCCCGGTATACCTTTCTCCCGTTGTCTGGTCTATATTTGATGACCCGTCAATGAGAAGCATTTCTCCCCCCTCAAGGGTATTCTCCTCCACTCTAGGGATGCCTTCATATTGTACCATGTACATAGTACTGCCATGCACATAGTCTCCCTCTTCCATTGGCTCAGCTAAAAATGTCACTGGGTTTACGATTCGGCATCTTCCTACCTTTATTAGTGGATTTGAGATATTTACATTGTATCCAGATGCTCTCTGGGTGGTCAGCGTGCTTTTGGGTTTTTCAAGGATAGCAAAGATGGCATGCTCCACGTAGAGTGTGGTACTGCACCCTATTGTGATACTCGCTGACTTTTCTACTGCCAATGTAGCAGAAGCCAAAGCTTGTTCGCACGGGTATTGTGCTCTCATCACTGGGGGTCTAAACTTCCACTATAGTAAGCCATTGGTTTGTGTCCTAAGGTTGTCTTCTGCGTGAGTACTGCAGTCATCACTACTCCGTTGGTGTCGTGCAGATCTCTGGCCCAGTGCAGAAGCAGCACGAACTCCTACCTCCCCTTAACGGTTTTGGTGTCTGGAACTAAAAAGTGCACAGACCTCCGCAACCACCACAGGGAAAGAGGGTTAGGGTCCACGGATTGGATGGGTAGAGGGCTGCAGGGAGACCGGAAAAAGGATTAGGAAACATTTATGGATAGGGAAGGGGCGGTACGGATAAACATGCTCCTTGGCTCTTGTTGCCCATTCTCAGAGCCTCTTGCACACTTTGTTGGCGTTGACAGTGACCCCCAAACACTTGCTCAGTTACCTTCACTGAAAAACCATATATGACGAACACACTGTGCACCAAGAACGTACCACATGAAAGCCCCTCCACTCAGTTTGCATTCATTGAGTTGCTCCCAGGGTTTGGGTTACTCTGGCCCACTGACACTGATTCAGGAGCTAGGACACTTGTTAATAGACACCACACCAAGGTGTCACTCAAGGCAGTGAATATGAGCAATCTGTCTTCACTCAAATTTAGTATGACATTCAGATTAAACTGTGCACCTGAAACAATGGAGCTGGATCCCCAGCTATTGTGCGCACACGTTAACTTTAGCAATTCCCCTAACTCCCACACCATGAAAAATGCACTTGCGTGCTACATAAACAAGCAACACTTAGCTCAGCTTCTTGCTCTGGAGTCCGGTGCCCAAAATCCGCTTTCAGCAGAGACCGGGGAGAAAGGGAGGTTCCCAGCGTCTGTCAGGGAGAAATACAATTAGTGCGCGTTCAAGCGTAATATGCTCCAAAGGGTTAACACACTAAATTAGTCTCTCCTGCATGCAGTGAGGTTAGTTTCCTTCCATACAATGTTAAGTCTACTCGCTTCGTGAGAGCGCTTTCGTTCCTGAGCACTTTCAAACAATGCTTCCAAGCTTTCTCACTGCCCGACTGCATTTACTTCTGCTTTAACATAAACATGCTTCACTCGCACCGGAGCGGCTTCACATAGACTTTCACAACACTTATCTTTAGAATTGTGGGACCCGGAATGTGATCTGGAGGCGAGGAGCGGCCCCGCAAGAGTTTTCTGCCAGCTGGAGCCTTGGGAGATGCGTCCGCCCGGAGGAACTTCTGAGCGCGAACAAGCGTTCGGTGCGCGCGCATGCGCAGATGCTAGGGCGTTGGCAGGGGTGTTCCCAGGCGCATTTACAGGCCCTGTGTGCCTGATCCTTGTGTTCTGTAGATGCGAGGACTGCAGGGACCGCACAGGATGCTGGGATATGTAGTCTCGAGTCTGTGCTTGCCTGCATCTTGGTTTCTTTCCAGCAGATGCCAACTTTCCCCACTTGAGGAACCTACAGGAGGGACAGAGGTGGCATCTGCTGGATAAATACGCCCCCATAACCGCACTGGCCACAGTATGACCCTTTTTGGGTCTGGCATGCTGGAGCTTTACGACAGTTGGAGTGTGAGAACAGGCAGAATTCATCCTGGTAATTAGGAATGTCTAACACTGGAGCTGTGCATATTGCCTTCTTCAGCTCCTCAAATGCTTCAGTCATTTTATGTATCAATGCTAGGTTTACCGTCCCCTCTCTGTGCCTCATGAAGAACGCTTAATAGGGGTCTTGTATATGCGCTGAAGTTAAAAACCCAGGCTCTGCAATAATTAAAGAGGCCCAAAAATGTCTGCATCTCTCTCACTGTCTTTGGCAGTAGCGTTCTGAAGATCGCCTCCGTCCTTTCTGGGATTACTTTTCGGCCTTCCTGTGATATCAGCTGTCCAATGTCCAACACTTCCTCTGGAAATATTGTAATTTCGCCTTGTCTACCTTGTTACCTTGCTATGGTAATACTGTCAACAAGTGTACAAAATAATTTTGACAAAGCTTTTCAGACTTGCTAGAAATCAAAATGTTGTCTACGTACTGGATGACGGTACTGTCTAGGGGGTTATTCTCAGTACCCTTGTGGTAATCCCCTGTGTTTCCACTTCCACTTTTTATATAGAAAGCAAGTCAGGTCCTGTGACACTTCGTGAAGTGATATAGAAAAGAAGGCATTCTTCAAATCTATTAGCATGAAGTGTGTAGCCTCCGCCGGAACACTACATAGAATTGTCGCTGGATTGGGAATTAACGGAAATTCTTCCTCAGCAATTTGGCTCAATTGCCATAAATCTTGAATTAAATGCCGTGATCCCCCTTTCGCCTTCTTCTCTGGATACACAGTGTTACACTGTGACTCCAAAAGGGACCATAATGTCTTAATTTACTGAAACACTGATCGTCTCATAGTTGCCTTCGTCTGCTTCTCTAGATAAGTGATATTATCTCATGCACAGTAAAATAGCCCATGGCTAGAGCTTTATTTTGACAACTGCTATTCCCTTTAACAGACCCATGTCATATGGACTGCTAGTCCATAGGATACTGGGTACTCACCCCAAGTCTTCCTCGAGAAATGGTGGTGGTGCCTTTTGCTGGAAAACCATTCTCTGTGGCACTTCCCTCTAATGTATCCTCACCCAATGGGTAATGCACATGAAAAACACTGTCTCACGATCTGAGCGATAGTCTCGAAACAGTTCCTCATCTATCAAGTCAGTCTGTGAGCCTGTGCCACTGTGATTACTGTCCTCCATGATTATCCTGTGTCGTCAGTCACATGCAACACTAGTCTCTCAACTTTCACTATAACCGCTTCTATTTCTATCAGTATCACATGTCTTTCCTTCTCATCTAGTAGAACCTCTGGTCTGAACAAGAACTCTTTGGGTATACGTAACGATTTGCCTTGTATCCCTGGAAGCCATGCTATCAGCACTTCCACTCCATATTGGAAAAGCTTGAGAGTCACTGGCACTCCCCTCTGAACAGTCTGCCCACAGTATGCCTGAATGAGTTCCCTCACATTCATGTAATGAATACCTGGAGTCGAGCAGACTATCCCCTGGTCAGTGAATGAAATGGTCATGTTGAGTCGGCTCATCATGTCCCCACCCATTATGTTTACTGGTGTCTGTCGGGAGTATAACAATGGCATAGTCAGGTTGTGTTCTCCTATGGAAATCAGAGGTTTGTCAGTGAAAGGAACCAAATCTGTAGCCCCAGAGAATCCCTGCGCATTCATGGCAATGCCTGACATCGAGTATCTCCCCTCGTCGCCCCTGCATCTACGAGAAAGGAAAACGCCTTGTCACCTATTGTCACCCCAATACGTGGTTCCTCGTTCAGGTTGGGTGTAACAGATAGGATCCAACATATCAGGTTTGTCGGGGGGAAGTCCTATTGTGGATATAATGACATTACCATCCCTGTGAAAGGATTAACCACCACTACAGCCACCCCTCCCAGATTCTGAACAGGTGTCTGCAGTCTGTGTGTGTTGTCGCTACAATGTTCTGTTGCATCAGTGCTTGTTGTGCTGCTTGAGGTGGCTGCATGTGTTCCTGTGCTTACGGTGCAAGTATCATGGTGTGATATGGCTGCATTTGCATGTTATGTGTTTGTGCCGGTTTCTGCACGTAGACCCAGTAGTTGGTTTGCTCTGTCTGATATGTTGGCTGATGTGACATTCCCCAATTCTGTTGCATTCTGCCCCTGCTCCTGCACATTCGAGAGATGTGACCTATCCATCCACATAGCCAGCATTGTACAGGACCTCTCATTGGTCTCAGCTATCCCCCATTAAATCCATCTCCACCCTTTTGCATCAGGTATCCGAACCCTCTGCCCCGGGGCACTCCTCCCTGTTCCCTTGGCCAGTGATTTGCCTCGCCTCTTCCTACGAAGCCTCCTCCTACTGTCTGTGGTCGATTTTGTATGTTCTGGGTAACCACTCCCTCTCCACTTATCAACATCGCCCCTTCCATTGTATACTTTGATAACCTCTTCTGCACTAACTTCACGTCTTCATGTTTTCTCTCCTCACACTTTTTTTTTTTTTTTGTCTTTTCCTGCATTAACTGACAATAGTAAAATATAGTTAATTGGATTTCTAACCATGGCTCAGCTTCCATCCCCACTAACTTCTTCATTTGTTTCTGTAGCTGTTCTGGCAACCCCTGACATAATTAGTGATAAAATAACCCCACTGTTTTATCCCATGGCTCTCTCGTCTCGAGACGCCAATGCTCTTGAATCTCCTGAATTAATTGAAGTGGGGCTTCGTCCTCTCGCATTTAGCATGCCATAATCAGGCTAATGTCAGATATGTCTGAGTACTGTACCCTTTGAGCTTGTCATATGGCTGCTCAGCAGTTATTGAATGGAGCACCAGCGTGCGCCGTGTTCTGTGCTGTCACTCTGGGGTATACTGCTCTTTTCAAAATATCATCCGCTACCTCCCCGAGAAAGGCTGAGAGTAGGCTCTTCATGTCGCCCACTCCCAGTGTCACGTCTGCTTCTCAGTCTTTCAATCTTGTATCCATTTTACAGCCCCTACAGTCAAATAGGGTAACTTATAGCTCAAATTGTCCTTATCCGTCTGCTATCACAGTATACACTGTGTTCGTCCACCACCCTCTAGCAATGGAAACTGTATCAGTCTCATTCCCCCGTCATGTCTCCCTATGTCTCTAGTAGCTGTGAACGCTCTTGTCATTTCTGCCCATTTCCATCCTGGCAGGGCCCTGAGCCTCTGCGTAAAAGGAGTAATTTCATCTGTTCTGTCTGATATGTCACTAGGACGCTCCAGTCATCCCTTGGGTTCTCCCTCTTCTCTTTCTATGTCTTTCCCTTCTCCTGACAGTGTGTCTCTGTCAGGGCTTATTTCCCTGGACCAGCGGTGAGGCCTCTCCATCTCATCATCGTCACTTTCCTGCCGATCTTCGTCTGATCCCGATTCTATCGTCACTGTCTTTTTCTCTTTCATCCTCAAAGCTACATTTCCTTAACATCGGTTTCTCCCATTGTTTCCCCTTTGTCTTATTCAAAAGGTCACGTTCCCCCCTCAACGAGGACCACGCTGCACTCCACAGGGCAACTCAGCAGTCTCTCCAGCTCTAATACAGACCCCCTATTCTTCTTCATATCCCCTCTCCCTCATCATCATTCAGATGTCTGAAGTACGTTTTAATGTCTATTATTTTCTTAGAATGTCTCTCCCTACTTTCGTCTCTCTCCCGCTCACGTCTCTTATCCTCCTCTTTTTCTCTGCGTTGGCGCTCTTTAAGGGGTCTTCTTTTTTCTCTTTTTATTTGCAACTGTCTCTCCTCCTCTTCTGCCCACCTCATCGCTGTCTCCTCTAGACCTCTCTGTCTTGTCTTCCCTCTCTTCTGCTCGCTCTCGTTCTCTTCTCAAACTGTCATATACCTCCTCTTCTGTTTCTCTTCTCTGTACTTCCTCCATTATCTCTGCCCATTCTTTAGCTTTTTCCTCTGCATCTTTATGATTTGGAGCTTCCTCTCCTGTATGTCCCATCTCGTTTCTGGTCTTCCTGTCCTGTTTACAATGTCTGCCCACCTACCCATTCATTTGTCGGGACTATCGCCTCATGATCCCCACTATGTCCTGTCCGTCCCTCATCGTCTTTTCCCAGTTTTGCATACAAATCTCTGCACTCCTTATGCTCATCATTGTTAACCTGTGATTTCTTATTCGCATGTTTCGCACCACTAAGTGTAGCTCAGCTGCTATACAATGGAGGTGCAAAAAAGGGTAAAATCCCTGGCTTTTTGCCATTGGGTCTATGTTTGCAATTTGAGAAGGAGAAGGGGCAGCCGAGGGCGATTCGCCCTCCATATCATGTTGACTCAACATCCATTGTTTTTGGATCTGGTCCCCTTCCTCATCCTGAAACATTTTCCATAGCTCTAATATAGCCAACCAGATACTTAATTTCCTCCCTTTATAAACTGAATGTAAGTACGTGGTCATATGTTGCTGCACACATTTGGAAAAGATTCCATCTTTCGGCCATGGCTTTGCCAATTGTCCCTCTGTATCGCAAGTCCATTCCGCGATATACTTGCTTATCTTGTCTTGATATCATGGGAGTGACTTGCATAAATGTTGAATGGGTGTATCCCTCATTTTGGCACTTTACTTTGTAATCATCAATACTTACTTGACCTCAAATCGGGATTTACACACGTTCAATGTACCTTTGTCAACTTACAATTTACATAATTAACATCACTGTTCGATCAAATTTCTAAAAAAAAGTAACAATCCAAAGAATCTTTTCATCAGCCTCTCTGGCTCAACACCATCAACAAGAGTGTGCTCCGCGCAACACCCACACTGCGTTGTCCACCCTTAAGGCCCAAACTGTGAATTTATTCATGTGCACCTCGAGCTCCGCTCAAATGGCATAACACCTTTTCATTTGATCCAAACAACAGTTCAACATCAGAAGCCCCCACCTTCTAAGCACCTCAAGTCCTATTCAACAACCCCACAGGTGACATCAGCAATGGCCCAAAGGAAAATGCCCAATACTTTCATATATGTCTCCACTTTTGACAATATAGACACAATAACAAACATAACATAACACAAAGCCATCTTCCTGCCTCACGGGATATCTGAAAGAATCATGTGGTCCTTCATCTATACTGCTGCATTTATGAATACATCTCAAAGAGATACATTAAGAAACCACCTTCCATGATATAAGCTAGCGTCTCCTGCTGATACCTATACACAGGTAACCATAGATACTCATCTATTCGCGAAGCTGACCTAACTAACCCATAGGTATCCTTTTTTGTATTTTTTTTTAATGTTTTTCATCAATAAACCAAGCTAACTCCACGAATATAGGTAAGATTTTTATACTATACTTATCTTTTTCATCTGTAAACTAAGCTGGCCGCCTAGGCTTATGGCCCAAGCAACTGGTAACCTTTACACAGAAACACAAAGACACAAAAAATCACAACACTAAGCAGAACCTTTCCCTTCCCCTATATTTGCCATATAGTTGAGTCTATACTTACACTTCCTGATCCATTGGAGCCCCTCGGACACTGACTCTCCCTCAATCTGCCACTCTGCCATCCGGTCTGCTTCCAAGATGGCTCCTGACAACTTCTTCACTTGTTCCCATGTGCGGTATTGGGGTCCGGTCCTCGTGGGTCGCTGTGCAACCCTTTGTGCATGCGATGGGATGAGGTGGGCTTAATGCCAAAAGGTCTTAGCGACCATCCTCAGCTACCACTTGTAAAGGAGAGGCAGGGGCACTCTTAGCAGCTACCCCGATAAGCAGCAAGAGGGTATTTGGGCCCAAAAACAATCCCTGCCGCAAGAACGGAAGACTCAACAATAGGGCAACGTTTACTGTCTTTACTACATATCAAAAATGACAGGGATCACACTAGAACAGCATTCCGTTTTCAGAGCTCAGGTCCTCCAAATGTGTGTCACACTATTTTAACCCTGAATGATGTCACAAAACATGTCTCATCCCCCAAAAACCTACTGGGGGAGGGGATTGGTCCCTTGAAGAAAACCATATATATGATGCATAGGGGTTAGTCTGGATACTGGATCAACATATCTGGTGGTTCCTCCCAGGATTTACATGTAACAAATACAAAGTTGAAGGTTAGCAGAGAAACTATTGGCCACTGCAACATAATCTGCCTTAGCGTGAAGGGTAGCTAAGGATTCGACAGACGTGTCTTCCCAGCCTTGGGACCTTGCACAACTACCAGGCTGAGTGAAACTTTTCTAGGTGATGGAAACGATCACGAAGGTGCTGTATGTTACCTTCATGTTTTTATTTATTTATGTGTTTGTAATGCGCTCTAAGCCCGCAGGCATCAGGATGCAGAGACATACAACAGGCACAGTAAACAAACAACAGTGGTGCTGGAAGAACTTCTGTCTATATAAGATTTACTTGAAGAGGTGAGTCTTGAGGTGCTTCCTACAGATTCTGTAATTAGGATCTAGGCGGATAGTCAGAGGAAGTTTAATCCACTGCTGAGCCGCTTGAACAGGGAATGATTTCCCGGCACCAGTCACTCGATTAGCCGGCGGCACTTGCAGTCTACCATCTCTGATCACTCAGACCCTGAAAGAGTACTTCCAGCTTTGAACCTGTGTAGCAATTTCATCTTTTCACCTCTAGTTCGATGGGAGCAGCTTTCCTCCACCTACCTCGAGTGAATAGGCATTGTCCTGCTCATCCAGGACATGTGTGTATGGACCACAAAATGGAGCTCTCCTGCTTGTAATTATGAGCATGTTAGCTGTATTCCTTGCAGGTGTCTCATCTCCCCGGTAAACTGGAAACATTCCATCTCTGCTTGTCCTTGGCTAGGATTTGCAGTGTGTCTGTGATGGAAGCTCTGTCTGTCTGCCCTTAGCTGAATCAGGATGGGTAGCTTTTCCATGTGTTCGATGTCTGTCTCACCTTCCCCATTCACTTCAGTGCACCTATGGCTTCCATCTTTGTTCTTATGGCTTTCCATGTTAGTCGCAGCTAGGCATGTGCAAGCTGGATGTATGTATTCTTGGCATCTTGCGGTGTCTGCTTAGCAATGGATATGTGTGTGTCCGTCCTCTGTTCTGTGTGAGTCATACGCATTTGTTTCATGTCTATCTGCAATAAGCTAATGAATGTTCATGTTACTTTGTGCATGAATGCCTATATGCTACATGTCTACGTGCACCTACGTCGTGATGTCAGTGATGACGTTATTAGCTCTTCGAGATTAAAATCGATCAACTTGTTCGATCAATGACAGCTCTATCTCCTCCATTTTGTCAATCGGGTAGGGTTTGAATGGCTGCCTGAGTGAGTAACGTTTCTCAAACCTGTGATACATCGATAATGCTGATGAAGGATTCAGAAGTGATGTTCATCTATTATTTCCTCTACCTTCGGGCTGCAAGTCGGGTGTGGGTCACGAGAGCTACACTTGGACCTCCGTCTTCAAGATCCTCTTTGTTTAACAAAAATAGATAAATCCCTAATTCTGAGAAATGTATGCTGTCCTTGTGGTACTAATCCGCTATTTTCAAGTTTATTAGGCCATGCTGAATGGTGAAAAAGCCTGCCCTTCTTTCTTCTTTTTCTCAACTGCCGTATTTGTTCTTGAGTCAAGCACTGGCATCTAGGTTTTACTTCACAAAACAACAGTTCGCATTGCCCCACCTCCTTGCTTGTTCTCCAAAAGGTTCTGACATTTCCTGTAACAGTTGTCCCCAGCCTTCAAATGTGAAATCATTGCCCCCCAAATGTACATTGATGGCATCTGGGTTTGGGTGATTGAGAAGAAGTTTCCACATTAGTTCTTCCAACTCTACCCATTTCATTCTCGACTTCCCAAACCATTTCAAATCTAAATTCGTAAATGTGGGCTCCCCTTCGATACCCCAGGAAAAGCACCAATTTCCTGCCAGTCTCACAGAGGATGGCACACAACTCAGGCAACTTTCCTCTTTCATGTTGGGTAAGCTGTAATGGGGAAAAGATGGGTAACCAGTCACTTACTACATACCGCCCACTGGATGCCTTACATACATTTTAAAGCAGTGGCACTCCTACCCAATCCGCAGTCGTGGCAGCGCCTATCCTAAATAAGTATGTCCCAAACACAGCCGAGAATTTGCCCAGCAGGACTAATTTCATCTTCCCCAATGCTTGAAAGTGAAAAATGGTAAAATGGAAGGTCATCTTGATATGACAGTAAGGAGAGGGGGACTCGTTTCTTGACTGACAGGAAGGTTCTCGACAGACACACCCGGCAACACTTATCATCCTGCAAACAATTCAAGTGGACACATGGCCCCTTACCCTGCTGATCTGTCTTAGACCTCTTAGTCTTCGTGTTCATATCCCTACACCCTAAAAGAGTATCCTTGAACCAAAGGTAACCTAAACCATCCGCTCGTTTGTTGGGATGCAGCAGCTCACGGCTGCGGAGGCTCCAGCAAAAAAACTGCCCTAAAGTACAAGAGCTCATAAACCCGGAGAAAATGAGTTCATTCAATAAAGAAGAACGATCATCGCATAGCATAGGGATTCTATCATCCAACTGATCGCCTTCTTAACCTCCCCCAACCCTTCATGGCTGCCTTCACATAGGGGTTTTTGGTTGGATCTGGCAAGCCCTCCAATTGTGTGAAGTATACCGCTGCTGCCGGATAGGCAGCCACCCAGCATATGTTTTCTTTTTCATTAAAGCCTGCTGCACAAAAAGTGACCTCTTTTCCCCCCAATGAGCATATCTACATTTTGGGCCTCATTACGACCCAGGCGGTAAGTTACCGCCTGGGCCGTGACTTTACCACCATGGCGTAAACTACGTTTACGCCATGGTGGTTGGCGGACTTACCGCCCCATTCCGACCTAGGCGGGGCGGTAAGTCCCCAATCCCCATTTACCCTTCCCCATTCCCATTTTTGCCCCATAGGGCATAATGGGAGTGGGGAAGGCGTTAATTACGCCACCGTAAATTACGGTGGCGTAATTAACTCCATGGGCCCTTAGCGCCATGGATTTTAACACCTGCTAAAAGCAGGTGTTAAAAGCACCATGGCGCTAGGGGACCTCGTAATCAGGCGGTAAGGGTCGGCGCTGTTAACGCTGCCGTAAACCCCTTACCGCCTGAGTTGTAATGAGGCCCCTTGCCATGGATTTGAAAGTTGTGTTATACAGTTCTTATTTTCTCAAAGTCCCTGGGACCAATTTGCCCCTGATCAACAACTTTAGAATATGCGGCCTGCACTCCGCAGCCAAGTTGGAAAATTGGCCATCTCTTCACGTGCGTGCGGGGCAAGCTCCTAGAATCTGCACCGCTGAAAATGAGACAGAGCATCAGCTGCATTATTCCGCGCCTCACCCTCGCCTCCACTTTGCCTGCTAACAATGACAGGGGCAAACATCTTAACAATCAATGCTAGCACCTCAGGTCACTTTGCAAACCCACCACGTGCACAACAGCCTGATTGTCGGACCACAAGATCATCTTTTTGTTGCTCAGTCTCGTTTAACAAATTTGAAAAACTCACTACATTTGGAAATAACTCCAAAAGGTCAGGCCCTTCATCAACTGGCTTCTCTTCCAGTTTACACCAGTCCCCACCCAGGAAAGTACGAAACCCTTGCCTTTGGAGTCCACCATAAAAAGCGGAAGCTACTGACTAGTGTGCCACGGTCCCCTCCCGGGGCAGGTGCCATTGAAGTTGAGCAAAGTCTTTACCCACGTTGCAGGATCACCCTTCACACCTGCTCCCAACCTGACATCATGATGTTTCTGGGAATAGCCACATGATCTTTAAACACAAACACTTTGCAAACATTTTGCCTCCGGGTATCACTCGGCCAGCAGCAGTGAACTGTCCATTGAGTTCCTGCAGTTCCACCAGGGTTGCTTGTTCCTTAACCCCCATTTCCATAACCCCCTGCAGAAATCCTCTGCTTTCTCCTTCGAGCGCCTGCACAGACCCTTCACAGAATCTAAAGGCCCCGAAAGATCAGCGACTTGCTGAGCCTACAGTTTTGCCTTCTGCTAATCTAAGGGCACATCCCATTTATTTGCCAGGCATGAGGGTATTGCTATAGGCTTCAGAATGTGGCTTCCCCACAAACAGAAAATCATCTAACTAGTGGCCCATTCCTTCTCCCTTGCAACACTCCTTCAGCACCTATTGAAGAAATGAAGAGAGGACCTCAAAATAAGGGCAAGAAACGGAGCGCCTCATTGGCACACACTTAGCAAAATATCGTTGCCCCACAAACTGGAAACTCAGCAGATGAAAGCTATCTGGGTGCACTGGCAACAGCTGGAAAGCGGGCTCCGTGGCAGCTTTTGCCATCAGTGCTCCCCACCCTGCGGACTTCACAGCACCAAGAGCTTCCTCAAGTGAGGTGTAAGTCACAGAGCACTTTTCCACATCTAAGCAAGTGTAAACGGTGTTCACATCAGGAAATGACAAATGGAGGATGAAACTAAATTGGTATTTTTCCTACTAGGGGACAACTCGCGAAGGTGACAAAATGAAAAATGACAATGGGGTTGGTTCAAAGGAGGCCCTCTACGTGGCCCAGCGCCCTTTCCTTACTGATCTTTTCCTGAACCATATCAGGGTTTTCTAGGAAGGATTTGAGATTCCTGGAGGACCTTGCCACTTTGCAAAAGCCTTCATAAAAACGATCAACCGCCAAAAGATGTTGCATCCTTGTGATGATAAGCGTTCCAATGTGGTCTAAATGCATGCAATTTGGCACAAATGCCTTGTTGAAGACTTCACTTCTGCCTGGGTTGCTCTTTTGACTGGGATCTGCAAGTCTTGGCCCAGTTGACAATGGGTGGACGTATCATCTCCACAAGCTTTGCTAAAAGCATGCCTGCACCTGCAACTTGCACCGCGACTGCATTTCCCTTTCTCAAATTTCCAAAATGGGGCATTACCTTTGGCATGCGTAAAGGGCTTGCCACCCCACCCCGCTTGACCCCGAAAGGACCATTTGTTCTTGTCATAGTTAGATTGTGAAATTTTGGAAGGAAATGGGTGCTGACTCTGGGTGACGTCAGCAGGTCGCTTGACTGATGCCCCTGAAACTCTCTGACTGCCACCTTCTTATGTGTGTAGCCCATATGTCCTCATCATCCCGACACATAGTGAGAAAAACCTACATTTTCACTCTAAAACCCGCATCCTATTGTAACCAGACATCTCCCCCAAACTGCTCATATGTCTCAAGAACTCTCTGCTCGTAATTAACGAGTGAAGCGGCGTCCCCGGGGTATTTCTCGACCATAATAGAAGTAAACCTCCTACAGCTATACAGCCAGCTGTGAATGTTTCTTTCTTGACCCTCTTCTTCTCCTGTTTGTCAATCCCCACATGTTCGAGCAGTACAAATATGTGCACACATTTCTTATACCATATGTGTTCCTTAGTTGACACTGGGATATGCCACACGAGGCCTGCCGCCCTGGTGCACATGGGGTCAAACGCAGGCTGGGCTGAACGCTGACCACTGCGGCTAGCGGCCCTATACCCGCAACCATACTGAAAGGCTCACTTGTTGCCTGCAAAGCCACCAATGAGGTATTCCTTCCTATAGCTCGCACCCATGCCGCGTCTGGCTGGCCAACCAGGCTTTCCACCACACCCTGTGCCCCATGTGCCGTATATTACCAGGCCCTGAGCACCCCCTCCCCCCAGAGGCTGTATGTTCCAAGAGTATTCACTTTGCACTACTACCTCCCTCATCCTTGTTACCGCTTGATGCTCGGCCCTTGCCACATACCCCACAGATTTCTCGAGCCAATTTGCTTTTGTCAGCTGCGCGTAGATACGATTGAGTTTGTTCTTGCAGCGCGCGACACCCTCAATCAATCAATCAATCCCAGATCCCACTCCAGCCATTTACCAACACTTTTGTAATGCTAGCATATATTCTGCTTGCTGTGTGTGTCAACATTATTGGTGCAGTTATTCACATAATCCACAGGTGTCCCAGCCTTGTTTCTAGGTTCACATACCGCATAACCATACTACGGCCAGCAATGCTTCCACTTCGAGCCCCCTTGCTGCCCTTCCTTCTTCTTCTTTGCTACTCTCTGGCCAGATGTCCTTCGGCTTTTCAGGTCCGCGTCTGCAGCAGGCAGTAATCACCCACTGTGACCCCCTTCGCCTGCTCCAGAGAAATTGACTTATTTCCTCCAACAGCCAACGTAACCTTTTGTTCTGAGTATCAGTGCTCTGAAGTGAGGGCTTGAACTAATGTCCTTGCTAATAGAAGTTCCAAGCCCTAACCGCTGAGTTATTAGGTTCCCAAACTCTAGTCCCCATCCCCACTGCCAACTCAACTTCATGCTCTGAGCATTTGAGTAAGAGATTGAGATACTGATCTCATGTCCTTGCTTTTGGAAATCCCAACCTCTAACCATTGATCTACTAGGTTCCCCAATGCACCAAAAAAGGGGACAGCTGGCCAGTTCTTTCTCTGGCAATTATAGCAGTCTGGCCATGACGTAATTGGCTCCAGGCTCTCCCTTTCTGCTGTTCCTGAGACAACCCATGGGCCCGTTGTTCTCGCGGGCTCTCTTTGTTCCCCTGGCTAAACGGAATTGGCAAAATTCACCAACAATTCCATTGCACCAGTGGGGCAGTTTTCTACCTTTTCTGGCACATCTTTTGGTGGTTTTGTTTTTAGTGCAGAAATTTCGTTTTTCTCTGAAATTTCATTTTTTTGGTCTGAAAGACACAAAAAAACGAAATGTAAGGAAATAAACGAAATGTAATGAGGCAAAACACCCAAAGTTGCATTTTCCAAAACACATTTTAAAAAATGTTTTTTTGTGGGAAAAAGCATCAAATTACCAATTCCTCTCTGAAGGCGAAGTTGGCCGGATTGGGTGAATTTTGCCTGGAAACCGCCAATTTTCCAGCAGAAATAAATGGAGCCATTTCACCCACCCATACTCCAGACACCTTAACTCCTGGACCCCTTTGATTTAGGATGGTTCCAAACACCCTGGCCATGGGTAGCAACCCACCAGGGACCTGCAATTCTGTCCATTGTCGCCTTAGCGCTGCCTATGGTGGCTGGGCCATTCATTTTCTTTCATTGTATTTTACCAAAGGGGATTTTCTTAGGCTCACTTGGTAGGGAATTGTCGGCTTCTATTCCAGATGAGGAAAATAAGATTAGATCTGACTCTTTTTTGTTTAACTACATAGTCAGGTCAAGTCCTCTCCCTAAAATGGTATATTTTAGTTCTGTGTTTTATTTACATTTTTTACAAGCCAATCACTTACCTGCCATGACTCAGCCACCCCACCCCATTCCTGCAGCCCCAACAAAATGCGGTGCCCCACCTCCTCCTCCAGCACCCACCCCCTCCCCCGGTGGGGGTGCCACATTTTAAACAGCAGCAGCGCTCTATTTAAGTGCTTAACTTCCTGCTTCCACGCAGGAGTGGAGATTTGATCACTTCAATAGAGCGTGGCTGTCGAAACAGCATGGAACGGCCTTAAAAAGGCTGCCCCATGCTGGTCTACCATTGACGCCCTATTGCAATAAAGAGCGCCCCGCTCTCCTGCTGGAAAGCCCAGCGCCAACATGAGAGCAGGGCGCATTTCATTACAATAGGGTGCCTGCCACAATTTCTCCTACCACGCCAGTTGGCGGGGAACCCTTGAAAGACTCCCCTGAGCTGGCGTGCCAGGCGGGCTAATGTGGTGCCCCGGGCCTAAAGCCAGACCTGCTTGTCCGGTGAGCAGGGACACAGCAGAGAAGGACGTCACCAGTGCCCCCCCCCCCTTTTTTTGTGGCCCTGCTTTCCTGCCTCAGGCCTGGTTGGAGCTAGGCTTGGAGGCACTGTGGAAGCTGAGGTCGGGGAAAATGGTGTCAGGAAGCAATGTGTGCTCTATGTGTGTTGAAGCCTAGCTGCCTCTTTACTTCCTTTACCTGGTGGTAGGCAGGGGAGTGGGCGGAGACACAGAGATTAGGAGACTCACTTCTCCCTTGCCCTGGCATAAACCCTGCATGTCCGTGAGCCTCTAGCCCCCTCTTCAGGTCTGTAGGATGGGAACCCTAACATGAGAAGGGACTGGTATAGGGGAGAAAGGCCGGGAGACTTATGGAGTCAGACCCCTGGAACATGATGGCAACACCATTAGCATGGAATTACAGGGCTCGCCTAGCGTATGAGGCCAGTCACCCATTACAGTGTGAGAGGCGTAGACAGGGTATGGTGTGAGCGGGCAAGGCCCACCCACACTCTCTGTCAGTGCCCACTCAGCAGAACTGTGTGGGCATTTACAGATGTTAATGTCACTGCGGTGGGCCCAACTACATTAGCTTCAGGCCCTTGGTAGACAATCCTGGCTACCGCTAGGATGCAAGGCAGTACGCAGGCACGCTGAGCAGCACCCTGGCATATACAATCAATCTTTGGCAAAATGTATATGTTTAGCTGTGGCGATAACCAATTATTCTGAGGGGGTGGGTGACAGCGTGATTCGTTTGTGCACATGTAATCAGGTTCATAAGCATCTAAATTCAAATTGTTTTATGCTTTATGTTTTGAAATGCACATGGAAAGGGAAATGCCATTTATTTCAGGCTACCTGTGGTTCGTTAATGTCCTCCTGGGTTCAACAAAAGAGCACCAAAGACACTGAAGGAATGAATTGCCTGAATCCTATTCGATCGGAGCACTAAATGTTCCACGCAAAATGTTCCGAGAACATCTGCAAACGCTTAACAAAGTCATTTGTTTTAAGTGAAAGTGCTTATTTCCAGGTACGAATGTTTGTCAAGTTATGCAGTACCCACGGTTGAAACTGGTGAGATAATTTGAGTCTATATAGAAACGGGTGGCCGTTCAGTTCTGAGCACTACAAGCCTGCAATCATTCATATATGTTGAAACTTTTCAGGTCAAACATTTTGTTATAGAAACTAGTCCAAATGTTCATCGCAAGAACATGGTATTTTTTTTTTACAATAAAACGTTTACAATTATCATATAAACATTCATCTTAATAACATCATAAACTATTTCCAAATAACAGATTAACATAAAAAATAAAATAACTTGGTTATATGTAAAAAAAAAATACTTATTCTTATCATTTAATTATAGGTCTTCCTATATCCATCCATATCTTAAGCTCCTCCTCTCCAGCAGGCATGCATGTATTAGTGCAGTGTTTGGCCCTCTTACGCCACACCACAGTCTCCTTCTGACCATGCAAAGAGTTAGATGCCGATTCATGGCAAAAGGCGCATAACTCCCACAAGGGCAGCGTGCCAAGAACGAAAATGCGCGAGCTTGCGCACAGAATAAAAATGGTGTGCCCCACACATTCATGGAATTTTCAGCGCAACCGTATAAGCAAGTCGCGGAAGGAATGCCCCCGATACACCCCCATGTAGAGCAAAAAACAGCAAGTACAGCTACCTTTGCGTGCTCCTCCAGGTGTGAATACACGCACCATTCAAACAGTGCGTGGGGTCCCCCTCAAGCGGGCCTGCATGTCGAGGACCCTGCACGGGGTCCTCTGTAACTGTTACCCGCATTCCGACAACATGTGTACGATGCATCTTAACTTGGGTGAAACTCAGAAAATCTGTGTGTGAACCCCGTAAACCGTTCCTGCTCCACACTATACTGCATACGGGCACACCTAAGCCCGATCGGATCCCTGGCTGCATACACGCCCCCCTAAATCTGACATGTAAACCCATCTCTGCGCTGTGATTGCTATGCGCAAGTGTACTTATGCCTGCCTTCGGGTGGCAGAGACATGGAGGGATTTGCACAGGCGTTTTGCAGGTGTGACGTTGCAGTCAAATCTATGAATATGCTTTGTCGTGCACATTTGTGGGTGTGCTATGTACTGCCTGAGAGCCGTCCCTCAAAAAGCCCACTTTTTCCCTTGTTCTTCCTCATTTTCCGAGTTCCACCCCCTACTCCGCTCTCTGCGCAGGCCTCGCCCACCATCTGCATGGTGTCTTGCGCAAGGCACTCAACCGCTCAAAGAGACGTGCCAAACCTGTGCAAATTCCATGCAAGTCTGGAAAACGGAGCGCACAGTCGATTCCTTGAATCGATGAACAGGGTTTCTCACGCAGAAAGGCGTGCAAATCCCTGATTTTGCGTGCAATTAATTCCATGAATCAGCCTCTTATTGTTCATGTCTCATGGTGACATTGGCTGTCCAGGGATTCGCATGGGTGGCGTAGATCCATAGCTTAAGCTCCTCCTCTCCGGCAGGCATGCATGCAGGGTTCGAGCATTTTATGCCACAGCACAGTCTCCTCCAGACCATGCAAAGAGTTCATGTTTATGTCTCCTGGTGACGTTTGCTGTCCAGGGATTTGCATGTGTGGTGTAGATCCATATCTTAATCACCCCGTCTCCACCAGGCATACATGTTTTAGTGCAGTGTTCGGCCATCTGATGCCACAGCACTGTCTCCTCCTGACCATGCAGAGTTCCTGTCTTTGTCTCGTGGTGACGTTGGCCGACCAGGGATTCGCATGGGTGGCGTAGATCCATATCTTCAGCTACCCTTCTCCACCAGGCATTCATGCATTCGTGCAGTGCTCTGCCATTTCACGCCACAGTACTGTCTCCTTCTGACCATGCAAAGAGTTCATGTCTATCATCTCGTGGTGACATTGGCCTTCCAGTGATTTGCATGGGTGTCTGTGATCACTTCGTGCCAGCGGGCCTTGGAATGTTAGCCCCCGAAACACAATGATTGCTGAACCCTAAGTAATCTTTCTGCCCCCCATGGTCCTGCTTCTTCCCACACTACCTACAGAAGTCATATGCTTGGCGCAGGATCACATGGCCTCCTCCCGTATCCAGCTTGCCACTTTGGGAATCCGATTAGCGGGCCGCCCTTGCCTCGCAGTACTGAGTGGAGTAGACGGAACACACCAGCGCTCTGCTTTTCCCACAGACGCTCTCAATGCAACGACTGGAGGGGAAATTGTCCATATCTAAATGCGACCTGATAGCTGCACTAATCTCGTGCTCAATATGCAACTTGTGGTGGGCTTGTTAGCGGTGACTGGGTATTAGTAGAGCACATGGCTGCCTTGCTGGAAACAACAATGGCCGCCATTGTCCTGATCATTCCACCCGCCTGCCTTGCTTTGTCCTGAACATCTCAAGTGGAAAGGCACAGCCACTGGGATCCTTGTGAAGAAGTAAATAGGCAAGGGGTGGGGTGCAGAACAACTCAGCTGACCAGCTTTAGGCTTTCTTTAACACATTAAAACCACAACAAAGGCTAGCTAAACTTAAGAGGGATAACGAATTGCAGAGAATTTAATACACTACTCGGGAATATATATCGGTAATGTCCATGGCTTTTTTAGGCCTTTTCTCTCACTGGTTCAAGCAGGTAAAAAGTTGAATTCAATCCCATTCCAAGTGTTGCATCTAAGCCAAATGGTAAATGAAGCAAAAATGGTAAATACTGAGTCTACTTAGGCGATTCCTTCGCAATCGTGCAGGGGTTGCATGACCAAACTGATGTGCAGTAATGCTTGGATCCAATTGCCACTTGGGTCAAGTCTGGGTTTCCTAAACATTAGTGGTGTGATCTTGGACAAAGCAATTGATTTCCATAGGCATGCATTACGTCAACGTATCTTGACTAGCAGAGTATGAAGTAGAGCAAACAATGTATAGGAGTCTCATGATATCATGCAAAAAACAACAGTTATTTTGTGATGCAAATAAAAATGTAGTTTCAAAGATGAAGCCATTCAGGCGGTCGTCTTTTAGTCATGAAGAGGTAATGCAAGGTGTAAAAGCAAGGCATAGCATTGTTTACACCTTGCTTCACAGCTACAGGAGTTTTTCTGTCTATTTGTTTGTTTTAGGGCCACGAACAGGAAATAATATGTACTCTCTGCATTCCTTCCCCACCTTCAAATGCCATATGGTTTAACGCCAGGATCCATTTTGATGCTGATAGTAAACCAATACATTCCTGTGGAATTCGCCTGTATTTAGCATTTGGTAAAAACAAATACAATTATACAAATATAAAAAATAAAGAAATTAATATTGTAAGGCAAATTAAGTGTGCCAGAGAAGTATTTGTAATATGAGTCTGGGCAGTGCTTCAGTTAATTGTTTTGAGTGACGAAGGCTTAAAATTCTATGACTTAAAATATTGAAACCATTCAAAATTGTGCAAGTGAAGTGAAAATACCTCCATGCTTGCAATTTAAAACGGAAGTAAATGTATAGGTGAAAAGACAGGTTAAATTCACCACCCACCCCCGAAACCCCCAGCAGCACTATCTGAAGTGTCGTCAGGTCTAGTATGATAGTCGCTTGTCCCCCCCCTCCCTTTCTGCACCCCTCTCCCTCACCTTTTGTTTTCTCCGGCTCTACCAGAAATGTCGTCAGGCCTAGCACAGTAGTCACCTGTCTGCTTCCATTTCCTTCCCACTTTCCTCCTCCCTTCCTTATCTATGTCTTAGCTCTTGCACTATCTGAAATGTCGTCAGGCCTAGTACGGTCGCCTGTCTGTTTCCATTTCTTTCCCACTCTCTTCCTCCCTTCCTTATCTATGTCTTAGCTCTTGCACTATCTGAAATGTCGTCAGGCCTAGTACGGTAGTCACCTGTCTGCTTCCATTTCCTTCCCACTCTCCCCCTCCCTTCCTTATCTATGTATTAGCTCTTGCACTATCTGAAATGTCGACAGGCCGAGTACGATAGTTAATTTCACATCCTTACTGTTCATGGCCTGTAAGAATGTCATTGTATTTTCCCTTATTCCCTCCCTTGCCTTGAAGCGCTTTGAAACACATTGTGTATAGGCGCTATATAAATAAACTATCATTTCATATCATATCATATCCCTTCGCATTCACATACCTGGGAATCAAAATGACTTACTAAACCCCAAACGCCCTTGTAAAAATTGCAAACTTGCCACGAGTAGTGGAAGGAGGGTCTCTGGGAGACCCTTATGGGAAATACAAATGTAATTTGCATTTAAAACTGCTTCAGAGGTTCCACAACTGGAAGTCATATTTTGAATACACTGCAATTCTTTGCCTCCTAGCTCTTTTTTTATTTTTATTTTTTTTTATTTTACATTTTCTGACTATTTCTCAATTTAAACCGTCCATAAATGAATGGACTGGAGCACTGAGTGCAGGATGTTTGTCCTGCAAAGTGTACATTACTATTTTGTGAATCAGCACCCAGTCTTAGGGTGAGGTGTGCCAATGCGCCATCCCAAATGTGTGTGCAGCGAGGGTATAGACTAACTTTTGAGTGAGGCAGGCACCCAAGAATTGTGGTGACCTAATGCTCTTGTGATACCCTGTGTTTGGAGGAGACTTTGCCATAGCTGTCCTCTTTTCATCTCTAACCTAATTCTGCAGCCCCCACTGTATTCCTCATGCACTGGATAAACATTGGACTTAGCTAAGATCAGATACAGACCATTACATTTGCCCAGTCATGAATTTGAACTCGCCATCTCTAGTGTATTATACTTTGGAATAACAGAAACAACTCTCTGCAATTGAGGGAGCACACACTTGTCTACCGCATAAGAGCACACAGCTCACAGTTGATCCCAAAATCAACTGCAAACCAGTATGCCAGAACCTTCTACCTGGCTTTGTACTTGGTCAAGTCATCATCAAATGAAGGTGTTCCTGGACTTCCATGTGAAGTCGTGTAGGTCAGGCTTGGAAATGGTTAATTTCAGGCTTCGGACTCACACACGTTCTTGTTTCACATTCTTCGAGAAGAAAAAGGCTTTAATCTGTGGCACATCGATATAATCTATCGATATATATGTAATTTAATGGCATGTGAGTGAACAAACTCAGATGGCTGCTGCTCATAAAGTAGCTTTGCTGGTTGGAAGCTTCTCGAATTCTGGAATTATGCAGTTCTGTGGTCGCACCAAGAGCTGCGCAATTAGCTGCATAATCTGCTAGAATGCTTATTGATGAAACACAAAGAAAATGAGCTAAAACAAAACGTTGGATGGTATATAGAAGTGCATCTTCAGACACTCAGTCAATGTTACCAGCCTTGCTCATTCTGACTCTAGCAGCTGTTGAATTTATTACTTCGCGGTGTGTAAACATTTCACATGAATATGTGTGGACCATTGGGTATGGGAGGGTGCGCCCAAAAAACAGTTTTGAAATAATGGTTTAAAATTGTGCATTTTACAGCACATGTTCTGTGGAAAATGGGGTAAAAGGCAACACAGTATGCAATCAATTTTGAAAGGTACCAGATGAAAACAATCCAATAGATGTCGTGTCTCCAAAAATGAGAATGTGCCTTTTCTGTAAGGTTGCCCAAAGCATTTTCATGATGTCTTTACCTACACTATATGCCAGTATTCTGGTAGTGTAAAAAGACAGTTTCGAGCTGACTTTGCCCATACATGACTATGCTGGCTGCACCAATATATACCAGTATTCCCACATAAGAACAAACACATTTTTGCTTAGGCCATAATGGCAGTAATGCTTTTATTAAAGAAAATGTCCATCCTAGCTCTGCCAGTATATGACAGTATCCACACATAAGAACATACTCCTTTTAATGTTGCTCATACTAACACTAAAAAACACAATGTTTCTTTGCGAAAGCATGTCTATACTGGCTGCACCAATGTATGCCATTATGCCCACATAAGAACACTCATCATGTTGGCTTTGCCCGTAAACCCAGTAAAAATGACATGCACATTGTAAGAAAATATGTACACGCTGCCTGCACCAATGACATCCCCCTCGCACATAAGGCCTTGTCCATAATGCCAGTAAACAAATGTCAGGCCACTGGAAGAAAACATGTCTGGACTGGTTGCAACAATGTAGGCCTATATGGCCATGCAAGAACACTAAGAACACCCATCATGTTGGCTTTGTCCATAATGCAGTACAAAATGCTTTGCCACTGGCATATAACATGTTCATACTGGCTACACCTATGTGGGCAGGTATGGCAATGTAACAAAACTCACAAATTGGATTTGGTCCATAATACCAGTAAAGAATTCCATGCCGTAGTAAGAAAACATAGGCATGCTGCTTGTACCAATGCCCTCCCACACACATAGAAGCATTCATTGTATTGGCTTTCCCCATAATACCAGTAAAAATGCTATGCCCAGTGCACAAAAACATGTGCCTGCACCAATAAACCTCAAGACATAAGAACACTTATTATTTAGACTTTCCCCACAATACCAGTAAAACCATTATTCCACCCTGCATTCCCGTGTGAATAGACTTAAGTTTGCTTTGCCCATAATACCAGTAAAAACAGACAGTTCACTAAAAAGAAACATATACATGCAGGCTAATGCTCTGTGTTTCGCCAGAAACTGGGAAAGTGGATTTTAGAGCAAACCCACACTATAAGCATATCACATTTACAACGTATGTTCTACGCATAGAGCCCAAAAAATAGTTGACATGGGTATAACAGTAGCAGCAGACATTTAATTTGAAGATCTGTGCACATGTTGTTTGATGTTTTCTAAGCTAAGTGCAACATTGTATTTGTTATTATGTGTGTTATGTGTGTTTGATGAATTGCCATCTGGCAAGTATATGAAAGCCATCACTTTTTTGATTTTCATCAGATAATAAAATGATGTGGGTAATTCCATCTCTGAAAGGGTAATCTGCTGATCAGATTCCCCTTTCATAAGCTCCATGCCAAAAGCGCAATGCTCATCTGTGATGTGCTGCACACCATCTTGATTTGGAGTGCCTGCTCTAGAAGTGGCACAAAGCAGGTTCAGATCACAGATGCCTTCTTGACAGCGGATGTGACAGCGAAGTCTCTGTGACTGTTCCAAACAATGCATAACTCTGAGGATTCTGTCGTGGTGGCTGTAAATATAAGCCACACCAAAGTTAGGGATGGTGGCCATCATCTCTCATAACTCCCCATCCAAATTAAATTAATATCACACATGCGTTACATGTGGGCCTACTTCAGCTGTGCAGGATTCATGTGTATTCATCCCAGACATGCTTCCTTTGCCCATTGACTGGACTCTAGCTTTGAGGGTTTGCCTCTCTTTGTCCTTTGTAAGGGCAGAAAACACCCTTTCCCCAGGGATAGCCATTCCATAGGAAGTTGGCCTCGGAACAGAAATCAAAGGGCACACCTATTAACAAAGGGTCAGACCTCACACCAGGGTGCTGCATTTCTATGGCCCTTTGATTCTATTGCGAAGGGAAGGGGTTAGGGTTAGTGTAGCCACAGAGATATCTGCACAGTGTAGGAAGATGTCCTCTATCTTGTTTCTCTCTGCTTCTCTCCCTCCTTCCTGTCCGCTACATGTCCTTCTAGAGCAAAGCACTTTGGGTGTGATGTCAGAAGGGCAATATCCAACCACATGTGAATGTTTAAATTTAAAATAAAGGGTCTCACACAATGTCATTCAATCATTTGTGGAATGGAAGAAGATTTCCTTGAACCCTGCTGAGAGAGTAGTACTATCCAAAGTCCTCTAGTTGTGAGGTGGAGGCAGGTGTTCCAAGGTCCAAAGTCCTCTAGTTGTGAGGTGGAGGCAGGTGTACCAAGGCAGAGACAAGCCCTGTCTGCTAACCATTCGCAGGAACCACAGGGTTGAACTCTGCTGTTGAACCAAGACCTCCATCTCTGCAAGCCAGCCTTTTGCCTATGACCTCACCATGTTGCAGGACCCCTGAATGTTTGTGCCAGCCTCCCCTGTGTTTGGGAGCCTGGGAAAAGGTCTAACCTTGTCCCTTAATACCCTAGAGTGGGACTCACAGCTCCTGAAAGCCAGAACAGCTAGTGTTTTCGATGCCGATCTGCTGCGAGCTGTGATTCGAGCATGTTTGATGGCGAGCAAACCTCCTGGACCCTTTGAAGATGCCTTCATCGAACATCGCTCTCCGAAACACCATTTGCTGCTCAACTCTGTTCGCTGCTGCACTGCACCAGGCGAATTGCGTTGTGCGTTGGCTCAAACCAACAAAGTACCAGTGCCTTGCCTTGCTCGAGTCATCATTCAATGCACCAGCTTATTCATTGCGACTCCTTTAAGTTGATCGACCTGACCCTGGTGTCCCCCAAACAGACACATTGAGAAAACAGCTACCTTCATTCGACCCTTCCTCTACAGCAGCTTCCTGCTGAACCATCACGACTATTGCACCCTTGAACGGCAAAGAACCCGTGAATGACACTGAGAAGCTCACTGATATCTGACCCTTTAGGTGGATCTTTGGTCCTTAGAGACTGGCTAGGTCATTTTAATCCTTTTTGCAACCTCTAGAAATATCATTTTTGAATATTGTGGTCTCTTAATTGCTCTTTTCCCCCTATCTCATTGCACAGAGTGCTGTATCTTTTCTAACTTTGTATATTCTGTGTTCTTTCTATAGGGGTGTTTTTTTTTAGTTAATTATTAATTGTGTGTTTGTACATTCCTTTAGATGGACTTAAACTTCACTGTCTGGGTTGTTACTGAACTGCATTCACACCCCTCTTGTGAGTATTGCCTTCCCTCTGCCCACGTTATCATAAAAGGTGAATGAGGTATTTATCTTAACTGTGCCTGTTTTACCTTTATGATTGTGTTGGCTCTTGTTTTGTAGAAGTGTCAGGGTTGAGTTGGTGCTTTAACCTCTACTCATTCGTGCACTCCTTCAAGGCAGAAGTACATTCGCCACAGTGTGAGTGTGTCTGTGTGTTATTCTATGCGTGTGTGTGTTTGTGAGTTTGTGTGTTAGTTCATAATTAATGTAGATGTTTTGTTGGCCGTTGCATGTCTCCTTGAGGCAACTTGGGACCGATACTCCATCAGGCAGATGTGGTTTTGCTGGGAAGTGATTCTCTGGTCAATTTATAAGCAGCCCCCCGCCCCTGCAGCCTACATACTCCCTTTAAATAATTGTTTATCCTTACCCACCTCCCACATATAATTGCTGTGAAAATCGAAAAAAATACAGAGGCATTTTTGCATTCGATATTTTTGCACTCGCCGTAAACGGGTGATAGTGAAATCAGCAAGTAATGGCAGGAATTGGGCGAAGACCTACGTTTCGCTTGAGAAGTCCATAGGTGCCGCCGCTTCCCCACCATCCCCACACAAAATACCCACAAACAGACCATTCCTGTGCCCCTGCCATGCTCCCTCTCTATGGAGCTGTAGACTGAATATGAAATGTAACTACAGTGGGCATGCAGGATCTCACAGGCAGAGAACCTCTTGCTTTACTTGGTGAGGGGCTGGGCTTCTGGGAGCATTAAAGCATTACGGATTTAGAAAACCCCTCCCCAGGTGTTGAAGCTCAGGCTGTGCTCTGCCACCGACAGCAACTGACTGGCTTTCTGCCCAAGAGCTCTAGGCCTGACCCTAAGCTAGACAGATGCTCCAGTGCGTTCCCACACAGACCAGCATTTTGGGTGTGTGCCTTGTGAATGACGCAGAACTCTAACCATCTCCTCTAGGATGTTGGGGATCCCAAGAAACAGAGTCTCAGGGAACAGCAAAGCCTGGGCCTTGTTCATGAAGTGTTAGTGGCACTCCTCCGGTGGGAACTTGTGTATACGTGGTCCCAGCGCAGCTAGCATCCCACTATTCTCCTCATACCCTCACAGGCTCATAGACCCAGGGCTAGTCTGCAGTACTACTTGGAATCCATCATTGAATCCCACTCATAGGGTATCATGGTCATGCTATCTCTCCTCATTGGCTGCTTTTCTCTGTGGTTTGGTGGCAGTTTGTTATAATGGCGCATGTTGTGTGAGGGTATGTGAGGTCACAGTGGCCATGGTGGAACGCGTGTTGTTTGGAGTGCGTGGAGTGACGGTCGGGAGTTGATGGTGAAAGATGGCGTCAAGGGGTGTGGGGAACCCGGTGTTCAATGTCTGTGACTGTCTCTTGTGTCTCACCCGTCCTACCGTCTGTGAACCCGAGCAAGTACCGAACCAAGGGACAATAAAGCTTACCTCATAACTTACCTCACGGAGGACGCCTCTTCTTCCATTACGACACAGTTTCCAGTGGTTTCTTATTGACCCGGCATGTGCAGGTGTAGTAATGGAACAGTACACACCAACTAATCAAAAGGCAAGAAAGGATGCCCCAGGATGCCAAATGTATCAGGTGACAGGTGGATGGGGGGTTTCACTGCAGAGGTGGTTCCCTTTGTTATAATGAAAGGACAGGCTGGGTAAAGTGGGGCTGGGGGGTTCGCATCACAGATTTGGGAAAGCAGAAGCAGTATGTAAAGGCGCATGCAGTGCAACCTGCCGATGGGAGCCCGGAAGTTGAGGAAAAGGTAGCACGCAGAACTCACCCCCCCAGAATTAGTATGACTCGATATGTCCTAAGGGATCCATCGATCCCCTTTTATGGGACGCACACACGTGGCCATAGCACTCCAAATTCCCAATTTCCACAAAGCTCGCAATACGCATTTTCATTTCGCTGTGTTTTTTTCACAGTAGACAGTTAGATTAGAAATAAAAAGCGTGACGGGAAGGACACGAGGAAGTAAATGGTTCAAGATAACAACGCACCCAAAAATAAAAAAAAAACTGCTTCTGCCTCACATTGTTTGGCCCTTTCCTTCCTCGGGTAAAAAAAGATTTAGTAAGGGTTTGCTGAAAAATGAACACGGCCTGTACAAAAAATACAAAGCTACCAAAAATACGAAGTATGATAGTGGTAGTCGGATCCCGAGAGGAGAATCACTCATGCTTTCAAAACATTATTAAGTCCTGCAACTAGGGCCACCCGAATCACAGGCAGCCCTCTGGGTGAAGGAGGAAATGCAGGAAGCACGGTTGGCACCGCGCGCCCTCCTTCGCGCCCTCCTTTGGGTGGGTGATGCAGTAGGTCCTCCATTTTGGACTAAGAAAGGTGATGAAGATGCACTTCCTCATCGCGCTGCACGCTGATACGTCAGCTGTGGATGCTGAAGGAAACCAACCCCCAGAACCCCCCTGGTGAACTCCCTCCTACATAGTGAGGCATACAGTCACTTTGTTATGGTTGGAACCTTTCTTAGGAAAATTCACACAATTCCTGCCTATGACACACCGCAAGAAATCCCACACACAACAAAATCCAATACGGGCATCATAATACTTGCTCAGGCAACAGAGGAAATTTGAAGGGTTCTTGCACCTGATATATATATTGTTGTGAACAAGCGGACGGAAGCCCGCGAAATGCGTTAAACCCCATCTAGGATGCGCCAGGCACTTTGGGAGAACCACTATGGGTGTGGCTTTTGACACTATTTTTGCCATGAAAATGTGGGAGGATTTTATGTAATTTAAATAAAGTGGAAGATTTTTGTAACTTGGTTTCCTGAATTTCCGTTTGGACCGAGGAGTGCTCCTCCAACGACTGTTGACACAACAGTACAAAGGACATATATATATATATATATATATATATATATATATATATATATATATTTTTTTTTTTTTTTCAATGAAAAAACTTTGTTAAAGGGACGTTATGGTTAAGTTGCGCCATTAAAAACCTATGAAATTCAGTGAAAAAACTTTGTTAAAGGGACGTTATGGTTCCAAGTAAAACAGAAAAACCCTTGAAATTCGCCATTTATGGTAAGCTAAGCAACCATAACTCGCGCCACCACCGTGCACTGCTAAGACTAACACCCACAACATCAAAGATGACATCACATGTCTGGCTCACTCTTTATTCCTTTACTGACAAATCTAGGGCACATGGTTTTATTCAGTAGCAGGCAGGAAATAACAATTGAAAAGGTACTATATTTGTAGAGTTATCCCTCAAGTATGTTTTTACAGAAATTCTATTAGGGTCCAGTCATATCATATGAAACATATACATATGGGAAGACACAAGCTTGAAAGACAGCAATGCTTTCTGTGCATGAAGATCATCAGTAGAGTTATCAGCACTTTCTGATAGTTCTGTTGTTTTTTTATTACTGTATTTTCCCTGTATATGCTCATATTTATATACATTATACTCACACTACTTTCCTTAGGGTCCAGTCACATCATGTGATACATGTACATAGGGGAAATAGCAGCTTTGAAACAGAGCAATCATTTATTTGCATAAAGATAATCAGTTAGGTTATGAATTGTTTCTGCTACTACTTCTGCTTTTTTGCTTACTTCACTTTCCTTGTATATACTCATATTTGCATGTGTTGTTGTCTCTTTGTGTTTTGTCTGTAATAATTCAATTATGTAATACGTGGGTTTTATTACCTACTTATTACGTATTTCACAGTACACAAAACTTTAATAAGAAAACAGTTATCATTTCATTATTTAACATATCAACATTATGAATATTATACCTTTATTATTTATGCTGCACACAATGCCTTTGTTTCTGCATGAGTAGATTAGTATACTGGATAGAACTTCATAATAGAATGCTATTTATATCAATGCATTGCTTAATGCACTAATTAGCTCTTGATATTTATTCCAATGATCTTTGACACTTTTTTCTCACCATTATAATAAGAATCCCTTGTACAGACATTTCAAGAAAAGTAATTGCATATGTGATGTCATAGGTGATGTCATCAATGACATTTGTGATGTCATCTTTGATGTCGTGGGTGTTAGTCTTAGCAGTGCAAGGTGGTGGCGCGAGTTATGGGTGCTTAGCTTACCATAACTGATGAATTTCAAGGGGTTTTCGGTTTTACTTGGAACCATAACGTCCCTTTAACAAAGTTTTTTCATTGAATTTCATAGGTTTTTATTAGAGCAACTTAACCATAATGTCCCTTTAACAAAGTTTTTTCATTGAATTTCATAGGCTTTTATTAGTGCAACTTAACCATAACGTCCCTTTAACAATGTTTTTTCAATGAATTTCATAGGTTTTTATTAGTTCAACTTAACCATAATTGTGTATGTCCCTGTAACACATTTTTTTTATACTGAATTTTTTATTAGTGCAACTTAACCAAAATGTGTACGTCCCTGTAACACATTTTTTTATTTATACTGAATTTCATAGGTTTTTATTAGTGCAACTTAACCATAACGTCCCTGTAACACATTTTTTTTTTACTGAATTTCATAGGTTTTTATTAATGCAACGTAACCATAACATCCTTTTCAATAGATGAAGACCACTAGCATCCTAGGTCCTCAAAATGGGAACCCTGGGTGGTAAAAAAAAGATTTTTCTTGCCAAACCGGGACGCCGCAGTCGTCCCGGTGTAGGGAGGAAAATCTTTTACCAAGATGGCCACCATGGAAAGGGAAGGCGGGGTGTATAAAGAGAACACAACAGGGCATCAGCGGGGGGTGGGGGGTAAAAGGAGGGAGACACGGGGCATGAGAGGGGGGTGGGGGAACGGAGATAGACACGGGGCATGAACGGGGGTGGGGGGGAACAGGGGAGACATGGGCCATGAGTGGGGGGTGGGGAGGAAAAGGAGAGAGACACGGGCCATGAGCGGGGGGTGGGGGAACAGTAGGGAGACGAGGGGCATGAGCGGGGGGTGGGGGGAACAGGAGAGATACGTGGGCATGAGCGGGGGGTAGGGGGGAACAGGGGAGACAAGAGGCATGAGCGGGGGGTGGGGGGAAGGAGGGAGACATGGGGCATGAGCGGGGGGTGGGGGGAACAAGAGAGAGACACGGGCCATGAGCGGGGGGTGGGGGGAAGAGTAGGGAGACACGGGGCATGAGCGGGGGCTGGGGGAAACAGGGGAGACACATGGGCATGAGCGGGGGGTGGGGGGGAACAGGGGAGATACGGGGCATGAGCGGGGGTGGGGGAAAGAAGGGAGACACGGGGCATGAGCGGGGGGTGGGGGGAAAAGAAGGGAGACACAGGGCATGAGCGGGGGTGGGGGTAAAGAAGGGAGACACGGGGCATGAGCGGGGGGTGGGGGGGAGAAGGAAGACACGGGGCATGAGCGGGGGGTGGGGGGGAACAGGGGAGACATGTGGGCATGAGCGGGGGGTGGGGGGGAACAGGGGAGACATGGGGCATGAGCGGGGGGTGGGGGGAACAGGGGAGACTCATGCCACCCCCCACTCATGAGCAGGGGGTGGGAGAACAGGAGAGACAAGGGGCATGAGCGGTGGGTGGGGGGGAAAGGAGGGAGACACGAGCCATGAGCGGAGGGTGGGGGGAACAGAAGGGAGACACGGGGCATGAGCGGGGGGTGGGGGGAACAGGGGAGACACGTGGGCATGAGCGGGGGGTTGGGGGAACAGGGGAGACAAGGGGCATGAGCAGGGGGTGCGGGGGAAGGAGGGAGACACGGGGCAGGGGGTGGGGGGAACAAGGGAGAAACGGGGCATGAGCGGGGGGTGGAGGGAAACAGGCGAGACATGTGGGCATGAGTGGGCGGTGAGGGAACAGGGGAGACAAGGGGCGTGAGCGGGGGGTAACAGGAGAGACAAGGGGCATGAGCGGGGGGTGGGGGGAAAGGAGGGAGACACAGGCCATGAGCGGGGGGTGGGAGGAACAGTAGGGAGGCTCGGGGCATGAGCGGGGGTGGGGGGAACAAGGGAGAGACACAAGGCCCTGTCCCACACCACCTTTAAAGAAACATTACTGCCTACAGGTACACTCGTGGCCGATGGAGAGCCGACGCAGCCCACATCTACACTGTGCAGGCGGCAGATCCCGCTCCTGTTGACAAAGCCTCTCATGCGATAAACAAAGATGGCGGGCGTCTCTGAAAATAGACGCACTGCACGCTTCACCACAGCCAATAGGAAAGCACGTCAGATGTCCGCGGACATCATGCAAGCTGCTTGCCCAATCCCTGTCCTGTCCACCGAGCGAACAGGGAAGTGTGTCCGCAAAGCGGACACCGATATCACTAATTATTTTCACTTACATTTTTGTCATTTTTAAAAAAACTACTGGACAGATTTACACCAAATAAAAAAAAGCACGCTTTCGGGACCAAACCGCCGCTCCTGCCGCAAATTTGGTGTAAATCCGTCCATGGTTTGGGCTGTAGGCATGAGCAAAAATGTGTTCCCATTATGTCTATGGGAAAAAATAAGTTTTGGGACCCCCCCTATAACTTTACCCTCCCTGGACCAAACCTCACCAAACTTGGTAATACAATTCAGAGTGGGCCATATACTTCTTTTGCAAAGTTTGGTGAGGATTGGTCCAGGGGGAGCGAAATTATAAGCCGCCCAACAAGTACTCTTCGTATGGAAACAGCAACTTAACCATAACTACATGGCCACTACCGTGGCCATGTAATAATTACAATTGTGTAAATGTATATGGATTCCTATACTATATATTCAGGTGGTCCAGCTTAAGTTTGAGAGGGGCAGGGAGGCCATTCCAGAGGGAGACACCTGCAGAGGATAGAGATCTACCTCCCACTCTTTGCATGGAGAAGTGTCTACCCTTAGCGAGTTGGAGGTAGCTGAGCGATTGGCACGAGAAGGAAGATATTTTGGAAGAGAGCATTGGATGTAGTGCCGGTCCCGGCCCCAGAAGGCCTTGTGGACAATGCAAAGGGACTTGAACTTGATCCTTGGACCAACCGGGAGCCAGTGGAGCGATTTCAGGGCTGGTGAGATAAGGTCCCTAGGTTTAAGGCCAAGGATAAGTCTTGCAGTCCTGTTCTGGATTAGTTGCAGAGGGCAGAGAGTAGAGGAAAGCAGATTGAGAAAGAGGTTGCAGTAGTCCAGCCTAGAGAGAACCACCAAGGCTCTGCAGACAGTGAGCTTCTGGGGGAAAGAGAGAAAGGGAAGAGTCCCTTTGAGGAGGTGTAGCTGGTTTGGGACTTATTGGCGACATCCGAGATGTGAGGAGAGAAAGAGAGAGTGATTCAAAGATGACAGCAAGGTTTTTACCTCGCAAGAAGATGATGGAAGAGGGCCCAAGGCGGGCGACCAGAGTGAGAGAGGGAAAAGAGGGGCAGGGGTCCAATGAGAAGGATCTCTGTCTTACTGGCATTAAGGCAGAGATCGTTGAAGGCGCACCTATCCTGAATCGCGGATAGACAGTCAGGAATGAACGAGAGAGGAGGCTGAGGAGAGCCTGAAGGAAACCTGAGTGTCATCCGCAAAACACTGACAGTTAGAGGGTAAGGTAGAGATCAGGTGGGCCCAAGGGGCCATGTAGAGGTTGAAAAACCTGTGTGAGAGGTTAGAGGCCAGGGTAACGCCACAGGTAGAGAGAGAGGTGGTGGAGAGAAAGGGACCAAGTTGGACCTCGGAGGGGTGGTCCAAGAGGAAGGAGGTCAGCCACTCCAGAGCCTGATCCATGATGCCCAGGTTCTCATGGAGTCGATTGACAGAATGGCGTGGTTGACCATGTTGAAAGCAGAGGAAAGATAAAGGATGATGAAGACAGAAAGAATGCTGGATTCAAGGTAAGAGAACAGATTTCACGGGTATTCAGGAGAGCAGTTCCTTGCATCCGGCAGCTCTGAAGCCAGACTTTTGGTCATGGAGACAACCAGCAGAGTCAGTGTGGAGAGTAAGCTGGGTGATGGCCAGCTTTTCCAAGAGTTTGCCCAGGAAAGAGGTGATGGAGATTGAGCGATAGTTTGCCGGGCAGGTAGGATGGGCAGACTTCTTCTTGAGGAGGGGGTGCACAAGGCAGTGCTTAAGGGGAGAGGGGAAAGTTCCAGTGGCGAAAGAGTGATTATAGAAATTGACCAAGGCTGGAACGAGGGTGTCAATATGGTCCTTGATGATTTGGAGGAGCAGGGGAGCACCTGTTTGGATGACACTTTCATAGATCAGACTTGTCTAGAAACCTTGTCAGGTGATGTCAGAGAGAATGACGAGAAAGGAGGAGGAGAGGGAGAGAGCGCCAAAGGGTGGCAAGACAGGAAGAGGCAGAGGGAGAGGAACAGTATATAGAGGATAGATAACATCGGATCACCACAGAGGAGGCTGATGGCTTAATGAGGCTTTCATGGCCTCCAGGGATACCTCCAGAAAATAAACGCCCTAGCTCAATTTAGATGCAGAAAGCTACTCCTCAGAGAACAGTGGCTCTGCAGTGTCCTGAAAGAGGACAAAAAAGCAAAATGTGCATCCGATCTCCGCTCAGTGCCCAGGCAAGGGAAGAGGAGCAACGAGATGGAGCTGCATGGACCACATGTGGACACTTCTGTCTTTAATCCCTGAAAGTCTCTCTTTGACTAAGTCAAAAGATGGTGAAGCACCCCAAGAAAGTGACAGTACCAAAAACAGAGCCTGTATCTGGTGGAAGGTTCTAGAAGCTCAGGTTTGAATCCACCTCCGAACAGTGTTAATGGTGGAGAAGAGCAGACATGTCTCGCTCTAGCATGAAGCACATTCAGGCTATGATATCTTTTGGTACAAGAAGGGTTTCTTATGAAAATAATAACACTTTTTTGGAGTGGATCCTTGTCCTATGCTTATATATCCTGTGAACTTGTAATTAGCTAACATAAATGGGAGTGCACCATTCTGAGTGTGTGTATTGTCTCACCATTATACCCCACTTGCTCTCACTACTTGCCTTTCTCCTAGAATACCAGATCCCTTCTCTCACGGCTACCGCGTCCTGTGCTTTACTTGTAGTGGGATTGATGTAGGAGTTTCGAGTGGGGCAACCTCCAGAGCCTAGAAGCAGCAGTAATGTGGCACTTATTTTTATACTTTATTATTAACAAAATAAATAACACAAGTGCACAGGTACAAGGAGAAACTGAAATGCAGAAAGATCCTATTGTTGGTAGAGAGAAGAAAGGACACCAGACCTTGGATCGTTGACTTAATTTGCTAGGTGATGTACTGTACTCTACTGTCTTGCAAAACTCTGTGCTTTCTTAGTCACTCATACAATTCTGTCGCCATCAGCCTCAATGGAGGTGATGCACCAGCATGGGCCATGCACTGTTGGTCCTATGCTAAAGGAGACGCCTCCGGCCATTCAGAAGCACTGAGGCCAACCTGTTAATAGTAGTAGGGGCGGTTTTACTTGCACAATAATGGCCAATCCCCTTCACTATCGTGAATGGGGGTTTAGATTCTATTAAAGGCACAGAGGGGAGTATTACGCATTAATCTCCTTTATCTACTCGTCCAGCAGCAAAGAACATTTTTTACATTCAAAGAAAAGATGTTCAAAATAAAATGAAACAGTTTTTGATAACATGAAATGTGGCTCCATGAACGGCCTAGTTCATGACTTCTGACCCAGCCAATCGCAGACAAACCCAAAACATAAAAGGCTGTTTTGTTAGCCTGTCAGCCTTCTTCTTAAGCACTTAGAACAAAAACATTTACTTTAAACAATCCCCACATTAAGGATCCCAGCAAAGAGGTAATCCGGCGCCCTTGTCACTTCATATCAGCCCCTGTCCTTCATACGCTGTTTGGAGGATCATGGACGCTTCCGCGGAGCCTTTCCACAGCTCGTTGGCCACTGATAAACCAAGAGGAGCCTTTAAACCATGACGTCCGCTCCTTCCTTGGAACCTGAGAGAAAGGAAAGAAACCAGTGGGTAGCATGTATAGATGACACCACAAGTTTTAATAACCTGACTTCCCAACTACAGTCTGTAACCATTGCTACTATCTCTATATATTTTGCAGAACCCGAGGGGCTGTGAAATGCAGGGAAATAGTAAAAATAATACTGAACACTGGAGGCAATTTACATTAATATCTATGCAACAATACCAATTAGCATGAACAGAAGCCCAGAGATCCACAAGCATGCTATGGAGCCTGGCAGCTCCTGTGGAAAAGCTCACAGATATCCAAATATAGATATTCTGTGATCCGTATGCCAGGCAGAAATAACAAAAGATATAAACATGGGTATAAGACATAGGAAATCGCACCTCGGGGAGGAAAATCATTTCCTGCAGCTACTGACCAGAGACATGCCAAACTTGCTTGAGAGGAAAACATTTGCAAATAAAATGCACTCTATTGTCCTGAGGGTAACAATATGATATGAGGCCTTGGCCTCTGCCTCCTTTGGTATTCCTTGAATGCTTTACAGAACAGATCAAGGTATGACCCACCCTTTCTTTGAATTCGGGAAGTTATTCTCATTAGTGGAAAATATTTTAGACGTAGGCTGCTTGCAGACTCCATCTCAATGAGATGAATTGAACCTCCCCAAGTTTACCTGCTCCTGATAACTAGTGAAAATAGCAACCCTTGGGTCACAGTTTATACCCCTTGGGATCACAGGGATTAGAATTTGTATTAACATATACCTTGAGTGATCATTCAAACTAAATGGGGAGTGCACCATAAAAAAACCCAAAAACGGACACTTGTAAATGTGGTTCCCTATGACAAATGAATTGCCCTAATCCAAAAGGTAACTAAAAGGTAAGGAGACTCCTACATGTATGATGAACAAAACACATTCAAAGCAAAAGGAAAGTGGAAATTAGACCCAAATGGCCCTTGCCATACCTCCCAAATGTGATGTATTAAATTGAAACCAAGCATTTAAATGTTTCACATAAAAGGATTCTCTGTGTCAGGATAAGAAACATCCTGGATAGCAGAAACTGGTGATTGAGGTAACTTACCAATAGGAATATTTTCTGTAAACTTGCAAAAAACTGGTACCTACCATTCAAAAACTAAATGTTAAGAGAAATGACATACTTTCTGTGAACTATAAAATGGAACAGAGTTAATTAAGATGGAGTCATGTTACCATAAGGAAAAAGACATGATGCATAGACTCATCTAATGTCTGCTCCCTACCCATTATAGCATCTTGCTTGTCAATATACATACTATGCGATGTTTCATGTGATCCTTGACACTGAAAAGGTCTAATTAATCCCTTCTTACTCATTTAATACTTGTCTTATTGTCCTAGAGTCTCAACATGCAGGCCAGGTGGTGACATGAAAAACATACTGAGAAGAAAAGAAACACCCCTTGTAGTTAATGCAACTTAAGGGTTTGGGACTGAACAATGGGCGAGCCAAAACTGACAAACCTGTGTAACTGCATCCCAGGGATATAGGGTGAGAAATGAACCCTCTGAAGCAATCGGAAAGAAACTTCCTGACACCAATAATGTTGAAACCAGACAAGTGTGAAAAATTGCCCATTGGAAGGAAAAAGCCCAATTACAATTATAGGATAGACTCATCTTTTCAAATACAATCCTCTTCTCCAGCATAACCCAGGTAAGAAAGCACAATTATAAACCCAGGAGGGAGGGATAATACTCTACGTCTTTAATAGAATCTAAACCCCCCACTCATTATAGTGAGGTGGATTAGCCATTCTATGCCAAGACAGGAGGCTTCCTATCATGCAAGTTTTTAACTCTTTTGCAAAGACCAATTTCACGAGTTGTGAGTAAACCATGTGTTACACCACCAAATTGCGTCTTGTATCCCTCTGATACTAAACTATATTCATCCCTAAAAGCATGGCTGGACTGGTGTCTGGGGAACTCTGGTGATTTTCCGGTAGGCCTCTGCATGCTGGGCCTCTCTTGTTGGGTATTTCCAAATGTTCCCACAGGACAATGTGTAGAGTGGGGCCACTTTGAAACTTACTTCCAGGGCCTCTGTTGGTTCCCAGTCCACCTCTTGATATAATATGAGTAGAAAACGTGACCGTATGTCCCAGAGGATCTGTACCAGGCACCTAGGAGGAGGTAAACGTCACTTATTAGAACCATTTATGAGAATACCCACTGAACCAGTCAAGGAAACCTAAGGGAAAAAGAAACTGCAATGACCATGCAGATGGAAAACTTACAAGATTTAAGTAAAACAAACACTGTCCACTTAGGAAGAAGACATTTGGCCCCAACTGAAAACTCCTATTGACAGAAAACAGACACAATGGTTTTTCCACCCACTTGGGTAGAGCAATCAATTAAGATGGAGGGGCGATTATGCCATATACAGATGGTGGACACTTGAAAACACTTGTCTCTCTCTTTCTCTCTCAACAAAAGTAAATGTCCTTTGTTAGTGCCAGCAGACACCAGACTCATCAAGAGAATGTATGCCATCCAGGCCATGTTAGCTGAGAGGACTGATAGTGTGTGCAGCCTTGAACAAAACTTCTGTGAAGGGAGTCTTAACTATTATATGCACTTTTCTGGCAAGCTAAAGGACTGTGATCCAGAACATCCTCTCATGTGGCTAGAGAAGACTGTATGACCCTTTTTAGACAGTGTTCGCAGCACTTTCGACCTGAAACATGACTAAAAGGTTGAGACCCTCCCACATATAAAAGGGAAATTAAGGGACCCCTACGTGGAAACACCCCTTAACGCCCCTAAGAGCAGAGCATGTTGTTAATTGTGAATCTCAGCAACCCTGCCAGATTAAACGTTAGAAAATGCAATAAGAAAGGAGACATATTGTCACCAACAATCAAAGAAACAAGCCCAGATGTCCCAACAACAAAATGTTAAAACGGTACAGCAATATGATAGCAGTGTATGCATATACAGACCAACCAGTATACAAAGAACAAATGCACCCACGCAGTATAAACACCTGATTGCTCCTCAGATCACGTTAACACTGTCAAGTCTATAGCTTGTATTGTGCGTGAGCAGAGCATGCATGGAATCATGAGAAACAGAACAAATGTAGCAACCAGAGGCAGTCACAGGCAGGAAGTGTACGGCCCATACTAGGTCCATACTAATTCACTGCCGGGCAGGCAGAAGGTGAAACAACACCACTATCAGGACCATGTCAATCCGCTGCCGAGCAGGCAGACACAGCAGAGCAGGCAGAAGGTGTAACAACACCAATGCTAGGACCATATCAATCTGCTGTCGGGCAGGCAGAAGGTGTAACAAAACCAATGCTAAGACCATATCAATCCACTGCCGAGCAGGCAGAAGGTGTAACAACACCAATACTAAGTCCATATCAATCCACTGCCGAGCAGGCAGAAGGTGTAACAACACCAATGCTAGGACCATATCAATCCACTGCCGAGCAGGCAGACACTGCAGAGCAGCCAGAAGGTGTAACAACACCAATGCTAGGACCATATCAATCCACTGCCGAGCAGGCAGAAGGTGTAACAACACCAATGCTAGGACCATATCAATCCACTGCAGAGCAGGCAGAAGGTGTAACAACACCAATGCTAGGACCATATCAATCCACTGCCGAGCAGGCCGACACTGCAGAGCAGCCAGAAGGTGTAACAACACCAATGCTAGGACCATATCAATCAGCTGCTGAGCAGGCAGACACTGGCGAGCAGGCAGAAAGTGTAACAACAACAATACTAAGTCCATATCAATCCGCTGCCGAGCAGCCAGAAGGTGTAACAACACCAGTACTAAGTCCATATCAATCCGCTGCCGAGCAGGCAGACACTGCAGAGCAGCCAGAAGGTGTAACAACACCAATACTTAGTCCATATCAATCCGCTGCCGAGCAGGCAGGAGGTGTAACCAAACCAACACCAGGACCATATCAATCCACTGCCAAGCAGGCATACACTGTAGAACAGGCAGAAGGTGTAACAACACCAATGCTAGGACCATATCAATCCGCTGCCGAGCAGGCAGACACTGCAGAGCAGCCAGAAGGTGTAACAACACCAATGCTAGGACCATATCAATCCACTGCCAAGCAGGCAGAAGGTGTAACAACACCAATGCTAGGACCATATCAATCCACTGCCGAGCAGGCCGACACTGCAGAGCAGCCAGAAGGTGTAACAACACCAATGCTAGGACCATATCAATCAGCTGCTGAGCAGGCAGACACTGGCGAGCAGGCAGAAAGTGTAACAACAACAATACTAAGTCCATATCAATCCGCTGCCGAGCAGCCAGAAGGTGTAACAACACCAGTACTAAGTCCATATCAATCCGCTGCCGAGCAGGCAGACACTGCAGAGCAGCCAGAAGGTGTAACAACACCAATACTTAGTCCATATCAATCCGCTGCCGAGCAGGCAGGAGGTGTAACCAAACCAACACCAGGACCATATCAATCCACTGCCAAGCAGGCATACACTGTAGAGCAGGCAGAAGGTGTAACAACACCAATGCTAGGACCATATCAATCCGCTGCCGAGCAGGCAGACACTGCAGAGCAGCCAGAAGGTGTAACAACACCAATGTTAGGACCATATCAATCCGCTGCCGAGCAGGCAGACACTGGCGAGCAGGCAGAAAGTGTAACAATAACAATACTAGGGCCATATCAATCCACTGTCGTGCAGGCAGACACTGCTACTGCCGAGCAGGCAGAAAGAGTAGCACAGTACCAGTCACCTGGTCCCATTATTAAACTAGGCCAATCTGACAAGCAGACATAAGAGCAACCTATCCCATAAAAGTGGAGCGTGTAGGGTTCCAGTATGTGAGTGAAAATATTACACAGAGAGAGCAGGGATGTAAAATAGGTGTAACAAATGACATCCATAAATATATAAAGACTTGCATGCAGAAGGACACACAAGCAGAGTGCCTTTTTTGCCCTCAAATTCCATGTTGTAAAACTAGAGTGTCCAAACGCAGCAAGAATTGATCATGACTTTCAAAATTACATACATAAATGCATAAACGCACATATGCAGTGAAGGGCACCCGAGCAGAGTGCCTATTCCCCCAACTTCCATGTTGTGGAACCTCCCATGCAAGGCCAGAAGTTCATTTGTCCTTTAAGGGTTAAGCTAAATTATTAAATAATGCGCCAGTGCAGTACCAGGGTGCATAGTAATCCTATGGAAATAAACTTTTAAATAAACAACTAGCAGTTTGAAAAACGGAAATGATGCGCAGCAAAGAAGAAGGAGGGCAGACTAACAAAACAACCTTTTATGTATTGGGTCTGGCTGTGATTGGCTGGGTCAGAGGTCATGAACCCAGCAGTTCATGGAGCCACGTGTTATCAGAAACTGTTTAATTTCATTTTGAAAAAGTTTTCTTTAAATGTAAAAAAAATGTCTTTGCTGCTGGACGAGTAGATAAATGGGATTACTGCATAAAAGGAGCCTCCGGTCTTGACACAGAATTGTTGCTGCCTTCACTTCTCCTCTTGGGGTGGGTTTGAACTGTCGAAAAGAACTTCACATTTTGGAGAAAGATAGTTACACATTTGTAATCTGCACTAGTTTTGTTTTACACATTCACAAAAGATGTTATGCCATGTGAGTGGGATTTATGCCGCACACCTTTGCTGCTTGTGCGGCCTCCAGGTGCTCCGGAGCATCTACAAGTGAAGGAGGTGTGTTCGGACGGTGTGGAGAGGGGGGAAGATGCAAGATAGCCTTTGAGGTTGTGTTGATGTGTACAGATGGAAGCACGCATTTAATGTGTGAGGGTTTGTTTCTGGGTAGCTTCTGTCCAGGGTACTTACCTCCTCCAGATGGCCGCCTCGTGGGCTCATGGTGACTGGCCGAAGCAGTGGTACATGAATTGGTTGTAGATGTGTAGAGTTCTCTTGTTTGATGTCTTTAGGAGGGGGGTTAAATGACTGTGTGCAAGCAAGTGGCATAGTTTGCCTATCGTGTGTTTGGGCGTGAAGAAGAGAGTGTTAGTGTTGGGGCGAACAGTCCAAACCACGGGCATACAATTCATTTTGGATTCTAAGGGGGGCTGCGTACAGCGGGGCAACAGTTAAATTAGGTTAAGTACAAGAATATGCTTTCATTAGTACGGCCGGGACATTCTGGCAAACAGCTGTGACCGCTCCTTCATCTGCTCGGATTATCTTAATCTACTTTGTCAACGGCCTCTCAGCTACTTTCACTAACAGACGGAATCGGCGGTCAGGTCTCGCCGCATTCAAGCTTTGTTTCAGCCGAGTAGGTGCTGCGCCTTTCCACCTTGTTGTTCTCTTCCTCAGAGGCAGTAATTAAATGCAACTGATATTTTGGCTCCTGTGACAGTTGCTAACTCACAGTTAATCAGCTCTGGCCCATTTCCATTCCATTTGTTTGATTTAATTTGCCTGGCTGCTGCGTGGGTTTTTACTTCCTCCATTAGGCCTACTTGTGAAGACTAGGCCTCGAACTCGGCGCATTTCCTGGTAACAGCCGAGAGGTGTGTGAGGCGCACAATACGATCGTTTTGCTTGTCGGATAGCAATGCCAGCACAGCTGGTCTGGGCAGAAATCTGTCACCAGGCCACCCCACAGACTCATTCTGAGCCTGGAGGTGAGAGGGTATTTTCTCGCAAAAAGGCTTACCCATAGGTTTACAGTAGGTGTGCAACGAAACCTACATTTCGGGGGCGAGTGGGAGTTGAACCTTCAAATGTTGGGAGAGGCGCTAACTTCAGAGACGGTGAGGGAGGGGCAAACCTATTTGTGTGTGAGTCATCTAACTTCTTTACACATTCTAGTGAGACTATTCTAGTACAACTGCAATGTTATAAGCAGTTAACTCTATCCTTAAAGTCTGAAAGCACCCATTTAAAGAATTCTGTGAGAATGAGCTGTCTCCTGTCCCCCTACCCTTACCCTTACAATCACTCCCCTGACATGTAAGTACTCACCACACTTTATGATATCAATTGCCTAAAAATGTATGCATATGAATGCAGGGGGTGACAATGAAATGCTTTACCCTAGTACTTGCCAGGCCTTTGTTACCAGCGAAGCCCAGGCACCGTTTAAAGTCTGGCTCCTGTTCTGTCCAGCCGCAGCTCTGTAGGTCAGCCAGGTCGAGTCAACATAGCCCAACATTTTGGGGGTGGGAGTAGTGGGCGGCTTGAAGCCTGGTCAGCTCAATGGTGTTGAGCCACTTGTGCTGTAGCACCTGGAGCGTACCAAGTGTGGGACGCGATTACCGAAATAACTGATTCCAGGCCCAAATAACCAGACAAACTCAAAGAATATAGCAAAATACTACTTTATTATCAGCTCAATAAAGTAGGGAAATCTGGCAAGCATAACAAATCGCAGCTTGCTCACTCTCAGAGCATTTCTATTACTCAAAATATTTATACCTCGATGTACGTCAACTATGATATCATCCTACGTGACAAACAGTAAAACCCTATCGTGCTGAGGTATTGGTTACGGGGCATATATATCTATAGTATACATAAGCGTTGGTAACATCATTGACTTCCCCTTATCTGGTAGGCATGCCTTGAACTACCTCTAACTTCATATGATACAGATAATAGCAGAATAATAACAGCGGATTGGATTCTGCAACAATGTATACTCCATCATTACATAGGCCAACCTGATTGGTTGGCATTCTCCTCCAACCTTGGACATTCGGATCAATTGAAGCATGTAAAGAAAACGAAATCCAGGTGCAGTGAACAACATCAGGCAACAGCCCACTTGGCCAATTAGCCTACCATCTCTCATCAGTTCGGCCATAAGACAGGGCTTCTTCTTTGCAGTTGACCTTGCTGAATGTTCTCTTCCTCCGAACATTAAAGGGAGTGAGGGTACATAGCTATCTTCATCTGGAGCCTTACATGAATAGGCCTTGTTTTCTGGACTTGCACCACCTGTTAGGAGACCATGATTTCGTCCTTCTATCCTTCTTTTCAGTGCTATTTGATCTAATTATATTGATTACTTCTCTTGGCCTCTGGAGACTTGATTGCTCTGTCCTGCATGCACTTTCTACATATTTAATTGTTCAATGCTTGGCATTTGCAAATGTTCTCTCCTTTACTTAATCTTAAGAGAAATATGTCTTACGTACATGGCTTACCTTCTTCCACTCCCTTTGTGCCTTACAGTTGCTTCTTGCTGCGGCATCCTTGATCCTGAGCTAAACAAATATCCTTTGTTGCAGAATTCTGCATTCCAATGTCTTTCCGCTCTGCAGCCTTGGTTGTTTCTCCTCTAGGTTTCTAGCTTACTTTCATTCGAAACTGACATCCATTTTCTCAACATGGCTGCTTTACCCACGTTATATTTCCTACATTTAGCAAGCTTCTATATGACTTGGCTACCTTGCGTTTCTGCTTATATACAACTGCATTTCTTCTCACTTCTCTTCTCAGCACATATGATGTCTTTGTATTTTCAAATTCAATTACTTTGTTACTTCAGTACATCCCCATTCCTTATGTATTTGTATATCGTTTCAATGCGCCCTTGTCTCTTCTCTTCATGGTGTCAGTTTGCACCTGTCAAACTTTACTTATAGCTCATCTATGTCAAGTGGCGTCTGCAGATTTCCCTTTACCAGATCAGTTTGAGGGCACATTCCGTATGGTTGTCTGAGCGCATAACGCCTTTCATATCTTCCATGGGGTATTGGGATGATACCAGGTGTCATGCACAGTACTTTCATACTTTTCTTCCTATATGATGGAGGTGAGGGGGTGTGCTCCATGATTAATGTGTACATCTACTTCTGTACACACTAGTTTACAGCAACCACACATAGGCATGGACATATTCAAAACGGTTGTGGAGGGCCCTGCGCTTATGCAGAACCATGCCATGCCACGAGGCCTTGTTGTCCTGAGGTCTGAACACTCAGATTCAATTCTACGGCCGTGCCCGATTTCAACGCTCCTGCAAATCCAGGCACATTGGTTGAAAATCCATAGCGGAAGAGCGCAGCGCTTGCTGTAGTAGCCGATGCCTTGTGTGCATGGAGGCATTGTAGACCCTCCAGATTCAAAGGTGAATCACTGATCCACCTCCAATGTGTGGGAAATTGGATCAAAACTGCCCAGAAAATGCCAGACGGACCAGCTGTGGTGGAGGTTATTCATTTTATGACAGCTTGTCAGTGCTTTAAGTGGGGTGATAAATCAATGGGTTAGGGGCTGCAATGAGGGTGTGCAGCCTAATCTACGGGCGTGGCCTGAAGTGTCCTCAGCACAGGACAGATAAAAAGAAAAGTTGTCGGGTTACTTTTTTTTAATTGTCGAATTGTACTGTGCTGTTTTCATTGGTGCCCAATTCATTTTGTTTAATTCAATAGACTGTGTCAAGCAGTCACTTGAATGAAACTAATGGAAATCTGCACCTGTGAAATAGCACAGTGAGATGTGACACTGACTTGCTATAAGCAGCGTGCAGGTTTGAGTCCCCAGCATGAGACAGTACACCCTGCCACTGACAAACCAGTGTTGCAGCGCACTGTGTTGTTTCATAGTTGCAGAATTTCTACAGTTTCATACAATAGACTCCTTGACAGAAAAAGCATGTTCTGGGCTTTATGTGTCAAACAGTCTATGAATGAAACAAACAAAATCCACCACCTAGGTAATAGCACAGTGCAGCGTGACACTGGCTAGTCACCAGCAGTGCGCGGGACCACGCACGGAAAGTAAAAAAAAGTGGTTGTCGGGGTTGACTGAGTTATGGTGAGCCCCAGCTCGATCAAGGTTTTGGGAGACTCCAGAGGCTCAGCCCGGCTAGCCTCGCCCCACTTAAAACCCTACAGGTTGTGGGATTAGTCAGGCTATTTCAATTGGCCGTTTCATTGAAACCAAAACGAGGACCTCAGTGTTTAATTGGCGGCCTCCTTCCGGCTAATGAGGTGGGGAATGGATGGAGGTGCTAGCCACGAAAAGAGGGCTAGCCCTCAAAAAGACAAGAATCAATGTATATGTGGTGCCCATCACACCTTCTCCTTGCAGCAAGGGTGTTTTTATGTTAGGTTTTACACTAGATTCATTTCTTGTGCCTGTTATGGGTATCTATGGCCAATTTTCTTATAGAAAGGCGTATTTTAGATACATTAGTTTGATCCATTATTTTTCAGCCTGTAATGCTAAATAAGTGTCAACAAATAATATGAACAGGTCATGGGGAAATTGCTTACATTCCTCTATGGTATCACCCTAGCTGTGTGTAAAGGAACTGGGCACTGATACCATTAGACACCCCTACGAATGTGCACTGGAACGGGCACTAAGTGGCCATTCCTGTCACAAAATCCAAGTGTTAAGGAACATCATAGGATTCGGGGTGAACGAGGAACATGTAGAAATGTGTACTGAAAGAATGAACATTAAAGTCACACATTACAACTCTCAATAGATATGGTGTCACTAGAGAAGAAAAGTGAAGAGAGCACTCATGTCACAGGGGCAGTGAGTGATGATGTCATAGCAGGCAAATAAGAAACACAGTATTGACGCTACAAAAGACTGACAGGCTATGATGTCACAAAATTAAAGGAAGGAAGAGAGAGTTTATGTCACAGGAAACACACAAAAATATGCTCTGATGTCACAGGAGGCAGGACGTGAGGAGAATAATGATGTCACAGGAGGCAGACAAGTATATACTTTGATGTCACAGGAGGTAGACAGTGAGTAGGACATTGGTTTCACAGGAGAGAGGCAAGGACATTCCCTGATGTCACAGGAGGCAGGCAGTGATGAGGAAATTGGTGTCACAGGAGACAGACAAGGTATGCTCTGATGTCACAGGAGGTAGTCAGCAAGGAAGACATTGGTGTCACAGGAGTAAGACAAGGAAATGTCTGATGTCACAATTGGCAGACAGTGAGAGGGTATTGGTGTCACGGGGGCAAACATGATATGCTCTGATGTCACATTAAGCAGGCAGTGAGGAGGACATTGGTTTCATAGGAGTCAGACAAGGCAGTGCCCTGATGTCACAGGAAGCAGACATTGAGGGGCACATTGGTGTCACAGAGGCAGACAAGGATATGCTCTGACGTCACAGGAGGAAGGCAGTAACGAGGATATTAGTGTCAAGGAGGCAGTCAAGGATATGCTCTGATGTCATATGAATATTTTTGTCACATAAGTCAGTCAAGGAGATGCTCTGATGTCATATGAGGCAGGCAGTGAGGGGGCATTGGTGTCACAGGAGGCAGACATGGATATGCTCTGATGTTACAGGAGGCAAACACTGATGAGGATGTTGGTGTCAAAGGAGTCAGCCAGGAATATGTTCTGGTGTCATAGAAAGCAGACAGTGATGGGGATATTGGGGTCACATAAGGCATACAAGGATATGCTTTGATGTGACAGAAGGTGGACAATGAGGAGAACATTGGTGTCACAGGAGGCAGGCAAGGATATGCTCTGATGTTATGGGAGGCAGACAGTAATGAGGATATTGGTGGCACAGGAGGCAGACAAGGATATGCTCTAATGTCACAGGAAGTGAGAAGTGAGGAGAATTTCATTGTCACAGAAGTTAGACAAGGATATGCTCTGATGTCACATGAGGCAGGCAGTGGGGGGGTATTGGTGTCACAGGAGGCAGACAAGGATATGCTCTGATGTTACAGGAGGTATACAGTGAGGAGGATATTGCCGTCAAAGGAATGCAAACAGAGTTATGTTCTGGTGTCATAGGAAGCAGACAGTGAGGAGGATATTGGTGTCACAGCAGGCAGCTAGCATGTGTTCTGATGTCTCATGAGTCAGACAATGATAACATCTGATGCCTTTCCAAAGAATGTACATTTTGACCACAAAAATCAACAAGACCCCACTTGTCTTAAATTGGTCTCTGTTAACAAAGTTGCTTCTATGGGGAACTTATATAGCACAATCTTGGAGGTATGCATTTCAAATGCAGATTATCGATTTTCAGGGGTATGGGCAATTGCGCAGGAGGGGCGGCGAGTGTTTTTGTTGTAGCCATTAAGATGTCTTGAATTCTACTTGACAACTTATTTATATGTTCCTGTGATCAAAATCAAAACACCACATATGTTTCTTCTTGCCTAACCATTTATGGACACAGGCCATTGATCAGTTTGCGAAGGTTAAAAAAATAATAGCTTGCCAGTGGTAGTATGTTCTCTAGAGCATTCTCCCCCCGCCCCCATTTTAAAACGGGATGAAGGTGAAACCTGTCTGCAGCTCCATGCCTATATACTGAACACAAAACATAAAGACTAGGAATTATGTAAACAGACCAGACTCTGGATCACAGCATAAATTGGATTCAATTGACTTGGTCATAGGCACTGAAGGATTCTGATCTTGTAGTCATTCATGTGAAATGTTTGTCTAATCCAGTGGTCTTCAAACTTTTTTGGCCAGGGCCCCCCTGAGCAAAATTTGGGCAGGTCGGGACCCCCCAGAAATGCCAAATGGACAGTATATATTGCGTGCCGTCACCTGCTCCCATCAAAGTCGCTGGGCTCCCTCATCCCACTCCTACCCAGTCGCTGGTCTCTCCCCACCCCATCACACACCCAGGGCTCTCCCCACTCTGCTCCCATCACTATCCCATGGTTCCCGCCCATTGTGCTCCCACCATAGTCCCTCGGTTCCCCCATCCCGTTCCCAACACAGTCTGAGGGCCAGTGGCGGCTGGTGAATCTTTTTTAAGTGGAGGGGCATTAAGGGGAGGTTCGGGGGGGTTTCCCCCTGTGAATTTTTTTTTAAATAATAGGTTAAAATGTTGCATTGTAGAGCATACTTTTAACAGAAAATGGGTAAATAGCCAAACAGTTTGCAATTGTTGCTGGGAGTCCAGGGGGCAGGCATTGATATTTTATTTCTATTGCGCTCGTACACAAGTGTTTCAGAGCGTGACAAGGCAAGGGAGGGGAACAGAGGAGAATAAAACAGCGATCTTACTAGGCCCAGTGACATTGAGAACGCGCAAGTGTGAGGGGAAAAGTGCATGGAAGGGGGGAGAAGTGGAAAGTGCGAAGCAGAGGAGAAACAGATAAATAACAATAAATAAATAATAAAGGCAACAAACAGTGGTAGTGCAGCCAGCAATTTGCAAGTGCTACGTTTAAGGCAGCAGACAGGGTAGGTCTGATAAGTGCAGGAAGAAAGATGGTTCTCCTCAAGTTTTAGAGTGGCAGGGCGCTGTTCCAGAGGGAGGCCCCAGCCGAAGACGGAGATCTACCCCCAGCTCGTTTCTTTGATAAACGACTGACCCTGAGGGAGTTGGAGGTAGAGGAGCTCGAGAGGGGAGGTATTTGCGGAGGAATAGCTGAAGGTATTTTGGACCCAGGCCCCAGAAAGCCTTGTGGACAAGGCAGAGGGTTTTGAATGATAGATGTCCGGTAAAAAGATACCATCCCTGTCCCCTGGGCCCCACTGGTCCTAACACAATGAACATGATTATGTGTATATGCAAGGCGCTGCACATTCATACAGCAATCACTCTATCATTCACATGAGCATCCATCACCATACACTCACTCATAATGCATCCATACACATGTTTAAATAAAAACAATGAACATAAACGTACCTTCTGCATTGGCCTGTGTGTGGGTGCTGAAACGGCCTGCTCCAGCTGCTCTGTCCGTATGTGCGAGGAGGCGCAGGAGCTCCCCCTCGGACATACAGACATGCAGTGCCCCAGCCAGCATTTCCAATGAGCTATGCAATGCTGGCGAAGCAAAACGCCCCAGCACTTGATTGGCTCAGTGAGCATGTGCGGCTGGGGAACTAAACTGAACTGTCAAAGGGAAACAGTGTTTCCCTTTGACAGTTCAGCCAGCCCAGGAGCACTCCATTAGCTGGATAAAGCAGCTGAGGGAGTGCTCACTGTTTCACTGGGCTGGCTCCTTAGCTCCTCCATAATGGGTGAGGGGCCACTGGGTGGGCGCCTCTTGCCATTATGGATGAGCCGCCAGGCTCGGACAGGCCTATAGGGCAATGCCTGTACCAAAAATGTAAAATGCTAGTTTGGGCCAATCAAAATGGGCCACCATTTTGGCCAATGTGGACCATTTTGATGAGTTACTTAACTATGCAGTTAGTAATGTTGACCATTGTTGCTGAATATATCACAATTTACTTACATTTTAACACAAAGCACCCCTTTGGGTACTATTGAAACAGTGGGCTTCATAACTACTCTGGCGGTAGCTGTGCCGGTAAAACCGGCACGGCTGCCACTGGAGTTGCATCCGGGTCTGGCACCCGCGAATGGGCAATTACTAGGTCATGCCGAGTTAGGCGGACATGATAATTGCCCTTTCGAAGGTGCCGGTAGATCCCCATTCCCATTTGAGCCCCATATGGCTCAAATGGGAATGGGGAGCTCGGATGCACCGGCACCGTTAATAACGGTGCCGGTGCATCCGACGAGCTGAGGTCAGACCTGGCGGGGGCTGTCAAGCACCCACGAGCACAACTCTTACTATGGCGGAACGGTAGCAACGGTGCCGGTAGCTTACCAGCACCGTTGTTACTGGTCCGCCATAGTAGTAATGAGGCCCAGTCTGTGACTAAAGGAATGAATATCCATTTACAACTGTGGGCCACTTTTTCATTGTTGCCTGAGACAGTTTCATGCTTCAGCCCGCCCATGTGGGCCACCCCTGCACATTTCTTCCAATCTAAAAAAAAAAAAAAAAAAATCTTTTTTCATGCTGAGCTCTCAGGGCCCCCCTGGGATGCACCCGCGGACCCCTAGGGGGTCGCGACCCACAGTTTGAATACCACTGGTCTAATCCCTCCCCAGCGTAGCCAGTGCTGAAGAATAATAGGGCTTGAAGTCAAAAACATCTCTAGCGTCACACTATATAGCTAAAGTTGAGCAAGGATGTGGCCATGATTAAGCTGGAATTTCCCAGAAATATGCAGGCAGATGAATTTTGAGGATATGTACAGAAGGATAAAACCTTCTATAATTGTAATAGGCCATATTTAGGAGGGTATGCCTGTCCCTGCTCGTTTAGCTGGCTTGTACCCGGCACAGGGGCCAACTTTCACTTCAAATATATGTGCAGGAGGTTGGTTATGGTAAACATTAAGGCGGATAGGATAGGGGGACCTGCGGGGGGTGGGGGAGTTTTTCTCCTGCATATATTTTTGGTGAAATTTATCCCAAAAGAGTCATGGCCTCAGTGGCCTGTGTGAGAAACCTGAAGGTGTCTCTCTGACTAGTCCCCGGGGGTCTGTCATCCAGGTGGCCAGGACACAGCCATCGCTATTGGATCCAGTTCCTGGTTGTGGACCAGTGAGGGAGGATCACCTGAATGGGGGGGTCCTCAGGGAGTGCAAGTGGGCAACTCACAGGTGAGACGCGATATCCCCCTTCTTATGACACCTTTTTCCCAACCTACCATGTAGGATACACAAACACTTTATCCCCCTTTTCCAATGCAAATGCTTTCACATATTACGAAGGACGACAGACTAACACTTTAGTCATTTACCTGACATGTTCCAACACCAGGGTCAGGCAAAGTCAGGCAATTGACCAGAACTGCAAACACCTACGGCCCTTTCCCATCCCCACAGGGATAAAAGGTGGCGCACAGGAGCACAATACGAGCAAGGCAGGCCGCACGAAGAGAGAGCTAACTCAGCACAGCAGTTCAAGAGGAGGAGAAAGACGGCGCATAACGAGAGGGTGGCAAGGAGAGAAGCGACCTTGCCCTTTCCGAACAAGGCCTGTGATACCTCTGCAGAAGGAATCATAAGACAGCAAACAATAGCCAGCGTGTGTTGCAGCATATGTCAACAGTACACAAGACCCTCCTCCGTTGATAAACAAGCTGAGGAGAGATGCTTGTCTCTGTGGTACCAACCTTGACTCCAAAGAGAAAGAGAGCTAAGCGGTTCATCACAGCCGGTGAGTCGAGGGGAGAGTCCATAAGAAACCAAACTGTGTTGAATGAAAAGTAGCAAACGGCTAATTGAACTGTGAAACTTTAAAAGAGCTATTGATGCAAAGAGGGGGAAAACCAGAAACAGAAGAGTCCTGCACCACATGGGTGCTCACTGACGAAACTCTGGGCGATTACTGATTGTTGAAACTACCATAACCAGAAGGCCTTGAAAAAGGCAAGAAGAGGGTCAAAGTGGTCATACAGTGGTCTTGTAAAATCCTCTGTACAGTCGAAAGTCTTTGACCGACAGATGATTGTGAAACTAAGGGAAGTGAATCCTGCATCGTAAAAGTTGAATAAAAAAGGCGGGATTGACAAGATTGGCAACAGTGAACCCAAACGACGGATGCCGATAAAGAGGGGGCAAAGTCTAAATTCCCGAAATACAGTGGGATGACAAGAGTGAACCCGGCCGAGGGATGTCCACAGTGCACTGTACAAGAAGACATTAAGATTTGTGAATGTCACAAAGAAGATTTTGTTGAAAGCCATAGTGAACCAGGAGGGAAGCTAACAATTGAGATGGGTCCGAGCCTGTGATGTCTTTTCAGTGGTGGAAAAGACATCACCCAATATATGTGTGAAAAGGAACTCTTTGTTTATTATTTAAATACATCAGGCCCACAGCATCAAGAGACTTTTTGGTCGAAACGAGACTTAACCACTGAAAACCTTGATTGCTGAAAGCAGAACTGTTAGCTCGTGCTGGGTAGCTCGAGCATGTGCTGTGCTCCAAAGTCTTACCTTGTCCGGTACTGAAAATATGGAGTAGGGAGACCCCAAGAACCGCATCCTGACTTATTATTTGCGAACACTTCCTTCTTTCGTAAGAACATTATCCCACACTTCTTTTTGTATTTAGTATAAGGATTGTCAATAGTTTTTTTTAGTATAGGCCCTTTTATTTGACAATGACACCACTAGGACTGCCTTATTATTGTTTGATGGTCGAAGCTTGCTCCCATCTTTTTTGCAACCTACCTATACAGTTTAATAAACACCATGGATCACTTGTTTCTGTCTTTACTGTTACCACCATTAGTTCCTTACACCTTGAGTGGCCTTTATACGTAAAAAATATTCTGAATCTGATGATCCGGTTTGTTCATAATTCCTGGAATCCTGTTGTGTATCGTATTGTCCTGTGTGGTTACTAGAGTTGAGACAAGTATGTGGACCTTAATATCCAGATGTGCATATGTTATTTTGTACGCCATTGGTGATTCTTACGGTCACATGGGAGATCACTTAATTACTGCTCTCCTTAGAAAGACTCACCGGGGAAAGAGTGGCCTGTGCAGGGTTACCTAGAGATTTCCGGGTTTCTTGGGTAGGCAGCCTCTGCCTCCCCATAGCCTCTTGATTTGCGCTTGTGGGAGCTGGGGTTGCTGGAGGGTGGCATCGCATATGGCCATTTCATGGCTACACCTAGGCATGTGAGGTTGGGCATGAGTGGCTGCATCTGGGCATTTGGGATTCCACCTGGGAATATAAGTCTGCACATGAGCAAATGATAAATATGTATACATTTTTTCTTCTGTATTTTTTGTTTTGTCCCTAGCATATGGCCCACTTTTTTACACCCTCCTAAACTGGCCCACCACTTATTCTCATCCTGGTGCTTTTGCCCAGGCACCCTTCATGGGAATGCCTCCACCATCTTTACATGTGCTATTGTAATTCATTTCTGAAAGAAATGGACTTCCCTGTTCTTCAAATAAATACAATTCAGCTTGAAATATTACGCTGTACTGGGCATGCATAACAGCAGCTGGGTATGCGAGGTTCCCCCTGTACATATGAAGCTATGCCTGGTGATATGAAAGTGTAGTCAGGAAGTCAGAAGGTAGGTTGGCATGCAGTGCCTGAAGCGTGGCATGAGGCAGCACATCTGAACATCAAAGCCCACCCAGTATGTGTTTATGTTTGTTTAGATTTATACAGCATGATATAGTAGATATAATAATTTAATTCCCGGCACTTTAAGGGGCCATTTGGAAAGAGAATTAAAGTGCTCCTCAGAAGGACCAAGCATAGAGCCAGTGCAACAGTGATTCAATGGGACCTGTGGAGAAGCCAGAACTGTGTGCCCCACATTTCAGCTCATCAAAGGGCCAGGCATCATGGAGTGGATCGAGAAAGCAGAACAGGTGGGGTTTGAGTGGAACACTGAATTTCCTCAGGAAATGCATGGATCTTAGGGTGAGAGGCAGCGAGTTACATAGAGGAGACCAAAGACAGAACATCTTCTTGGTCCCCGCCTCTTTCATGAGATGTAGCGCAACCAGGAGGATGAGCACCAGTGTAGTGGAGCGACCACACAGGAGATAGTTGTGATTCTGGACCACAGAAAGGTAGGGCAAATCCACCCATGTTTTTAATTCAAAGAACATTGACTGGCTAAAGGAAGAAGGGCAGAAGCTGTTGGAGCGTGTATGGTGGAAGACCTGTTCACAAAGATGATAAAAAAAAACATTAAGGAGAGTGCCAAGCCCGGAAGAACACCGGAGTTGAGTTTTCTGGGTTAGGATTTTCGTTTATTGTTGTGAAGTGCTTTTGTTGCATAGATGGAGGCAAGCTAGTCTGGAATGCATGAGGTCAGAGAGAATGATGGAGTGTGAAAATGAGCATGAATGAGTGAGAGTATGCTAGGATGCTGGCGTTCCACCTTTGGCAGTTGACGACATGTAGGTTAGGTGGTGGGAGCCAGTGGGTTCCCCTCTTGTAACTTAAGGACTTCCTCTGTAACTTTAGTACAGGAACTTGCCCATAATGTACCTGAAGCAGCCTGCAGTATCTTCACAGCAATTATGTTATTATTGGGTCTTATAAAGTGCACCTTCTTACCCTTGCATGCCCCTTTGGTACTTTTTGACCTTTTTTACGAGGAGCAGAGGGGTGGGGTGGTTATTTGGATAGCAGAAGTAGAGCAAGGTTGATTTTGCTAAAGTCTTGATGCAAAGCATATCAGAGAAGAGGTGCTTTGCTCATACTAAGTGCTGAAGCGTCAAGGAGCAGGGGATGCTGTTTTTGTTGTAGGATTAAATGTCCAGGCAGTTGGATAGTTAGATACAATAGGCACCTGGAGACATCACCCTGGCATGTGGTATATTTCGGTATATTTTAGTTTTTTGGTCATTGTTTCTTTGAAGGTCAAGAAGGAGAGAAGAGCATTTGATGCATCATGAAAGATATTATTTTTCACGGTTGAGCGGCATGTGGTGAATAGAGGATGCTAGTAGAGAGGTACATGGGTGTTAGGGTTCAAGAATGAGTTTGTTGTTAATCACAGGATAAAGTTGTAGATGCTAGTAAAAAATCTCAGATAAAGTAGAACAGCGCAGGCATCACACAATGTTACAACCATTGAGACGAGTCACAAAGATTGCATGCCATATACTTCACTTGGCAAAATACATAATGCATCATAATGAGGTAAAAAAAACATTGGATTTCTATATAACCACTCTCCCACACTTTAGGAGTCAGAAGGTGTGGTGTCTGATTTACTGAACTGGTTGGCTCTTAATCTTAAAGTTGGCTTAGGTTGAGGAGGGATTGTTTTAGGTCCTCCCAGGCCTGTTTCGTCCAGAACGGATTGGGCAAACCTGACAAAAGCCACACCCCATCGGTCGGGCCCCTGGAGTGATTCCGAAGGGCTCACAAGCTATGTTTTCGATGTGTCTGCTGTTGCCTCCATTTTTGAAGGTCATGCAAAGGGGAACAGGCAGGCCCTTTGTAGAGATCCAACCAGGAAGCGTGTCTCGTGACTGAGGTGGGTCTGTTTAAGGGTACACAGACAGGGGAAGAACCTAGGGAATATCTTTTGGTTGTGGGAATGGGCCTCTGTGGAGAAAACAGTCTCTTACATAGAACAACTTCAACATCTACAGGCCCACTTGGAGCGTTGGCTCCTGTATGAGAGGCAGGGGCTGCAGGGTGGCAAGTTAGGATAGTGGAAGGAGAGCAACATTGCTTGCGCTAAAGTGCTCTGTATTTTGCAAGCGCCCATATGGATGATAAGCGGGCATTGATCTGTGTTTTTCAGGCTGATCTCCCAAGATGGTTGGGTGGCTTGATGCCTGTAGTCATTCGAAGATGTCATCCTCCCCTCTGTGGGTTTAAGCCTGAGTGGAATTGGACATGTTGAAGTGGCAGTGTGTATTAAGATGGTCAAAGGATGCTATGAGGGTGAGGGTGTGCATGTGAACTTGGTATATTATAAAGTGAAATTCATGTAAAAAATATATTACTTGATGTATAGTAAGGGTTGAGTAACTAGAGAAGAGTTATGGGTGCTAGTTGTTACAACATAGACTGTCGAGCCCTAGCTAACACAGAGTTGTCTTGGGAGTCCAGGCCCCACCCCCTGCTACCTGGTTTGGGAGCCAGGTGTGTTATGGAGAAGATCAAAGAACAAGAATGGGCCATGAGGGGGTCGCCACCTTGGCCCTACGACTGCTTTAAGAGGGTTTATAGTGATCATTTCGAATTACATTATGTCGAAAGTCATAATGTCGAAGAAAAAAAAATCGAAAAAAACAAATTTGAATGTCTATTTTTGTTTGTTTTTTGTTTGAAATGGGGGGGTTCCCCCCAAACCTCTGTTTTGTAATTTTTTTTTTTGTTTTACCCCTTTTTTTTACTTGCGGAACCCAAAAAAAACATGTAAATAAAAAAATAAAACACTTGAAGAAAAAAAATTCCAATTTTTTTTTTCGACATTATTACTTTCGACATAATGTTTTCGACTTTTTCACTGCACACCATTTAAGAGGGAGCGTTAATAATGTGCATGTCAATTCTACAGGCCCTTTTCATGTTAACCAGTGGTTTTATCATGGATTAGCAGACTTTGGAAATCCTATCCTTGAAATGATGACTCCGACGGTGCTCACCATGTACACTTCTATCAGTCGAGCAAACGTAGAGTGGAGTGAGGTCCTGTTGGCTCAGCGTCCCATGCGTAGGTGCACACATGTGTTGGAATCACAAAATCAAGATGGTGAACCAGTCTGATGTAGGCTCGGTGTGACATGTCCAGCAAAGCCATAAAGGTCAATACTGCACATGTGAATTAGATACCTGCTCACCTACAAGACAATCCTTTGAGTGAACCACTAATATTTCCTGGATGCTGTGTATCAGTGTAAACCAGACCAAGGGGGAGGTTAAAGAGAGGTATATATATATGCAGGGAGAGACATTTAAGTGGTTGTCAGTTCTTTCTGCAAATTAGCAGTGGCAAGTTGTGATGTTAGATGAATGGGGTGGTGAAGGTGCAGAAGGAGTGGAAGGTGCAGATGGTGGTGGAGTTGCAAAGGAGTGGAAGGTGCAGGAGGAGGTGGATGTGCGGAAGGACTGGGAGATGCAGGAGGAGGTGGAGATAATTCATTAATTTGCTGGTGGTACAGAAAGAGGGGAAAGAACAGAAAGGGGGATTTGAGAAAGCAAAGATAAAGGATAAAGGGAGAGAGCATAGGATGTTGGAGGAGGTGAAGTCCAAAGTGGGGGGGGGGGGCGAGCAGAAGAGGTTGGAAGAGGGAAGATCAAGGAGGCAGGGAGAGAAGTGGCCACAAAGGCAGGAACAGGGACAGCCAGAAACTAGGACAACGGAAGCCCATAAGTTGTTTGGAAGCCTTAGAAGGAGGAACAAGCACTTGGGGGAACCCTGAGGAGGTTAGCCAACAGCAAATATGAGGGACAAAACCAAAGTCCATTATCTGGGCCGTTGGCGCAAGTGATCATTGAATCAACAAGGTTTAAAGTATGATAGGGGTGGGTGCAAGTATTGTAGAGGAGCAGACCTGTACATCACTGATAGAACCAGCCCCCTCACCTCCGACTTATTGGATGAACAACAGGAAGACACTGTGTATGACACCAGGTATTATTCCAATACCGCATTGAGTGTATGAGAGATGGTATGCACTCAGACAACCGTACCGAATGTACCCCAAACTGACGTGGTAGCAGGAGATTTGCAGACACCACTGAATATCAAGGAGCTGTAAAGAAAATCTGACAGGTGCAAAGTGATGTCATAAGGAGAAGATCCAATGAAACACTGAAACGATATAGGAATACTTACAGAATTAAGATGTAACTGAAGAAGCAAAGTAACATACGTATAAATGAGGAGAAATCATATATACAAAGAAGATAAGTAACTAGATGAGTAGTACATGTATATACACAGAAACGCAAGATAGATCAGTCATATAGAACCTTACTGTAGTAGAAAATATAAGACGGGTAAAGCTGCCATGTTGAAAAGATGGATGCCGGCTCTGAATAATAGTAAGCGAAGAGCTTGAATTAGAGAGACCAGGGCTGCAGAGCTGACAGAATATTTCTTAGCCAGAGATCAAGGATGCCACAGAAAGAAGTAACTGAAGGGTACAAAGGGAGTCAACGAGGATAAGCAATGAACACAGGATATATTTCTCTTAGATTAGGTAATGAACAAACATTTGTGAATGCCAAGCATTGACAATTAAAAATGCAAAAAAGCATATATGAGATGAAGCACCCAAGTCTCCAGAGGCCAAAGAGGTTGATGACACCTGACAACATTGAATCAAATAGCACTAAATAGAAGGTGAAATTGACAAAATCATGGTCTCTTCACACGAGGTACAAGACCAGAAAACAAGGCCTATTCATAAAGTCCTGGATGAAGGTAACAATGTACCTTAACTCCCCTTAAGGTTCCAGAGACGTGAACACCCAGCAAGGTCAAGTACAAAGAAGAAGCATTGGCTGAATGCTTGGTTGGTGGAGATGGTAAACTAATTGGGCAAGTGGGCAATAGTATGACCTCGTTCTCTGAACCTGAGTTTTGTTTTGCTTACATGCTGCTAGTGAGACGAGTGTCCAAGGTCGGGAGAGGATGCTAGCGTATGAAGAGGGCCTATGCAAAGATGAGCATACAATGCTGCAGGGGCCAATCTGCTGCTGCTATGCTGAAGATCAAGGCTTGCCTGCCAAATGAGAGGCAGCCAATAATGTTACTAACATTTATAGAACCTATAGGTAGATTTCTTCCCCTAACCAATCCCTCCGTCTGATAGGTTTTATTATTTGCCATGTAGGATGACGTCATAGCTGATGAAAATCGAGGTATAAAGCCTGTGTGTACCTGAATGTAACTGAGAGTGTGTGGACTATGATTCTTTGTTCGTCGGGTTCCCCTACATTATTGAGCTGAGTTTGTCCGGTTATTTGGGTCTAAGATTGTTATTATTGTAATCCCATTCTGTGCATAAGAATGCTCAAAGTGCTACTGCACAGTATATCCAAGACTGTGAGACAGGGAGATGAGCTAGCGCCCCACCAGTCACCCTGAAAACCTAATTTGCATAACAAACCTGCTGCGACAGAGCCTGGTGCTTGAACACAAATACAGTGAAGAACACTTCATAAATAGAGTGAGAATTGGTGATTCAACTGAAATATACCACACTAGGCCCCATGAGCCATAGGCCTAACACATAACTGGTTGTGTCTCCCATCTTTGGGCCTTCTAGAGATACAAATTCATGTGGATGATTGTGCCACCACTGCTCTTGCAAAAGTACAGGCCTGACATACAGAGTTTCAACTGGACTGCACCTACCATGACAGATACTAACCCCTGGCCTCCTGAGAGCACTGTAACAGGTAGGGTTGATTTTTTTTTTCCCTTCTCTTCAGTTCCACTGATCCCTGCTGAATGGTGCACCATTTAGACCTTGAAGACTGCAATGAGGGGGTGAGTTCAACATCTAATGTATGCCTCTATGAGGGGCAATTTGAACTGTAATGCTCTAATACTTTTCAAAGGCTTCATTCCATCCATCCCTCAGGAAGTTGTGAAATACCACAAAAGCTTACAAGTAAGCAAAATAGAAAACTTTGTTAGCCTGATTAAGGTATAGACTCTCTATATGCATATATTATAGTGCGGCAATCGCCGCTCTATAGTTAAAGTGAGTAGCATGATCCACAGGAAACTCAAAAATTGAATTGCTAATAACGTTTGACCTATATGATGGCTTTGACTGAAAACAAAAACCGCTTGATGGAATTGGACCAAATAAGAAACAACATGGGCTTGAAGTGTTGACTTGATTTCTGGAATGGGTTTGGGGTTATTCCAAACAGTCGTTTTTAATGTATTTGATGGGGAAGGGGGTGCCCCTTCACCCAAAATCATAATACATTTTTTCCATGGTGATTTGCAGCAGATAGGCTGAGAGGCTTTTCATAAATTAAAAAGCAGCCATTCTTGTCCCAAATTTGTATTGCTAATAACTTTTGACTTGCTGGATGGATTTGGATTAAATGTTCAAAAACAAATGTTTATCAAGGAGCCCTCTGCCCCCCACAAACTGGAAATGTTGGGAACAATGCGTTAAAAAATGAAAAAGTTATTAAGAAAACAAAACACCATTGGTTTTGAGCCCATTCATTTTCCCCTAATAGATAAAGTGAAGTTTTGGAACAGTCGTAGTGTGAAAACCGCTTGGTAGATTTATAACAAATAAGAAACAACTTCGGCATAAAACATTGACGTATTATCCTTGACTGGTTTTCGGTTAATCCAGCCCATAGTTTTAAAAATATTGGACAAAGAAGGGGGTGCCCCCTGCTCTATATCGGCCTTGATGCTTTTCAGCAGAGAGGCTGAGCGAGGCTAATAACTTTGACTTGCTGGATGGATTTGGATGACATTTTGCAAATGAAATGTTTGTCAAGGACCCCCCGCACTCCCCACCCCCAAACTGTCAATTTGGGAACAATTTGTCAACAAAAGTTATTATGAAAACATGAAAACACAGTTTTCAATCTAATCCCATAAATTTTCCTTTAGAGAAAGGGTACAGTATTTGTACAGCCATAGCGTGAAACCCGCTTAGCAGATTCAAAAAAGAAACAATTTGGGTACAAAGCATCGACTTAATGTCCCTTGACTGGTTTGCGGTAAATCCATCCAGCAGTTTTTAAAGTATTCGACAGAACGGGGTGCCATGTGCTTCTTAAAACCTTTATATTGGTCTTGGTGAATTGCGACAGAGAGGCAGAAAGAGGCTAATATCTTTTGACTTGAAGGATGGATTTGGATGAAATTGTTAAAAAAAAGGTTGTCAAGGTCCCCCCAAACTAGAATTTTTGGAGAACAATTCATTAAAAAATGAAAAGGTCATTAAAAAAACATAAAAACACAGCTTTCAGCCTACTCCCGTTCATTTTCCTATATAGAAAAATTGCAGTTTTTGAACAGCTGTAGATTGAAAAGCACCTGGCAGATATGGATCAAATTTTGTAATGAACTCCCCCATGACCGACCTAACTGGGTCTAATAACGTACTCGACATCAGAAAGATACTCAAACTCTTCTATTTATGTAGTCACTCCTACGGGAACGCAAATGTTTGGAACGACAGCGCTTAGATGGCCTGGCCGTTGATGCTATATAAATACCAATAGCAATCACATCAGGCTAGAGGTCGAGAGTGGGAAAGAAGGCACAATGGGAAGTTGGGGATTTGGGAATGTGTTGGGGGCCAGTTATGGTTAGAAATGTTGGAGTTAGAGAGAGGATTGCACATTAGCACCCTGAAGGGGGTGTCAGCCAATCAGGAGGCTCAGAATGTGGGCTGTTTTGTATGGTACAAGCCCACGTTCCGAGTTCCATGGGCAGCCAGCGCCCTGTTCCCTTGCCTGCTCCACTCCTTCTCCTTCACCATAGCACCCTTGTAGTTTCCTACACAGGCGCCAATTGTATCTTAAAATAAAAAAAGAAACGTACGTTTCCTGTGCGGCCCGGCGCCAGCAGGGCAGGTGTCCCCTCAGTCCATTTTCCATGCTGATGACGTCAAAGTCAGCAATATGGAAAATGAACTGAGGTTTTCAGTAGCACTGCTCGGCCAGGTTTGGGCCACGCAGGAAAGGTATGTTTCTTTTTTTTTACAAAAAGCAAAACATTAGCCCCCCGCATAGGGAACTACACCGGTGGTAATGGTGATATACCCCTCTGTGGCCAGCCAACCATTTGGGTATCACCACTGCCACCCTTGTTAAGTGACCCTCAGTGTGCTCGGGCACTTAACTTGGGTGGTGGGCTGTTAGCTACAGGGTTCGGCCCGCCACCACAATCATTAATTTAGCATTTGCTCAAATCAGGTGGCTTCTATAGGAATCTATTGTGGAGTCATACCGGATTATGAATTGGTCTCTGGAACGGTCTAAATGTGGGAAATATGATCTCATCAAAAGAGCATATATATACAAGGCCCAAATGAAAGATTGGACTGATAACTTTGTTTATATGGAACAATTGCACAACTATGCCCACCTGGAAGATATCGTTCATCGGTACCGTTGTCCTCAACAATATTTGATAAAATGTCCATCCCCAGCAGTCCGTCAATTTAGGCTATTGATGCGAGTCAGCCAATTGCTGGTGAGAGTGACCTATGGCGCCCAGTGGAAGCTGGCCGCGACTCAAAGGAATTGTCGGATATCTAACATTGATAGTAACCTTGAAACAGTCTGGCATATAACGAATACATGCCCTAAACTTTCCAACTTGTATAGAGAGATGTATGGCCAGTATGTGCATAATCATGAACATATTGCATCCATAGAGTTCTGGCAATTATGTTTAAATACGTCCTCTGAAAGACTGGCAATAGCTGTATATCATGTTTGGCCAACAGCAGTGCTTCCTATCAGTTCTGCTATCGGAGTTTAAGATCTTGACTTGAATCGTAGAGGTGCGAGATGAAGTGTGTGCTATTGCAGCGAACATTGCTGATGTTTTAACGCTATGAAATGGTAGTATTTGTTCTCTGTGAGAACTTGTATATGAAATATTTTAGTGAGGAAAGTATGTATTATCTCTTGTGTGGAATTGATAGGAATTCCTACTGAAGTATGTGCTTATTTTCTATGTGAATGATGTATTGTTGCAAAAGTTCTGTTTGAACTATGAACAACAATAAATAAATAAATAAATAAATAAATAAAATGTGATCATCGGTCGTAAATTGCCAGAGGAATTTACACGTTTCTAAACATGTAGTGGGAAAGTGAAGAATAAAGGCGTTTTCATCCGTGCTTTACTTTCACTGCATGATGAACAGGATGAAAGAAGGAGGGGACCATTTTGCACACATGTTTAATTGGAGATGAGCCCCCACCCCCCGTGCAATTTCCACTTAGAGGATCATGGCTCACAGTGTACGGCCCTGTAAAACTGTAAAATGTCTGTGCAATTGAAGCAACATCTCCCCTATAAGACTACACCTAGGCATATGAGGCTGCACATGGGCATAGGATGACCGATGCTTAGTTTATGTTTGCTGACGGTTGCAACTGGGAATATTATACAGTATAAGCATTTGTGGAGCTGTACATGCACCTTTCAAGCTGTTTTGGGCACATGCAGTTCTGCCCAAGCATGCGATGGTTGTATATTCGCATATGGATATTTCCCAACTCATTGTTCTATATATTTGCTGATCGTGGGCATGTGCCATGGAGCGCTTTGAACGGTAGGCTGTTCATGTTCGTGTGAACGCTTTAAAGCCTATCCTAAGTGAGAAGGTAATCGCACAAACCGACCTCAGCAAGATGAATTAAGGGTTCTAAATCCAAACAACCTGAAGAATCCGGTCCAAGGTGACAAATCCCCCCCAAATGAGAAAACGGACCAAGCTGACGGTGCAGGCCCACATTGCCCAATCACAGTCAGGTATTGTGCAAGCTTCAAAAACGTTTCCACAGTGAGAGGCGCGCCACTGCTGCATGTCAGACTTATCCGCTAAGGAAATGTACAGGGCTCCTCTACCTTTATATGTCATCTTACATACATCATACATGCATAGGTGCATCCCCTGAGGAAAGATGCTGTGGTGGGGCAATCCACTCTAGTGTACCCTGAAACCTGCTGGAGTTTAGGGTATTGGAAAAGAGGACCCAGCAGGTTCTTACACTACTTTCAGAAACTTTGCAGAATTAATCTCATTTCCGGTCTATGATTGTACGGTCATTTTACATTAGGAGAGTATCTGCAGCGTGGCAAGGGAAAAGAAGAGAGAACGATAAGGGTAAGCATGCTAGGAAGCACGGGGACGGGTCGTGCATATCTTGTTTATATAAACTCCTCGAATAATTGTTGTTGACATAAATCCGTTTTTTTGTTGGACAGTGCAGGTGTATTTGTCTGCCTTTCTTTTTGTGCTGTATATTTTTTATTGACTGGTGTTAAAAGTCAATGTGGGGCAGGTGTATTTTTCTGATACATTTTTTTGAAGTTGCAACCGTATTCAGTGGTTGTTGGTATATTCATGGTGTGGGTGTGCCCAGGTGTAACAACAGAGGGAATAATGAAGCATTTCAATATTAAACTGAAAGCTCATGTAAAACAATGATTTCAAGTGATTGTCTACAGGGGTGGACTGGGAACCAAAAGAGGCCCTGGCAATGCTTTTACATTGGACCCGTATTACACAGCATGATCAAGCCCAATTCCTTTATACGAGAATTTGAAAATAAAATAGGTATCCACACAAAAGAGGCTCAGGGTGCAGATGCCCACATGGAAATCCCCAGAGGTCCCTGTTTGCCAGTCCAACCATGATTGTCTAGACTTAAAAGTGGCATATATTTTAGTGCAAAGATCACGTCAATGCACAAGGACCTCTGTCAGGACAATTGAAATTAGTGGAACATGTTAAAACGGGGCAAAAGCAGCAGTAGCAATCTAACCAAAAGCAAACTGAAATCCCTTTAATCCGCTCCCTCGCATCCTAAGCCGTGTGCCTTCCCTCGCATTCCTAGGTTGTGTGCACTAACTTACACCCTAGGCAACGTGCGTTCCCTCGCAGTCCTAGATTGCATGGCTCCCTCGCATCCTGGGTCACATGCGTTCCTTCGCAATCCTTGATTGCGTGCACTCACTTGCATTTTAGGCTGCGTGCCACACCTCAGAAATCTAGGCAGGTCTCTCTCCACTCGGCCGCGTGCCCCCCGCGTTCTCTGTTGGCCCTCTCCTTCCACCTTCGTAGCCCCCTCCCCCTTTCTTAGCCCCCTTTCCCTTTCCTAACCCCCATCCCCGACCTATTGTGTACTGTTTCTGAAGCCTTGTTCTCCACTGTTGTTGGCTATTTTGCATTTCCTGCATCCCTGCTATGTTCATTGTTTTCTTCTAGGTTCCCTGGATGATTGTTCTTTTATTGGCTTTTTGTTGCCCCTGGTTGTTAGTGCCTGCATCTCTGCTGTGTTCATTCTTTTCTTCTAGGTTCCCTGTACTATAGATCTATTTTTGGCATTTTTGTTATCCATGGTTCTTTGCATCCCTGCTTTGTTCCTCCATGACTCTAGGTTCCCTGGGTGATCGTTTGGTTCTTTCGTTCCATTTCTCCTGGGTATATTGCTTACATTGTTCTGCCTGCATCATTGCTGTGTCCATTCTTTACTTTAGGTTCTGTTGGCAATTGACTTGTCTATATATTGCATCTGATTTCCTGTCATTGTTCTGTTCTCTGTGTGCCCCTCCTCCTTCTGTGTCCCCCCTCCCTAGCGTTTCCCTTTGCCTGCCTGATCCCTAGCTCACCCCCCCACTTTTCACTCTACCCTCCCACTCTTCCATCTATACCCTCTAAGGTGCTCTCTGTCTCTCCTATCTTCTCCAACTGCTTTTCTCTCGACTATCCTATCCTTCTCACTAAGTCTGGCAGGAAGAAGTTCAAAAGGGATATCCTGGTCTCCACTGCAGGCCTCGCTATCACTGATACCTACACCAGTGCTTTCTCCAGACAGACCCTTACCGACATCCCCTTTGTCGTTCCATCTCCAGGCCTATGGACCCCCAAATGATCTTCTCTCTGGCTCCTCTGCCTACTCCATCCTCTTCCACCTCTATGGCTGTCTCTGCTGCTTCTCCAGCCACTCTGTTACCTCTTTCCTCCAACACCCCTCTGGCACCTTCCTCCTTGGCTACCTTGCCCTCTCCTCCTTCCTCCTCTGCCCATTCTTGGGTGCCTACAACTCTTCCGTATGGCGTATCTCAGACCTGTACCCCTCCACGTCAGTCCTTCAAAGGGGGCAACCTGCTCCACATTGCTATTCTCAACTCTCGCTCAGCTGTCAAACATTCCTCTGGCATCTGCCGTCTCCTTGAAGAACTCGATCTAGATGTACTCGGTCTGACCGATACGTGGCTCACGGCCAGCTCTGTCACAAGCTTTGACACTCTCCTCCCTGAAGGCTAAAGGATCCTCTCCGTGCCCGGAACCAACCGTCCCGGTGGGGGTGTAGCCTTGATCATCTCAGAGTGGATCCCTGCTTCTATCATTCCTATGCAGGTCTACTCCTCCTTTGAATGCCTCGTCTGCTGGCTCTATAGCTCTCCTAGCCTTTCTCTCACTGTGGTCACTATCTACCGACTGCCAGACCAGGTAGCCTGCTTCCTCTCTAGGTGTGTGGGCCTCTCCTCCTCTCTCCTAACCTCTACCTCTCAAATTCTCCTCCTCTGAGACCCTAACATCCACTTGGATGCTTCATGTCCTTCTGCAGGACTCTTTTGCAACCTCTGCGACTCTCTCGTGCTCTCTTTTCTTCCCTCTGGCCTGACTCACTCTGCAGGGAACATCCTGGATATTCAGATCTCCTCAGACCTCACCTTCTCCAACCCTCTCACCACTCCTCTCTCCTGGACTAATCACTTTCTCCTTTCCTCCCGTCTCTCCCTCTCTGCCTCTCAGGGCAAGCCGACTCCATCACTGCCACCTACATCCTCAGTCATCCGACCCATGAAGCATGTGTCAGTTTCGCTGCTACTTTCTCTACTCCTTCTGCACCTTTGGCTGACTTACATCCTGACATAGCCCTTTCTAACATCCATCTTTCTATCTCTGACACTTTTGGTGTTCTTGCCCCTGTCATGAGGATCCGCTTGATGCCCAAATCCAAGTGCAACTCTTGGTACGACTCTGACCTCATCACCCTCAAATGCAAGTGCAGGGGGGCCGAGAGAAAGTGGAGGGATACAGGTGCACCCTCTGACAAACTGGCCTGCTGTCTGCTCCAAAGGCAATACTGACTCTCTGTCCTCGCCAAGAGAGCACAGATCCAAGCCCGTATCTCTGTGGCATCTAAAAACTCAGCCGAACTCTTCAAAATCTGCAAAGAGCTGGCCAATCCTGCTGCAGTATCTACCTATTGTGTTCCCTCCCAGGCCCACTGCACAGCCTTGGCTTCTCATTTCATCACTAATACTCAGGACATCCTGTCCACACTCTCTTCCTCTTCCTCCTCGTCCTCCACTCCTGGCCTGCCTGTGCCTCCTCTCCACCGTCCTTCTCTTCCTTTCCCTTGTTCACCCCCGACAACTTTTCTGGACAAGTCTGATCCATGAAAGTCTCATCAAAACAGGTTCTTCCCTGTTCATCCGAAACCATCAAGGACCACATCGACACCCTGGCTTCAGCCCTGGCTGATTTCTGAAATCACTCTTTTGCCACTGGAAGATTCCCTTCCACCCTTAAGCATTCCCTTGTGCACCCCCTCCTTAAGAAGCCCTTTGCCAATTCTTCCTCTCTGGCTAACTAACACCCGATCTCCATCACTCCTTCCCTGGGCAAACTCTTGGAAAAGCTGCCATCTTCCAGCTTAATCTTCACACTGAATCTGTTGCGTGTCTCCATGACCACAAGTCTGGCTTCAGAGCAGCCAGAGGCACGGAAACTGCTCTCCTGAACATCACTGAAGACCTGCTCTCTAACCTTCCTTCTGTCCTCATTCTCCTCGATCTTTGTTCTACTTTTGATACGGTCAACCATGCCATCCTGCTCAATCGCCTCTGTGATAACCTGGGTATCACTGATCAGGCCCTGGCCTGGCTGACCTCCTTACTCACTGATCAACCCTACCAGGTCCAGCTGGGATCCTTCCTCTCCTCTCTCTCTCTCTCTCTCTCTCTCTCTCTCTCTCCTCTCTCTCTCTCTCTCTCTCTCTACCTCTGGTGTACCCCATGTGTCTAACCTCTATCCCTGGCTGTTCAAACAATACCTGGCACCTCTTTCCCACTGCATCGCTGCTCTCTGCTCCAACTTTCAGTGTTATGCAGATGACACCCATCTCTCTTTCAGTCTCCCCTCTGCTGCCTCTGCTCCTTCTCTCCTTCCAGACTGTCTGTCCGCAATCCAGGAGTGGTGTGCCACCAATGATCTCTGCCTTAATGCCACTAAGACTGAGATCCTCCTCATCAGAACACCAGCTCCCCCCTTTCCTCTCTCTCTCTGGCTGCCCACTCTGGGCCCTCTTCCTACTCCTACCTGTTAGGCTAAGAACCTTGGGGTCATCTTTGACTCCACCCTCTCCTTCTCTCGTGACATCTCCGACGTCTCTAAGAAGTCAAACTATCAGCTGCACCTCCTCAGAGGTATTCTTCCTTTCCTCACTTTCCCCAGAAGCTCACTGGGCCTCATTCCTCATTCCGAGATTGGAGGTAGTCATGGCGCTATTTGCGCCATGACTGCCTCCAATAACGGGTCCGCCACCGGTATGGTTCAATGGGGACTTTCCGGTGTAGTCCGACCTTTGCAGGGCCGGTAAGTCCCCATTGAAAAAGCCATTGCCCATTCCCATTGAGCCCTTATAGGGCTCAATGGGAATGGGGAAGGTGCTAATAATGGTACCGCAAATTGCGGTACCGTTATTAGCTCTGAAGTCCCTTAACGGGCTCTGTCCATAAAGCCTGGTCAGACCAGGCGTTAAAGGAGGGACCCGCTAAGGGACCTCATAGTAGGGCAGTAAGGGATTACTAGCACCGGTCTCCCTTACCGCCCTACTCGGAATGAGGCCCACTGTCTCCAGAGCTCTGGTGCTCTTTAGGCTGGACTATCGCAGCAGCCTCTTTCTAAATCTTCCAGGCTCTACTCTCCGTCCTCTGCAACTTATCCAGAACAGCACTGCAAGACTTGTCCTTGGCCTCAAGCCCAGGGATTGTATCTCTCGAACACTGAAATCTCTTCACTGGCTCCCAGTTACGGCAAGGATACAGTTCAAGACGCTCTGCATTGTCCACAATGCTTTCTGGGGCCTGGGACTGCACTATCTCCAACGCTCTCTTCCTAAATATCTCCCTTCTCAAGCTCTCCGTTCATCAAATTCCAACTCTCTGAGGGTTAGTCGCTTTTCCAAGCAGAGATTTGGGGGCGGATGTCTTTCTTCAGCTGGGGCCTCCCTCTGGCACAGCCTCCCTGCCGCTCTCAAACTTGAGCAGAACCAGCTCCGGTTCCGTAAGCAACTCAAGACCTTCCTCTTCACTTCCACTTTCTCTCTTCCTCTACCATGCTGATGACCCGGTCCACGCACTAGTCTCCTGGCCACCCTCTGAAATTGGGCCCAGGTCCCTGCATGATCAGTTGCACCTCACGCTGCCTTTTGGCTCCCCCAGCAATTGAGGTCTGTATCTGTAACCCTACAGTCCTTCTCTCTGCGCTTATGAGCCACCTGTTGGCTGCCCTTTCTATTACCTGCACTGAGCCACCCGCTGGCTGCACTTTTGATTACCTGCCCTTCTCCTTACCCCCGCCCCTGGAAATTCTCACCATCCACTTCCCTGCACTTGAGTGATCTGAATGACACAAGGCCTAGTAAGATTGTTGTATTGCCCTCCCTCTGTTTTCCCCTCCTTGTCTTGTGGCGCCTAGAAACACTTGTTTACAGGCGAGTTATAAATGCCATTTTATATCATATCATTAAGTATGCGGAAGATAGGTGCTGAGAGAGGGGCATCACTACGGGAAGCTGGGGGGCTATTTGGTTGTAGCCCCGGATAGTAGCTCAGACAATGAAGGTGGGTGGAAGACGGGAAGTATTAGTACCCGGCGGGGGGTTTGGAGGGGTGGCAGCCTCTCTTCCAATGGTGAGGCTTGGAATGGAAGCGTTACCAGCAGTAATCCCCCCCGCTCCGGGCAGCCTCACGGCTGGAGGCCTCCATCTTCCCCCGGCGGGGGAATAGGTAAGTGGTGTCACACTTCCCTCTCCCCTCTCTCCTCCCCCCATCCCCACTTACCTTCATTGAAGTCCATTTAGGGAGCGGACGCGCTGGGAACACTTCTGTCCCCAGCGCCTCTGCTCCCGACTGCGACAAGCCGTCATAGAAAGGAAGAAGGAACTACATGCAGTTCCTTCTCTCCTTTCCATTGAAAGAGGGAAGGACTACATTTATTCCTTTCTCCCGTTTCCATGGCGGCCATTTTTTTTCTTCTTTTTTGTATTTTTTCAATAGCTGCTATAGAAAAGGAAAATGGACTTCGTTTTACATTCTCCGGTGGCCATTGTATTTACTTTTTTTTTTTCTGTTCCGAAACGCTGCAGTGTTTCAGAACAGAAAAAAATACTTTTAGTACCCCTGTCTTATGGGCCGGGGTACTAATAGCAATAGGCCCCGAGCAGGGGGGCGTGTAACTATGGTCCCCGGGGCATTACCTGAAGTGGTAATGCCCCCCTGCTCGGGGCCTATTGCTTAATTAGCGGTGCGAGAACTCCTCACCTCAGTCTTCACAGAGGGGTCTTCAAAATAGGCCATAGTAGAGGAAGTGGTGGATCCTGGAGCGGGGGATTTTGGGGTGCACGTGGGCCACACAGCATATCACAACATTTAAATCAGTCACTTTCATTGAACAAAAAATACTATCGGCAAATTTGCAAAAAAACAACAGATGTTCCTGGTTGGAATTGGATGAATTTCGCACGTCTCTCTAGCCACAGTATGGTGGCTAATCTTGGGAGGGGCTGCATGCTGGATTTCATGTTTCCTCGCAAATTCACAATCGTGCATTAAATTACGGGGGGGGGGGGCGTCCTCTTATTGTTAGATGGCAGAAGTGCAAAGCAGAACATACTTTTTTTCTCGAAACTATTTCCTTTTATATACGAGCAGTTCTTAATTTTCCAAATCTCTGTTATTAAACTAGGTAAACCCATGACGTTCCTGATTATCTTTGTTTCCTTCCTGGTTTACCACAAGAAACCCTGGATTTCCCGCCACATTTTCCATGAAGCGTCGACTGTAAACTTGAGAAGAACCCTGCGGGTGTGCAACTATCCCACTGTTTATTTTGTGGGCTGTGAGAGAGTGGGGGGATGGGGGGGTTAGGAGGTTGGGGATCCTTTTCATGTAGGGTCTGCTGTCGAGTAAAGACAGGCGCACTCACTGATGTAAAATACAGCAGTCATTGCAACTTCCTGGAGACCTTTCTTCAGAGGGGGTCTTTATGGGAGTAGTAGAGGTATTTCCACCCAGAATACCACATCCAGGAATGTCTGTTACCGCGCGCAGCATCCAGAGTGGTCCACTTTACTGCCACTACGGCGGTAAAGTAAGGCTGAAACCACGGTATTTCTAAAATACCACATCGAAATGCAATTTTATATTTAAAAAGCAGACCTGGGAGTGTTATTGAAATTCAAAGAAATACCCAATGTATGTTTTTATTTTATTTTAAAAAGTCCTTCCCATCCCTGAGGAATGCACATGGGAGAGCAGCGGGTCACAAGCTGGGACAGCAGCTGGTCACAAGCTTGCCGAAGAAAAATGGGCGCGTGGGTGGGTCAGGAAGTGCATGTGGGCTTCCCTGTGTCCCAAAGGGAAGAGAATGTGAGAGCGCAGGCAATCTCACTCTCAGCTTCTTCGCGCACCTCTGCATTCGTTTATCGGTAATGGGAAGGTCATGTGCTAGTACAGACCCTCCCTTACGGGGCAAGAGTGTTATCATGCAGTGGGAAACATGAAGAGTAACCTCCACCTTTTTTGCAGACGTAACCGTTTGAGGGAAATAGCTCACATGTTCTGCAGCCTTTTCAACCCATGATCTTGTGGTATTTACCTGTTGCACAGTGCTCGAAGGGAGCGGGAACGGCCGGGAGCGCAGTCTACTACTTTTATTTTTTTTAATGTTAACGGTTCCACTACTTTTTGGAACTATTTTCACCATTTCGGAACTGCTCTTTGTGAGGTTACAGCAGATTACATGGAAAACAGAGCGGGCACAGGCGCAGATTTAAAACCCATTTGTGAAATCAATCTGAAATGCTGCCTCCAATATCTGTTCATTGGAGACGGCATTGAAAGGTTTCGTATGAAGCCTGTCTGGTCCTTGCAGCTGCAAAAACCTGGCGGATTGCCACACAGAACTGCGCCTCTGCCACTATTAAAAGGAGCGCGGGTGCAGATGCGTGTGCATTCGCTGCAGGCATTGGCTGGGGATACAGGTGTGGACTTTACCCGAGGCCCCCTGCTCTGTGCAGAAACTGCGCACAAATTGCATGCATCCTCATTTACGGGCGGAGACAATCGAGCTCCTTACGAGATACACCACCAAACTTTGGTTACCGCCACCCCCAATCTGGCAAAATCCACCAGATTATGAGTAGTAGTACGACGGGGTTGGTCCCCATTCTTGCTCACCCCACCAGAGGCAAATCCTCCACTTTGAGGGGATAAAGTAGAGGATGCGTCTTCAGCAACATGTCAGAGGTGCCTCTGCCACTTCCCCACGAGGCTTGCAGTTAGGCCGTGCAGTAAAAGTGGCAGCAAATATGTTACCACCAAAATGGTGGTAGTAACAGATGTACCATCGTCTAACTCCATCCATGCAGGGATCAAAATGATCCCCTTAGTTTAAAACTGTGATTTATTCCTTGTTGCAACAGGGGCAAAGTTGATCATTTCATTTACATTGCAATTGGGAATCATTTGGTGGAAGGCAATCCTGTTATTAGTTGTCAATGAAATGCCAAGCCCTTGAACTGGGCAAATGGTATAGGACGATTTTACCGACAAAAAATGGTCGCAATGACCAGAAGTTCTAAAAATGCTACCACCAAAGGTTCAAACACCAAAAGTTCGAAACTTTGGTGGTAGCATTGTAAAATAAATGGCACTTCATGGTATAGTGAGCAAGGGTTGCGGGGGACACCCCCGCAGCCTTCTCTTTAAAAAAACCCCCCAAAAAACAGGGGCTGCGGGGGTGTCCGCTGCATCGCCCCGCTCACTATACTTTATGTTACAGTGAGCGGGGGCTGCGGGGGACACCTCCACAGCCTTGTGTTAAAAAAAAAAAAAGAAAAAGAAAAGGACCCTGTGGCGCCGGTTCCCGATCACGGAAGTGAAAGGGAACTGGCGCTGAAGGAACCCAGCGAGAAGATGAAGGTAAGGGGGGGTTTGTTTATTTTGGGGGTGTGGGTCTGCAGAGGGTGTGGGTGGGGGGTGTTATGGATGTGTTGTGTGTGTGGGTGTGAGTATGTATGTGTGTTCGCATGAGAAAGGTGCAAACTTTTGGTAGTCCGCACCTTTCTCATTCGAACGTTCCGACCGTGGAAAATTCAGCCGTGGTCGGATCACTGCAAATCTGGGCAAACTGATAAAACATCTGTCTATACCAGGGGTCTGCAACCTTTGGTTTGCCAAATGTTTTAACTCCCATCAGCCCTATTCCCCGTAGTCAATAATGATGGATCATGGGAGTTGTAGTCCAAAACATCTGGAGAGCCACAGGTTGGAGACCCTTAGTCTATACCACGGGACAGAGGCAGGATCCCTCTATTTTCCAAAATACGAAATCAGCGCATGCGCTAGGAGTGAGTGTGCTAAACTTGCATGAGCTAATTTTCCTTTTGCACATGAAAGATATATATTGGATGGACTTGCCTACTATCACTGATATCATGCACATCCCAGAAGGGGACTGAATCAAGCTTAACCATCAGAGCTGCTGTAAACATTATATCGAAGTTGCATGTGGTCCTGCTTTTTTGTGTAACTGGATCCACCACAAAAGCCAGGAAGCCACTGAGCAGGAAAATGTAGCACTATGTTCTCGTGAGGCACACCCAATCATCACCCATCGGAGTGCCCAATCTCTATATCTATACACATCATGCCACGATCTTGATGTCAGATGCCACGCCCCCTGGGGATAAAGCACTCTCACTGGACATGGTGAATAGATTTGAGAGCCCATCATCACAAAAACTGCCATACATTGTCACACTATGTTAGCTTTCATGTGCCGTACACACAATTATCACTAACCCAGACCCCTTCACCCATGCATGGGCATGACCTTTACAAAGACACACTTTCTCCACTTGTATATTGGAAAGGAATTGTCAGGCGTCGCAGTCATCATGATGATCTAAGGAGACAAGCGATGCATGTGTCAGCAGTCAGTGTCAGGTGCCTCCTGGTTGCAGGTATTGCGAGTGACGGTGAGGGCAATGCCATCAAGGATGCAGCAGCATGCAGCATGGTACGTGGTGCCAGCTTGCAAGTATCTGCTGGAGTCTTTGGTGGAGGCTAAAACCTGTGCTGCATTAAGCATTGTGATTCCTGTTCTTAAAATGTCACTGATATGTACAACTTGTCTTGCTTTACCGATTGGATGGTGGGGAGGTTCCCAAACCATCATGGTGGCCTCACTCTTCCTTCCTGTCATGTGGTTACTTGGCAGACTGGATGGAAGGCTGCCCCCAATGTATGTGTTTGATCGTCTCCATGTATGCCAATTGTCTATGCATAACCTGGTCTTAGAGGGGTTTCAGAAGTCTATTTTGAAGGAAGTCTTTCGGCAAGGGTATTTTTCAGCCTTCTGCCGTAAAACGGGTCTCCCTTCTGAGCTACTCTGAAAATCTCTGTTTCTTTTGCACAAGGAGCCCTGTGACATCAGGGATGAGTCGACCATAACTCCACATCAAAATGAAGGAAGAGCACACGCACTTGAATACACGAAGAACACAAGCGTACAGTTCTGTAGTTAGAGGACAGATACATATACATACTGTCATTGCTTTTATTATTTTTGCCATTAGCCAAACACAGCAATGCAGAAACCGCAAGGCTCAAGAGATCCTGAGCACAGCTTGCAGATGCTTACACACTAATAACCCTATAGAACTTCAGGAGCACCTATGGGACATGACAGAGCCAAGTGTGACTAACCCATGGAAATATAGTACAGCATGCATGGACACTTTAGAAAAAGCATTATAAGGTTTAGGAAAATTACAGCAGGCCTCTGGGCAAGAGACGAGCTGAGCTGATTCAGGCTGGACAGAGAGCAAGAAGTGTGAGACAGGACCCGTATCCAAGGTCCAGAGATACGGATGACTTTCCAATCGCCAGATGACAAAGGGATCAGCTGCAGAAAATCATCCAAATAAATCTTCATAATTCAGAGCTGCACCACTCAAATTTGTGGTCTTCAAATTCGTGGTCTATGAACACGTGACTCGGTCGAAGCAGACAATGGACAGTGATCAGCGGTGGGAAAGAAGAGCCGGTCCCAGGCTGTCAGACACAGACTGCAACAAGTATGCAACAATATGTAAAATGTGTTGCGCCGGTCAGGAGAGCACTCTCATAAGCAAAGGTGGTACACACAAGTTACAATACAGACACATAATTGGTCTCATTACAAGAAGAGGTACATATTGAGCTGACAGCCTTTGCGGATCCCACGCCTGGGTCATCAGCTCTAGCCAATCACAGTTTAGTACCCTAGTGGTGGGTAGCAATGGGCAAGAACCAATGGTAAGTCCACAACATTGCAACAATGTTATAGTTAGTGACTCAGGGATGGGTCAGGCCCGCCACCTGACATGTGAGGGCCAGTAGAATAACATCTTTAATGTACTGTATAGGCTATAACATACTCAATTACTTGGCCTGGTAGGTTTTCTCGAAAAGGGCCGAAGTTATGACGAAGTGATGACGCCACCTGGAAGTAAAACCGGCCTTCGAGCGGAGGAAGAGCAAGATGTGCATTAATATTTTCTGTTCCTGTGCTGATCCCTGTTGGTTTTGTCTGTAATAAATCACAGTTTGAACATGCCGTTGACTCAGGCCTCCATGTATCCTGGGGGAGGGTGTTGGGCCCTACCTCTGGCATACCTAGGGGTCCGCCTCAACACACGTCTGTGTACCAACTATTTGAGAATTATGGATAGTGCACGTCTTCTATTGTATCCAGACAAAGTCCACAGTATGCATCATATTTGGATCTTTTAAGTTGTCTCTTTCTATGTGCTAGAGCTATGTTATATACATTATCAAAAGCGCTGATATATTCATATTCATTGGTACTGTTCACAGTATTGTTACTTTTGACCTGGTCATTGACATGAGGATATGTGGCCACGGGGTTCTGTGTTGAGAAAAATGGGGACACATATAGGTCTACACTATTAGTAACATTTGTTTCTGTTGTTATACCCCCTTTCATATGTCAAATCCATATAAAAGTACATCCCCAATAAATCCCTAATCCGAACATAAACATGGCAAATATTCCCGCAATGTAATGCATAGCACATACATATGAGTAAGAGATCCTTGACATAATAGAAATACAAATGACTTTTCCTATTGTAAACAGAATTGTCAGAACCAGCTGAGTTCATCGAAGGAATCACCTAAGAAGGAACGGTATTGAAAAAGGAGAGAGAGAAAGAGGGAGAGAGAGAGTGAAGCAGAGAAGCAGAGAAAAAGAAGAAAGGCGACAGGAGCAAGAAAGAGAGGATGATGAAAGGGATAGAAAAGAGTATAGAGGAACTGCGAGAGTGCACGTCCTGTGCAAATGTAATGCGTAGCAGCATTGTGTCTTGTTTGTATGGGGATTGTTTGGGTGGGATACTGGGCAATATTCTTTTATAATTTTAGAAGGAGCATATGGGCCCTGGTGGAGGATGGGGTTAGGGTGCTGTGAAGGTGCGCATTTTAATAGCTTGGTTTATTCTCAGGCTGGGGTGCTTTACAGACATCAGGGAGGTGTACCCAGTAATGCAGTTCCTACAACTTTACCGCAAGGGGAGTGGCGTATATGACTTGGAAAGGTCAGTTAAATCTGGGTTCTGACCACCATTGCACAAAGGTTTTAATTTAAATTCAGTCGCCGGGGACCAACTGCAGAGGGGGCGACATTGCTGGTGTGTCTGTTGCGGCACAGGTTGCTTCCTCAGTCCAGGTGTACTGGAGGGCGGAGCATCCTCTGACGGGCCCATAGGTCAGAACTCACCCTCTAGGACCTGTAAGACAAGATAGCTGCACCATGTGAGGAATGGGGGTGCAGGATTCACTTACTCCAACACACAATTCAATAAGGACAACTCAATAAGTTGGCAAAGGGAAGTCCGTTCAATGACAAGTACAAAAAACGGGGAAACAAATGGTAATCATCAATGATGCGATCGCCTGTCTCGCTTCAACTCCCAAATTCTTCATTCAGACAGCAACTTTTATGGGCAAAATTCATCATCAGTTGATGTGCAAAACTCTTAAGTTTGTCATGCAATTCTATTGGTCGGAAAGGTAACTTAAGTATAGGTGCTATGTCTGTGTATGGTAACAGAGCATGCGGATTGGACAGCTCTTATCGGGTGGGCGTCTATGCCCATCCCACTACATCACTCATGAAAGACGTCACTACAACTATGACGTCTTTTTGGTTCTACCAGCTATAAGACCCTAGATTATTTGGTCCATTGTGATTGGGTGGGTTACACCCCTAGACATAAATCTCCACTTTAATTAGCAGCATGCAGAATGGACACGCAGATGCTGAGTGCCCCAAGATTCACCCTGCCTCCCTTCCATCAATCGGTACCTTGAGGCTATGTGTCAATTTGTTGGCTGAGGATGGCCTCAAAACTGTAGCTTCTTATCAGGAAAATTTATGGCATCCTTGGTTCTGGGTGACATCAGACGTTGGTACCTCTTGCCCTGGGCTGGTCAAGTGTCTGTTCACTGTGAATCTGCTTCAAACAAAGGGGCTAAACATGTAATGTCATCAGTGATGCCATAAATGACATTTGTGATGCCATCTTTCATGTTCTGGGTGTTAGTGTTAGCAGTGCACAGTGGTGATGGCAGGTATGGGGGCTTAGTTTACCATAACTGGCAAATTTCAGGGGTTTTTTGGTTTTAATTTGAACCATAATGGGGAGGTAGACATTTTTTTTTAGTGAAGTACACAGGTTTTTAGTAGGGCAACTTAACCATAACCTCCCCTCAACAAATTTTATTTTGTAGTGAATTTCACAGGTTTTTGGAAGGGGAACTTAATCATAACATTGTGCCAATTAAGTTGTTGTGCTGAATATACACTGTCATCATGTGATTGTGGGAGATAAGTAGTATAATGTACGTACTTGATATACATTTAACATAGAACATACAGAACCCCCTCCCTGTTGATGTTCGAAAGGGATGGAATGAGCGCCTGTTTGCGGACGGGGGCAGACGGGATCAACATTACCCAAAGATGCAGGGGTATATGAAAATGTACTATTGTCTTACACAAATAATTTGCAACGTAGAAGAAGGACATAAAGACATTATAAGTAGTAATAACTAAATATGGAAAGCTAAAGGTGTGAAATGAAAAGGACACATTTAATAACCATGTAGAATGAAATGGATGGTACCATAAAAGAAAGGATGCCTCCATCGTAATCACTTCACAGAAACTCAGCAGCCTGGACCGACACTGGACGGATGCAGTAGGACAAAGGGAAATTACATCAAAATAGTGAGTGAAAGTCATTTTTTTGTATGTGTCTGTCATTTTTTTGGTATGTGGTGCAGAAATAATAATTTCTTTCTGTTGTTTTGACACAGAAATGGCTAGTACTATGGAGTCGCTGGAGGAGAATTTTCCACATGGGGAAATGTCTGAAGACAGCGACAATATTGGTACACACTGCTCTGCATATGCAAAATAATGATCAGTATTTTATAGGCATTTAACATATGTATTTTTTTTGTACAGACCACAAACGAGAAGAAGAAAGGCCAACAAATGAGACAGAAGAAGACAGAATCAAAAGGTTTGAGCAGAAAATGGATGTACTGAATGACAATTTTAAAAGTTTAAGGGAGTTTGTGGAGGACTGTGTGAGAGGAAAAGTACATTACCATTGTCCCACCTGTACCTGCCCCGCTTCTCCATTCCCTAGTGAACCATCCCCAAACCTTCAAGAAGAAAATAGACGTTTTGATGAAACATCCATCCATTCTTCCCCTCACAAATCTTCTCCTCAGAACCAGCCCGTGTTGAATCCTAATTCCCCTATATTTGTGTCAGTATCGCTTACCCCGCTATTTCTTTGGATTGAAGTGTGTGTGTGTGTGTGTTTGGAATGTTTTAGTATAATAGTTGTAGTTGAGTTTCAGGGATTTTTTTTATTTTTTAAAAAGACTTAAAATGTTCGACCTACCCATAAGGAATGGAATGTGGGTGTTGTAAAGGGAGTACACCTACCCTTGCTAATGTCAAGTAAGATGGAGTTGATGTTTGACCGCAACATCTGTTCAAGTTGTGCGCACATAAACAGAAAGGGGTGTCCTAAGGACATGATACCTCGCTGTGCCACTTACAAACGAGATCAAACATGTTTGTAGAACACACCAGGTATCCGGGATGGCTGTAAATTAGCAAAATGGGAGTGTGTTAAGGACAGTATAACTGTCCGTATCGTCCACAGCCAAAATGGTGGCATCCGTAGAACAGGCGTGGTGGCCGGCAAGTTCGTTGTCAAACAAAATGGAGTTGTCCTAAGGACACTGGACCTGTCCGTACAGTGAGCATATCATGTATGCACATGCGCAGTATAACCAAACATCGCGCCTGTCCCTAACTGTCTGTCTCACTTGTATCGCACTTTGAATTAGTTTGAGAACCCGAACACTGTCCGTAGGACACTTGCGCGCATGCGCAAGTTTGTTACTGTGCATTTGCTGTCCGGTGGACTCCCATTTCTGTCACGGATGTTTTCTCCATCTGCCTCTTATTCTTGTTTGTCTTTGTCTTGTTCTTGTTCTTTGTGCGCCCTGAGGCCCACGGGCATGTTGGCACGTTACAAAAATTTACATAAATAAAATAAATAAATAAATCATGTGATCGCACCCACACTGAGCGTGTGGACTAATTTGCACAGTTTGTGTGCTTCCGCAGCAGTACAAAAGAACTTGTAGACACAAGGCAAAATATTGTAGAGTGTAAAAATATCATTTCACATAACCCAGACAATAGCTTGCCTGGGGACTTGTGTAAAAGTTTCATTCCGCTTTGCAGTGATGAAGACGGTCACGAGGCACACTCCTCCACCCCTATAAATGGCCACACCCCCGAGCGCATCTTCATTGTCCTTCTAGCTATAGCAAATTGAGGTGTACTGCCTTTACTACTGTAGTGACCAAAAGGAGAGTAATCGGTATGGCTTCCATGGCTGCTATTGGTTCATTAGCCTGTGCACCACCACCAAACCTGCCACCACCACCACCTCCCCAAGGGCCTGCAGAGAGATATACGGGTGAGGATGTAGAGAGCGAGGAAGAGAATGAGGTGGAGGAACTCCGCACTATGAGCACTCGACGGGAGTCGTGGGTGTGGTGGTTGTTTTCCGTTTATGGGAACGTATCAAAAGCACGTGCAAACCTGCTGAGGTGTAACAAGTCCCCAATGTACCTCTAATGAAACACTTCACTGAAGCAAAACACGGTTTCAAAGATTTTCGCTGGACAATATTATTAATGATCTAAGGCAGGGATCATGATATTAAGATCAAAATACTTTTAGAGAAAGAACAGCGATTAATTTACCTAACTCAAAGTGACAAAAAAGGCTGAAAGTATAATCTATTGACTCAAACTTTCACTTAAGGAAACTAACTCTCTGATAACTTTCAACTGTATAGTTATAACTGGAATAGCACCCTTACCGCGGTACGCAAGGTGAGTGTTGCTTTAATTTCTCTAAACACTAAAAAGGGACTACCAGCTACCTATATTAGGCCTTCCTAACATGGTGAACGCTCCTGGTGTTTTTTCGGTGGATTCACGGAAGATTCGCGGTGCTCTTACCTCAAAAGACCCGGATCAGAGCGGATTAACAAGAAGAAGAAACCAGATGAGGCGCCATAATAAGAACACTTCCTACGCAATATAGCGGAACCAACAGGTAAACAGATGGTTTAATAAAGACACAAATTGCATGGAAGCGCAGCAACTACCTCTTTTTACATAGGTAATAATACGATCAAAACCTTTCTTAGCAGAGTACTAGAGATGGCACTAGCATAACAACTGTCTCAGCCCGCACTCATAGAGTCAACTAAGAATACAAGCCGATCTTTGTAATAAATACAATCCCCATTAAAACTGCATGTTTACTTTTTCTCAACAGCAGTTTGGACCAACCGAGCCGGGATATTTACCTGTTTCCTGTATATTCCAACATGCAATGACATAACGCCATGCAATTGATAAGCTGTGCACAGATGCCAACCCGCAAGTTAATCTGACCGCGGCCTCATAATATCAGACTGCACACGAGGTAAGCTACATTTTCGCTTACTAGTGTAAGTGCTTTTCACAACAATGTGCAAATGCTTATGAACTGTATGGACTATCGAACTCACCTTAAACGGAACGCTACATAGACATTTTTACAGCCTGCCAATGCCTGACTAAAGGAATCTGTCTAGCTCAACTCAAAATATGAAAGACTGATCTCAAGACTGTCTTGTTAACATATCCCTATGTGTTACAGGTAAAAGAGGAATACCTTCCCTTTTATTAAGAAAATACGTCCAACAGCTGTGGACCTTTTCTACTGGAAAACAAGAGAGCACCTACACTAGGAAGTCGAGGTAACTTTATTGATCCTGAACTCCTCTTGACACATTCATCTGTGCTCAAAGAATACAATGGATATTACTGATTCTTTTTTTATGGTTTTGTCAACAGCTAATGCTCTTCCACTGAATAATTCTTCAAAACTAGAAGATTCCAGACCAACTGTCCTTACTCTAAATACTATTGCCCTGACCACTCCTGAAGAAAGTCCCTACAATAATTAGGAGGACTGAAACATGTCGAGTTCTCAATTTAGAAAAAATACTAAATTGTATGATAGTATTGAATATTCCATCTAGGGATTGTCCCAGTCTAAACTGAATATTAGACTGAGGGAGAAAAACTGTGAGTGATCCATCAGGATCACAACCCCCATTTTGATAAGGAATTACAGCATAGGTTTGCACTTAGATTGATATGATCGATATCTCTATATTTTAGAAATTGTTATATGTTTTGTGCCCTGTAACATATATGTACCTTTTTAGAGTGTCTGTTTATGTTTTTTATATGCATTATGTTCTTGATTTTTATAAGACTATATTAAAATTGACAATTTGTACTAAACATAGTTTGTGATGAGTGAACAGCTGTTGACAAAAAACCAGTGTCCTACCTTTCTATGTATTGATTAGCCTTGTTTCCCAAATCAAGGTAGGACGCCGCCTTGAGCGGTGTTTGGGATCTCCCTACTGTCTTTTCATATGAGGTGTAACGAGTGCCATGTGGTGCTGAGTCGTGGGCAATTTGGTGCTACAGCTTTGGTACGACAACCATGAAGTGACTCCTCACTTCGTTCCACACTACGAACATTCGCAAGGTGGTGCCATGTGAAGAGCGTAGACGATTGAGTTCCTCCACACCATCCTCTGTGTCCGATCCTCCCACCACAAGAGACACTCCTGTGGGGGAGCGCCTCCCTCCAGCTGCCTCACAAGCCATTTGCAATGCGGTTGACCCTTACCTTTCAAAGGTGACAATAGTGTGTATGTATTGTGACATAGTACTCTGCAGGGGGGAGAGTTTTCAAAGTGCTTTTGAGGCTACGGTCACGGAGCACCAGAAGATCTGCTCCTTACCTAAGTGAAGCTGACCCTATATCTTTCTCTGTCCACTTGCCCTTTCTTATCCCCGTGGCTGGTGTCCCTTCCTTACCCTCCTTTGGCCTCCTCTCCTTCTGTGTCGTGTGCTGAGAAGCAATAAAGGTGAAAACAACAAAAATTACAGAAAGGGCTCTTTTCAGAGCCGCCTTTCACAGTTTAACAATAGAATTATGAAGTGACCGTTGTAGACCCACGCAGAGTTGTGGAAAAGTTTGCGGACAGTCATAGGGGAAAAAAGGAGGGTGCAAGTGGAACAAACACAATGAAGTGTACGCTGGGAGTAAGTGGTGGCTGCGAAAAGTGCCTTTCGGTGGTGTGTTGTGAGGGTCAAAAAGTGTGGATTGGAGAAAAAGGATTGTCACATAGGTTACTGTGAATCCAAAAGAGGTAGCAGTGCATTTTGTACATTGCGAAGAAAAATCTGATTGCCAGCATATGTGAGATGGACTCTATCTCTGTGGAAAATGAAAGAGCTGCGAAACAAAATGTTTTCATTGTGGAATGAGGACATGGCAACATTTCTTAAAAAGGCACAAACAGCCTTATTCACATTGCATCTCGCTTTCTCCATTTGTGGACCAAAAGCAGAAGAACACAGCCATAATTGTCTTTGTGCAATATGGGAAAAAAGTATTTGACAATTTGGAAACATGTCCATGAGCTTTGCAAGTCCTTCCTTCATTGCAAATTGAAAAGAAATTCCAGAGACATGGCCTAAACTGTTTCCTCCGCAATGAATGATAAGTATATCTGGAGGACGCTCTGTCAGTAAAGTAACACAGAGAGGTACCAAGTCCAGCCACCTCATGCCACGCACGCCATGCCTGTGCACTCCCCCATGAGGAAATCCGAGATCTGCAGATAAACTGCAGCTTTCAGCATGCACCTTCAACCAATGTATCCATGAGTCTCCCAAAATCCAGATAATCTGTTTGCGAGCACGAAAAGCCATGGCTGTGTGGTCTCCTGTCAGGGAGAATACGGTCTTACTAAATCTCGCCGTTCAGAACACACTCACTGAACTTTATTGACCAATCCCTAGCTCCGCTCATTTTCATTTGCATGCATCTCCACCCCAGAATCCCAGTTGGTGATATGCACTGGCTGAATACTACCGCCATGTCCGCGGACATGTATAGGATCAGAGCGTGACGACGGTACATTAAAGTATTATTCCCCTTTTCCCCCTTTAAGGTGGGCTCTGAAAAAAGACATTTTTTTTTTGTTTTTGGGCAGATACCTTACAGACATCTGTTATTTTGTTTATTGTTTTGAATTTTGTTGTCCTTACTTTACTCCTACAACCATTACAGAACCTTCTCTAAAGCAAGCCTTACGTTCCAAAAGAACATCGCATTTCCCAAAGAAGATAGCGCAACACCATCTGCTTCAAAATAATCCGCATTACTTGGAACAATGTTTTCGTGGCTGCAGAAAAACATACCAGCGCGTACCATAAAAGCACGCATGCCGCGATTAATGATACACCTCCCAATACTTTGATCTGGACAGAAAAAAATTGTTGTCCCATTTTACTCTAGGGAGTAAACCAGAAAAAATGACTTTCGCAGTTGGTAAGATGTTCATGAGCGCTTGAACCAACTGTCTCAAATCTGCCAACAAAGTACGTGCAGTCACGTAGCCCAAATGGCAAGCACCGTAGTGCAAAATTACCACATGAGGAGAGGTCATTGTACGTATGTCTCTGCAAACTTGCAGAATTGCCGCAACATTGGCATCAGTCTCAGCGTTCCACACCACCTCCACTCCTCTCACATAGAAATGGTGTGCCACATGCCTACTCTCGGCATAATGTTGTAAGCCATGGACAAAAATGTCTCCAAGCACCAAAACCCTGACCCTCTCCACCTCTGCCATCTTCAGTGTACGCACCGTCTTTCGACACAAAAGAGTAATGTGAACATCTGATTGGCTGATGCCTTCAGTCCCCTTTCCAGGCAGGATTTGCTGTAGAAACACATATGTGACACTCCTTACCCGTGGACAAGCGTTGCCTATGTGCGGCACGTAACTCTTACCCAGTCCTTTCACCCTTTCCACAGCTGTAGCAAATCGAGTCCCTCATTGGACACAACTAAGCAGTCACACAACCATCCACCTATCACATTGAACATCGCTAAATCTAATTCTGTCATCAACATTGCGCACTTCAAAATTACTGTCCTCCTGTTTTCTTCTGTGCCAGCTCCCGCCCCCCTCTCCCACTGGTTGCCTTCGGGCCTTAAGCCAATGGCAACAACCGGGAGGCAGGAGCCGGCCTCACCACCTAAGGCCCACAACGGGCTTTGTGATGGAGCCTTCCCCTCTGCCCCTCAGCAACCTTTATATTGCGCCGGACAAACATCAGATGCGCACCGCTGTGGGGTAAGGAAAATGGGACACTGTTTCTTGACTTTTGCTCATTGAGGCGAGCGGCTGCAAGATTGGCTGCAAATTACATGATATGATCGTGCTTTCTTTACCTTAACTGCCGTTACTATCATGCTGCGCTTCGTGCATTTCAAACCTGGCATTTCCTGTAATTCATGTTTTTTGCTGCCTAATTTCAACTTGTGGAAAGGCCTTCCAAGATGGCCCTTCCCTGCTTCTGTTTGCCTTTGTTTTTGGACATTGCTTCCTGTTTTCTTCCGTGCCAGCTCCCGCCCCCCTCTCCCACTGGTTGCCTTCGGCCCTTAAGCCAATGGCAACAACCGGGAGGTGGGAGCCGGCCTCACCACCTAAGGCCCACAACGAAGGCCCTGTCTACCCCTGTCCACCGCGGTACGCCGGATCGCCGCCCCCTGTGAGTTTCTGTGTGCCCCTCTGTCCCCCCCCGCGAGTGTCTGGTGCCCCCCTGCCCCCCCGCGAGTGTCTGTGTGCCCCTCTGTCCCCCCCGCGAGTGTCTGGTGCCCCCCTGCCACCCCCGCGAGTGTCTGTGTGCCCCCCTGCCCCCCGCGAGTGTCTGTGTGCCTCCCTGCCCCACCGTGAGTGCCCCTGCCCCTGTGTGAGTTTCAGTGTGCCCCCCGTGAGTGTCTGGTGCCCCCCTGCCCCCCCACGAGTGTCTGTGTGCCCCCCCGACCCCCCATGAGTTTTGGTGTGCCCCCTGCCCCCCGTGAGTGTCTGTTGTGCCCCTCTGCCCCCCGCGAGTATCTGTGTGCCCCTCTGTCCCCCCCGCGAGTGTCTGGTGCCCCCCTGCCCACCCGTGAGTGCCTGTGTGCCCCCCCACCCCCATGAGTTTTGGTTGCCCCCTGCCCCCCGTGAGTGTCTGTGTGCCCCCCTGCCCCCCCGTGAGTGCCTGTGTGCCCCCTGCCCCCGTGAGTGTCTGTGTGCCCCCCTGCGACCCCCCACGAGTGTATGTGTGCCCCTCTGTCCCCCCGCGAGTGTCTGTGTGCCCCCCTGCCCCTCCCGCGAGTGTCTGTGTGCCCCCCTGCCCCCCGTCAGTTTCGGTGTGCCCCCCTGCCCCCCCGAGAGTGTCTGTGTGCCCCCCCGTGAGTGCCTGTGTGCCCCCCTGCCACCCCGCGAGTGCCTGTGTGCCCCCCTGCCCCCCGTGAGTGTCTGTGTGCCCCCCTGCCCCCCCGCGAGTGTCTTGTGCCCTCACCCTGCTTGCTCCCCCCTTTTGCTCTGCGTTCCACCCCCCTTCCTGCCTCCTCCCTTCCCCCTCCTCAATTCCACCCTCTTCTACTACCTTCCTACTCCCCCTTCTTTCTCCCTCATCTCAGCCTTCCCCCTCCTAGCACTTACTCCTATCATCTGTTCCGTGACTCTTGATAGCAGCTTGTCTGTCTCCCCTCCTCCCCCCTTGTTCTTCTCCCTCCTCCCCCCTCCACTGCTTTTTAAATTTGTCACCGACATTTTTGCTCAGTAGCGTGCCTTGTTCTCCTTCCCCCTCCTTCCCCTTGCCCCCCCTCCCACCCCGCCTCTTGTTACCACCTGCACTGCGTAAATTGTCGTCAGACATAGTAATGTTACTGCTTGCTCTGCTCTCCTTCCTATCCATTTCCTCTTGCCTTACTTGTTCTATGCACTTGCACTATCAGAAATGTCGACAGGCCTATGATGATAGTTATTTTTCACATTCTGTATTGTTTCAAGGACCTTTACTGAATGTAACTGTATTTTCCTATGTCCCCTCCCTCCTTGAAGCGCTTTGAAACACTTTGTGTATAGGCGCTATATAAATAAACTATCATATCATATCATATCACTGTCGATAATTCTGAATGGAAGTCGGATATCATTGCAAAGCACCTACTTCAGAAGCTACTGTGCAAGTGTTGCGAAATTCTACATACAGCTCCATGCATGCACACATGCATGAGTATTGAGTACAGGTACGTATATTTTAATCAGAGAACATGTGCAACCCTTATGATTTAATTTGAACAAATTAATGTCGCTAAATGTGCATAGGCAATACATACCAACGCTCCCCCTTTTAACTGCAAGATGTCCGATTTATCATTGACAAACCGCACAACTTCTTACTGTCTTCCGCATAACCTATACATACGTTGCGAGCATGCCTATTTAGGGCGAAACTCGATTTTGTATTAGAAAATGTCAGAGTTGTGTACTGTGTATGGCCTACAGTAATGCTACTTGCAATATAATTGTATGACAAAAGTAAGCGCTCCCGATTGCTGTGGTGACATCTCCCTCTGAGGGTCTCCTGATTTTTCAGCATCGTGCTTTTAAATTGCAAGTAGAACATTTTTTCCCATCTACTACTGTGCCCTATCGCTTACAAACCTCTCTCCTATAGATAGTACACCTTGTAAAAAACTAGGCATTTTCATAACCTTAAAAATGTAAGCAATTTTGAAGGACTTGCAAGTAACATATTGCAAATACCATGCAAAGGCTGCACAGAGTGAAGTGAAATTCACACATGCACTGGGTTGAAATATGAAAGGAGAATGCTCTGACGAAAGATGCACAATTAATGTGTGCAGTATCAGCACTGCTGTAAACACACAAAGTAATTAATTTTGTTTTTTTGAATCGCAGTGAAGACTACTCTCCTGAGAATCAACAGCATCTACACTGCAGACGACATATTCAAAGAAACCTGGTCATTTTGCAAAACAAAGTAGGTACAGTACTACCTTTATATTGTAACTACTCCTCAAAGAGGCTGCGTGGGTTATTTGTTTAATTTGGACACCAAAGCAAACATTGATTTCTGAACCATTCTACCTACAAATATCCATTTATTGAACAAAGAATAACAGGCAGAATGGCTCACAAATCCCTGTGTGTTTGGAACTAAAATAACATATGTAAGCCTTAGAAGGTTAGATTTAGGAAAGAAGTTGCTGTTGCAAGTTTATGGCATTTCGTTTATTAATAATGCTTCTCGTCAGCACTAGCCCACTTTGTACTCTCATCTGAAGCACATTGTAGTTCTATACAAACAGTAAAATAGCCTTACCAAATCATTGCAAGAGTCCAATGCCCATTCACACACCATGACAAAGAGCTCCCCCATCAGACTCATGCACGCATGCACACAGCACACATACATTGTACAACAGACCAAAGTATGCCTTCTTTTTTCAACCGACACCAAAGAATGCCTACCAAAAAGCAACTCCGTAGAAAGCAACACAGAAGTAGAGCAAATAAAAATAAAAGTGCCCAATCTAAGCATCCATCTGTTGTAGAGTTTGTAGAGAATGTTGGAACAAACCAGCTAATGCAGTCGGTTAGCAAAACAAAGGAAGCTTCAACTACCGAAACTTTACCTCCTCCATCAAAATGTGTCACAAAACACAAAACTGTTGGCAAAAAATCGGCAACCAGTACAGCTAACAATGCTCCTACTAATGCTGATACTGTAACAAAAGCCCATAGAAAAAAAGTATTTTATCAAAAATGTTTTGTCACAGAGTCCTTCAGAATCTACTAAGAAGAAGACCGAAATCATCTTCACCCCTTAAAACCTACCGTAGAAAGTTAATCCTACAAGCTCTCGTGGACAGTGCAATCCGTCTCAAAAGGAAGTTGTTTATATTAGTGTTAAATAGAATGAAAGCAGTAACAAAACTAAGTACCAAACTACAAAAGAAACCCAGCAATAACCAGAATGTGAACAAAAATAATTTCTTAAATGTTTGTGGTGGTGAATGGAGTCACACAACAACCACAGAACCATATTTTAATGAAGAAGCATACAAACAAAATCAAACAAACACAATTGCCATCCATAGCAGTGGATGAGGGTATGAGAAAATCAATACTACCATCATGGAACAAGAAACACTACTTACAAAACTACCCTCTGAAAACTCAGAATTACCTCTCGATTCAACAGAACCACACCGTCCAGTATACAAATGGCCGTGCACATCAATGTGTGCTATTCCAAACAAAGCTTTCAAATCTTTACGTCAGTTCCTCAATCAGTATGTAAAAGGTAAAGACAAAACTAAAATGAAAGTGCAGCAAAATATGGATATTTGTCCAGTGTGCAAATACACAGGACTACAAGGACATTCATTAGCCTGCATTTCTGGGCCTATTTGTAAAAGCACCTTCCATGATATCAAAAGGATATCAATACATCATTCATATGTAAGAAATCTAGTGTATAAAATATACTATGCAAAAAGTCCAGCTTCAGAATTAGCCAATTTAAATAATACTCTTCTGCATGGTGCACCCAAATGCTTACAAGAAGAAATTGACCGTATTCAGATAAAGTGTTTTGGAAGTGAAAGCCACCTACAAAATGCAATAGTTTTGGAACATAGTAGCAACAATTCTGCACATAGCAACCTTCTATTACACACATACAGAAAAGAAATAGTAAAATTTAAAAGGTCATCGGCTGAAGTACCAAACCATGTGTGTGTGTGTATATTGCCGCAGAACGTTTTACAAAAGGAACACAAAAAATGTAGACATAGCATACAAAATAGAAGACAATGAAGATTCTAAATGGTTTCAATTAGCTCTCTACCTTTTAGCAGAAAACAAATATGAACTAACTGAACGCCTAATATGTTGCAGTTACTGTAGTACAAAATTAGACAACAACCACACTCCTTCATGTGCTATTACACATAATTTGGAATTGTTCCCACTACCAAAAATCCTGCAACAACTCAATTTATATGAGAGCATAATAATTCAAACAGTTCACCCATTTCAAGCAATTATATGCCTTCATCCAAAAACAGCAAAATTACCTTACTCTGAATTGGTGAAAGGCATTTGTGGCAAAGTAGTTTATTTGCCATTAGATCTAACGGAAAATGTACACGCTCTAGGAGTGCAACGTTCAAAATAGCATTCTTTAATAGTCTTGGTAAATGGGGTACCAACAAAGGACAAAAAAATGTGGCAACAACTGGTGGACTTACATAAAGTTAGACAAGCATTGCAATATCTAAAAGACAATAATGAGTACTACAAGGAAATAAATATTGATGGAAGCTTAAGGGAAACAACTGAAATAATTCAAGAGCCATCACAAAGTGGACAATTCGAAGTTCTGGATCCTGCTACAGCATCCACTCTTTTGGACCATTACACAGTTCATCCATTGCATTCCAATGAAAGCATAGATGATGTACTAGACACTTACCGAACGCGACAAACCAAAGGGTCACCAATGAGTATATGGGAAAAAAGTATAGAAGCATGTGCTTTTCCACTGCTATTTCCTACTGGCAAAGGTGGAAGATACGATAATAGACCCACTCAGATTGGGCATCAGAATACCGCTCTTTACGAATGTATTCGCAAGATCCCAGATTTAGACAAAATGTGGAATACATATTCCACCTACTCTATGAAAGCGAATTAGCAACACTATGTTACGGAGTTGCACACATTTTGAAATCTGGAACCCACTTTCAAAATATGTCAGCTACGCAGTTAATACAAAAAGAACAGGAATTGATGAGGTTTGTTTGCAAACATGCTTGGTAGGAAGGAATACTGGTTCCGACGGTACAGGGAACGTGCGTTGTATGTCCAGAAAACGTGGACCACCGACTTGGTTTGTTACGCTAAATTGTGCAGAATATGCATGGAAAGATTTACATGAGTTCCTATGCATAGCAAAAAGCAACAAAAACAACATAGACATATCAACACCTGGAGAACTTTGCTCTCTAGATCCAGTTAATGTGTCAAGACATTTCCATCATCATTTCATTACCATGCTACACTTTATTTGCAATAAAACTGTTCCTCCCCTTGGAGAAGTGCATTACTTCTTTTGGAGAAAAGAATATCAAGCGAGAGGAGCACCACATATTCACATGCTGTTATGGACAAAGGTGCACCGAAATTTGGTCACAACAGTGATAGCACTGTTTTGCAGTTTATCCAAAAATATGTCACTTGTGAAATCCCTTCACAACAGATACGTAGTGAGCTGCATGGGCAGATTTTACAATTTCAAAGACACAAATGTGACAAATATTGTCGCCGCAAATACAAAAACAAAGGTAAATACTACACCAAATGCCGCTTTGGTTTCCCTAGACCAGTTACAGAAACAGGTGAAGTAAACAACTTCATTTCTTCAGTTCAACATAGTGTTAAAGGTAAATCACCTAACAACACGTATTACATAAAAAGAACGGAAGAATCAAAATATATCATTGATTACAATGCAATCATTGCCCTCTTATGGAATGCAAACATAGATGTGCAGTACATTGCAGACAATTCAACTGCTGTTGCACAATATGTTACAGCCTACTTAACAAAAGCAGAAAAAACAGAGCTTCAAGACCTCTGGGATGACCTAGAATCAGACAAAACATTATCACAGAAATTGTACAGCTAAGGCATAAAAATGCTCTCTCATAGAGAATGTGGTGCCTATGAAGCAGCAGATCGTTTAACCGGTACTGCTTTGTATAGAAAATCAGACAGCATAGTATGGCTAAGTCTTGGTCCTGCAAAATCTAGAAAAAGAGTGCTGAAATCATATGAGGACATAGAAACAATTGCCAGAAATGATCCCAACAGCCAAGACATTCTAAAAAACAATTTACTGGACACATACTATCCGAACATGAGTAGCACTTTGGAAAGCATGGGCCGCATTATGAGGTATGCCGGTAAGGCAAAAACAATGCCGGTATGGTAATACCGGCATCGTTTACCGTCCCGTCACATTCCGACCCGCAAACCCGGTATTAGCGGCACACTAAACAACGGTGCCGGTAATAGCGGCATAGGCGCGTACATGCGCACCTTCAGAGAGCAAATACCAGCATGCCGGTAATAGGGGGTAATTCCAACCCACGCATACATGCAAATACCGGCATCGCGAAGCCGGTAATCACGGGCTGCACGATGCCGGCCATACAGGCATCGCGGACCACCCGCAAACAGCAAACAGGATACAAGGCAGCTGCCACAGGTGCACACAATCCCCACAGGTGGAGTCAATGGAGGCTGTGCCAGTATAAACTGAGCACACCCACACACCACAACGACCCCCAAAGGTGTAGGCAATGTTGAGTGGCCCAGAACAAAAGGAGCACACCTACACACAACCCCCCTTCATACACCAAAATGTTACCACTAGCAGTTGCAATCATGGCGCTGGAGGCCATGCCTATACTGCTACAACTACAGCAACAACAACAACTACAGCAGCAACAACAGGCAGCATAGATGAGACGCAGGAGGAGAAGGAGGGTGAGACAGGCCCAGCAATTACCACCAGCACAGCCAATAATCCCTCACACCAGACCCAGCCCATTCAACCTAACCCCTGAGCAGATCCACACCCTGTACCAGTTGGGACCGTGACACCATCACCACCATAGTGGACATGATACAGAACGACATTGCCAGCCACATAGAAATACGCACTGCCATCCCCCCACTACTTAAGGTGGTGTCTGTGCTACACTTCCTGGCCACAGGCACCTACCAACACACAGTGGGCCAGCTGCATGGCATTTCACAACCACCTTTCTCACGCATGCTGGACCACGTGCCTGGCTGCTCGCTGAGTTGCACAACAGGCCCATGGCCATGCTGTGGGGTACTGATGTGTGCGGATGCAGAAGGGGGGAGCCTACTGTACCCGGGTGGGAAAGGGGGGGGATAGTTCACCAGGGTGGGAAAGGGGGGGAATAGTGCACCTGGGTGGCAATAGCCAGTGATTGGAGAATGCATGAGGATCTAAACACACCCCCCCTGCACTAGCCAAACGGAACGTGACACATTACTGGGCCATATATCCCAAATAATGCATATGGATGACTACAAGTAAGTGGCACATCTAGGGCACCATGGTGATGGCAAGCAATGCATGACTGAATAGGATGGCAACTGTGGCAATGCGGCTAATGTGACCATTCATAGTAAAGAATACACATCATGAATTAGAGGCTAAACATTGTTGCACTACCACTGCACATCTGCCAGAGCATGCATGATTACACCCTGCATCATCTATTGAACCCCATCCAGTGTACCACACCTCTTTACAGTATACATTGCATATAGGTGACTATTTTGTACATATACTGGGACATGTGCATGTCCACACCAAATAGCTGCTGCCATGACTGTGCTCCCTGAAGGTGGCAGTTCAGAGTGACACACACCTATTTGTATCTGCTTGCAGGTGATGGAGGATATCCCTTGAGGCCGTGGCTACTTACCCCTGTGCGGAACCCGCAGAACAGCCATGAAGAGGACTACAATCGTGTGCACACTCATACCCGTGTTGTGAATGAGCAGACCTTTGGCCTGTTGAAGGTGCGGTTCCGCTGCCTAAGCAGGTCTGGTGGGGCACTCCTATATAGGCCTGCGAAGGTGGCAAAGATCACCATGGCCTGTGTCATGCTGCACAACATGTGCGTCCAAAGGAATGTACCACTGCCACCTGACATTGACATGCATGGGCGGGGTGAGGATGAAGGGGATGGAGACAGAGGCGAAGGAGCCCCCCTGCCAGTACGTGAGGCATGGGATGGCCATGCTGTGCGCCAAGCACTAATTGACGAATACTTTTGAAACGCAGGGACCATGAAAGTAATGTTCCTGTGACCCACTGGCTGCATGTGGACATGCACACTTGTTTTGTCAGAAGTACCCCACTGTACACCATCACACATTAAATGTACATGCACAAAAAGAAGTATGTCCAGCCAATGATTTTCTTGCACACAACGGGTGTATTTTCCAGACACGTGATAATGTGAACATAATCCCCTCACAACCCCCAGTGAACTCCCTCACACACCCTACAAACCCCAAAAATACCCAAGTAAACTCCCTCACCCACCTTACAAACCCCCCAAATGTCCCCATATGTACAGCAAACACTGGTCCCTTGACCAACGTACATTTTTCAAATGTCATTGTCTGCCCACTCTATTTCTTTGGTGTTTTGGGATCCGGGGTTGCCATGGTCAAGCACCGTGCACTCCTCCGCGTCATCCGCACGGGGCTCGATTGGGCCGAGGTAGAAGGGGTTGGGGCAGTGGAGGTGTCGATGGTCAGTCCCATGCCTGCCCCAAGGTGTGGGCACTGCATATGAGGCAGGTTTGCAAGCAGGGCCTGCGTAAGTGCCCCCAGACACTCCCTCATGGCACTTGTGAATGCCTCAACAGCAGCAGTGTTGGCTGTGATGGCTGTGGCAATGGCCCTCATGGAGTCATTTCCATATGATATTTGTTGCCGCATCAGTTCAAGCATCGACTCCTGTTGTGCCTCAACCCTTAACAGGCGAGCCTCGAAGGAGTCGTTGGCTGCAGGAGTGCTGGTGACCGGGGTGGTGGTAGGCAGGATGGTGGATGGCACTTGTGTGGTGCCCACGTCCAGGGCACACTCCTCCTCAAAGAGGTATATGTCTGACTCATGAGTCATTTCCATCTGATATTTGTTGCCGCATCAGTTCAAGCATCGACCCCTGTTGTGCCTCAACCCTTGACAGGCGAGCCTCGAAGGAGTCGTTGGCTGCAGGAGTGCTGGTGACCGGGGTGGTGGTAGGCAGGGTGGTGGTAGGCAGGGTGGTGGATGGCACTTGTGTGGTGCCCACGTCCAGGGCACACTCCTCCTCAAAGAGGCATATGTCTGACTCATCAAGGTCCGAGTCGTGGAGGCAGGGATCGTACATGTTCTCTGCCTCTGTAGGGGTAGGGATGCTGGTAATGGGGCTTGGGGTGGGTGTGCCGGACATGATGTCCCCCTCATTCTCCACCTCTGCATCCACAACGTCTGCGGTGGTTGGCAGAGCATGAATAGAAACGCCTCCCACTGTTGTGGGTGGCTGCTGCTGGACAGTGGGTGCAGGTGTTTCCTGCAGGGTTACTGCCCGGTGTGGCACACTGCCTGTTGCTCTGGGCAGTTTCTTGGGCTGGGTGGTGGCGGTGGCCCTGGTCCCTTGCCGTGCAGTGGATGAACTTGCACCCCTGTCCTGCATGCCATTTTCCTCCTCGGTGCCTGGTGGATAGAAAAGATGCAGGTCATCAGTGATGGTGTCACATGGCAGCGATAATCCATTGTGCTGTGATATGTTCATACATTCATGCATGAAATTATTTTAGGGGTGTGGCAGTTGGTGTTCTGAGAGGGCATGTGGGTAATCAATGCATGGCTGTGGCATGGCATTGGTATGGTGGATGTGTGGTGAGTTCCATGGGCACGGTTGGGTCATGTTGCACTTGTGTTGGGATTGGGATTGGCACTCAGCATGCGTTTGTAGCAGGGTGTGGCACACATTCTTGACTGGATATGTTGATGTGGCCCTGGGACATGCATTGCCTTGGCTAGTCTTACTTCCATGTCACTTGTGCCACATCATGGTTTAGCCTACACGGATGTGATGGGTCACTCACCTTCTTCTGTGGATGATGCAAAGGCCACCTCCTGGTCTCCGATTCCCTCTATGGATTCAGGATCTATAAAGAAACTGGCTGTCTCCTCCGATGCCGTCAACTTCACTGGGGAGTGTGGGCCTCTGCCTGTCGCCATTGCGGCCCTCCTGTTCTCAGACAGGATCTTCCTCACCCTGAGGCGGAGGTCATCCCACCGCTTCCGACAGTCCCGCACACTCCTTGGGGTGGTTCCCACTGCCGACACCCTCTGTGCGACCTCCTGCCACACCTCCTTCTTTTTGGTCTGGGCCACATGCTTCATGTCGGTGCTCCTGATGGTGTCCGCATGCTGGGCCAGGGTGTCAGCGAGCATACTTAGCTCATCATCTGAAAAACGCTGTTTGCGCTTCCTAGGGGTCGCCTTCCTGCTTCCTGGACATCCTGCTTCTATTCTGCCACAGCACAACACAAAAGAACTGGTGGTTGGGGAGGATGGCAATGGATTATGTTTTTAAAGATGGCTGCCAGCCCATTTCCCGTTCCTGCGCGATGACATAATTTCCGGGTCAGTTTTTTGCGAACACAGTATTACCATGCCGGTATTACCATGCCGGTATTTAGAGGTTGGTATGAGGCAGTACCGCTATAGGGGGGTTGGAGGGCCTTTAGCGGCATGCCGGTATTACCATTACCGGCATGGGGGCTCGCGCGTGCTTGTGCACTCGTAATCACACGGTGTTAGCGGGTTCATATGAGCACGGACCTGCTCTTACCGGCATGCCGGTAATGGACCCGTTTTTACCGGCCAACTCATAATGAGGCCCCATGTGTCTATACCACATAGCTCAAAACTTTGCATACAAAAATAATGTAAAACCTGATGAAAGCAAACGTAGATATAGAGTGACTGATTGTGAAGGGAGCTTAGTGAAACTTACCAAACGAAGCTTCATTAATCATGTAAAATTGTCATTGAAAACTCCTCAACAGAAAGAACTATATTACATGTCTCTGTTACAACTTTTCAAACCATGGAGAAAAGAGGAAGACATACTAGAAAACTATGACTGCTATGAAGATGCTTTCAAAGCAAATGAAAGCGCTATCACAGATGTGAACTTTACACAGCACAAAACAATGTTACACAATGAGCAGCAACAGGAAGAAGAACTTCAGGCCCAACTAGATAAGGACTCTTCCGACAGTAGTCAACCTTCTGTAACAGGAAGTCAAAAACCACTAGGACAACCACTAATAGCAAATGAGGCTGAAGTAGCTATGGCAGAAGTAGAAAACACCATGTATCAGTATCAAGAAGATACAGAAGACTTAAATGTACAACAAGCAAAACTTAACAAAGATCAGCGCATCATTTTTGAAGATGTTACAAAACAAATTGTACATTGTGTACAACACAAAAATAAAGAATGTACCTGCCAAAATTACAAACCTATACTGCTGTACGTGAGTGGTGAAGCTGGATCAGGGAAAACATTCTTAATCAAAATCATCAACAAGTTCCTTCAACAAATGACAAACAACAAACTCTCAGCTGTTGTAACGGCCCCCACAGGTTTAGCTGTCTACAACACAGGCGGTGTCACTTTACACTGATTACTACTGCTTCCAGTAGAGCATCAAAATAAATTAGACTACTACAAACTTTCTGCAGAAGCTGCAATGGAATTACGCAGAGTATTAAAACAAATGAAAATGCTCCTAATAGATGAAGTGAGCATTGTCTCCAACCTAATGCTAGCTTTGAATCACCTCAGATTGCAAGAAGTACTTAAAAGTAACAACGAAAAACTCTTTGCAGGGAAATACATTATCATTTTCAGAGCTCTTCTACAATTGACACCAGTGAAAGGTGAACCTATTTTTAAAACCTTAGGCCACAAACTCTGCCAGAAAACAAACTGTTGGTAGCATAGGTAATGTCAACCTTTGACAACATTTCCAATACAGAGAATTAACTGAGAACCTGCGGCAATCTGCAGATCGCACTTTATGGCGATAATGCATGTGCAACTGATGCTATGGAACAAATAGCACACAAAAATGTCAATTGTATGGCCTTAATGCCAACTCTTGCAAGCTGTTTCAAATTCAATGAAACAATGTTAAATAAAGAAATGCAACCAATAATGGAAATTACCGCCACAGACAAACTAGACGTACATGGTATGACAGTACCCATGTGTGAGCAAGCCACAACAAGACTAAATAGTTTAGAAAATTCAATCTCCAACACAGCTGGGTTGGAAAAAATATTAAAATTATACTTAAATTGTAGAGTAATGCTTAAACGTAATGTTGACGTCGAGCAAGGGCTAGTTAATGGAGCACTAGGTACAGTTGTTGGCTTTCAATCATACCCACGTGACAACAACATTCAGTTTGTCAATATTCGCTTTGATAACATTTCAGAAGTGAAAAGGATAGGGCGCTCAATTGCTCGATTCCTTCTCTTCAAAGACATGTTTGTACGTAGAGAGCAATTTTCTCTAACTCTTGCATATGCAGTTACCATTCATAAATCCCAAGGTCTTACCCTAGACAAAGCATTGATAGATATAGGAAACACAGTCTTTAAGGAAGGCTCCCAAAATGCTACGCCCTCCCCACAGCCATCTTAATGATGTTGCATAGTGCAAGTCTACCAATAGCTGTGATATGGGGCAGTAGTTTGTAGCCACAGGCTACAGACGTGTGTTTGAGGCCATAGAATTATCAATGTATGGGTGTACAGTATATAAAATGCACAGTTGCTTACAACTGCAGTGCTTATTACTTTGTTCAAATACTCTGCATCCTGGCCACTACTACCACACCATATGACATCCATTGTGGCATATAACTACACTACATACAGATGTGCTTTTGGGGGCATGGCCCTAGGCCATGAACCCATGATTGCAGCCCCTCCCCACATCCGCCTGAGTGATGGACTACCACACCATATCACACACATTGTGCCTTGTAAGTACACTACATATAACTGTTCTGTTTGGTGCATGGCCTGTGGCCATGCACTCATGACAGCAGACCCTCCCCACAGCCACCTGACTGATGTTGAATACTAGGGGTGTCTCTGTAACTCTGAAATTCTGCACTGTTTGTGGGCAGGGCCTAGAATCTTAGGTGTATGTCCATACATTTCAATATATTGTTGTGAAGTGGCTTATAACTCCAGTGCTTACAAGTTTCCTTTTGGGTGCATGCTTGGGTGTATGGCATACAGCATGCAACCACGCACCCAAAAGTACACATCTTGGCCAAAACCACTGCACTAGATAAAACCCATGTGGGCTTGTAAGTGAAGAGGTTATAGCTTTGTTGTTGGGTGCATGACTGCACACACTCCCCACAACCAGGCAATTGATATGCATTACTATGGGTGTACTATGCTGCAGTGTTTGTGGCCAGGGCCTAGAGGTTTGGAATGAAGGCCTTTGGCCGACAGCCATGCATCCAAGACTCTAGGCTCTGTCCACAACCGCCATAGCATGTGACACCCATGGCGGCGTACTAATGAACATAATAATACCCATAGGAAAAAGTATTGCAATTATGGCATGTTGTCTATTTCAATGTTCGCTACCACTACGCATGTCCTTACAACAGTTACAAGTTTCCTGTGCACTGCATGGACTGAAATGCTACTGTTATTACACCCCTCATTTTCTGTGCGTACAAGGTGGCCATAGAAATACATCGTGAAGACCGACCCCCAGAACAAAAGCATTGATCACCCATGTCTTACTGTCTGAACCTGTCCCAACTCTCTGTGACACAGCAAAAGAGTTTTATAAATATAGCATGTGTACGCTGGTTGTTGCTCCGCTATCAGCGGATCCAAGATGTCGGGCGCAGCCAAACAATCTGACACAGAACACGTCTCGCAGCAGCCAATCGGCAGAGATGTTGCGTGTCCCTGGTCATGGACACTAGCCCATTAGCAATCGTTATCTTGTCCGCGGAGCGAACAGGGAAGTGTGACCGCGGAGCGGACATAGATATCACTCATTTTTTGAGACATACTTTTTGGTCGTTTTAAAGAAAAATACTGGACGGATTGTCACCAAATTTACAAAAGCATGCTTTCTGGACCAAGCCTCTATACCTGCCGCAAACTTTTGTGAAAATCCATCCAGCAGTTTGACGTGTAGCCGTGCGCAAAGTTTTTCCCCCATTCAGTCTATGGGAAAAAAGACGTGTTGGAACCCCCTCTATAACTCCCCCCCCCTGGATCAAACATCACCGAACTTTGCAAAATAATTCAGAGTGGGCAATATACTTTTTTTTGCAAAGTTTGGTGTTTCATCCAGGGGGAGCGGAGTTATAAGCTCCCCAAAAAGTGCTCTTCCTATGCAAACAGCAGCTTAACCATAACTACACGGCCACTATTGTGGCCGTGTAATATATGTATATAGTTCTCCAACAGTACAAAGCACTAACTAACTTGGCGGGACCTCAGCCATCAGATAAGGATTAGATATGGGGCATGAACATATTCTTGGCAGGAGTTGAGCACTGTCATAGTTGTGACTAGCCAAGTCTAAAATAAGCCTATCAGTTTCATGTATCAGAGAATATTGTGGATGCCAGGTATGCTAATATGGGCTTGTTGTACACATATAAATAAGCTATCCAATGATACAAGAAGGAATGTTGTTTCCTCTGACTAAAGGGACCTATCAGAAGCATACCATGTACAAGGTGGTCATTTGCATAAAATTGTTGCATCATCTTAAAAGACTATAAAGCAGGTTAAATGAAAACATGTCTTTGAGAGTGTGTATTGTAATTTCAGCAAATAAAGACTATGATGAAAATTCTCCCAGGCATCTGCTTTTCTCTTGTCTCTCTCTAGGAAGTGTTCATAGATGTCTGGTGTTTGATGGAAGATGAGAAGCAGGACCCCCAGTTCATTAATCTTTGCAAACTCCAAAAGAGCTCTTTCGAAACAGGCTGGAATCCACTTCCTCCCTTTCATACAGGCATGACGTGAACATTAGCACCCCCCCACTTGTCATTTGATTTAATTTTAGAGACAACTTGTGGGGAGGTGGGTAAAAGTAATGTAATGTTATGTAATTTGGCATTTGTATAGCACCATATCCCATTGGCATGGCCTCAAAGCGCTGTAGGTAAACACTGTTGGGGGACCGAAGTCCATGTTATGGGAGATTCATCAGAGGAGTTTAGAATGCGTGTGTGCATTTTAGCCAATACAAAGGTAGGTAGGGGTGGTTAAATCCCTGCTAGTGACCCATGTCAAGCTGGTTTTTGGATGGGTGCTGTGCGGTTTTCGGGAGATTATGCGAGTGCAGGAGACTAATTATGTGTCCAGCTAGACCACATTTTTGTCGTAGGACATAGCTGCATTGTACAGGTGTTGTGCAATGTGTATTTAAGTAGCGTATCATTCCAGATGCATGCGGGTGGGTGGCCATGCCTGCGGCTCTCTTCCATCGACATGGAGTGCGATATGTGCCTGTGTGTCCTGGCTGGTTTCTTGTTTCATTGATGAGGTGTGATTCCTGTCTTGCGGTCTGCTGGAGTCTATTCTTGTGTCGCTCCGTACGTTCTTTGAGGGACTAATTGCTCTCCCAGGGGCCATCCATCCAAGAACAGGTCAATGGGCCGTGTTCGTGCTGGTAGAGAGACTCCCAAACCCCCCTTTGTTTTGAATATTAAGTAACTTTGGGTCTCACCCTAGGTTACCAGGGGAATCCAGATGTGGACCCCTTGCTCACTGTTCTTAGAGAGGCACAGCTCCACCTCACTGATGAGGCCTGACTAGGCCGAAACACGTGTCTGGGGTTGCTGTTGGTACTCTTGAGCAGAGAAGAATTGCCTAGCATTTTGGTGCTGGACTGACCCTGGGCAGGACAAAGACTGATATGCAGGAATATGTCTCCTCTGTGAAAGGGACAGTGAGCTAAAGACTTGGTTGAGACTCTCCCGGGGGCCATCTACCCAAGAACATGTCAATGGGCCGTGTTTGTGCTGGTAGAGAGACTCCCAGACCCCCCTCTGTTTTCCATAATTCAATTTTGCTTGCTACAATGTGAGCCAAGAATTTGTATTTCTTTAGGCTCTAAGGGTGTTATTTCGAAAATAAAATAACATATAAGGATAGTGTATCAGATGATGGAGGAAGTCCCAGGGTGAGGATGTTTTTATAATATGCAATGGTTAGTGCATTTTGAGTAAACATGGCCAGGGTGGTACAGATCGGACAAGGAATATATACCAAGGACATCCTCAAGGAGACACACATAAATAGGATGAACAAGCGGGGTCTAGTGCAGTGGTGCAAAAAAAGCGCCCCCCGGATGGTTTGGCCTTCAACTGTCATGATCCAACACCATTGCCTATGCTGAATACGGCTGATAGGTGTTGTAGGCCAAAACATCTGAAGAACCGCAGCTTGCTCTACACTGACCTAGTGCCATTATTTATGTTTGAGCAATATGCATATTGGCATATTTCTGTTCTTGAGTGGCATAATGTCAATGGTGAAATTGATGTTAGTAGAGAAGGGATGGGGTGGGGCAGGAGATGCTCCATCACCAGCTAGTAGGTTGAGCTTTGGTGGAGTTTTGAGGACTTCCACTGTTGGGCTGGTGTTGATGGCTAGATGGAGAGAATTCCAGTTGAGGGGGCAAGTAGGGAGAAAGGGTGAAGCATAGGTGGCACAGGGAGGACAGGACACAGAGAGGTAGACAAGAGCTGTGGACCTCAAATAATGAGGGGAGGGTCAAAGTGTAGAAGAGGTCCCAGACATGGCCTGTACCCCTGCCCCTCATTTCGAGGTACCAGGAGAGTACTCACCAAGTTATGTGACGTATGAGGAACAAATGAACCAACAAAGAGCTGCACTGGGGCTCTGCCCAGTGTACATCAGAAGATCCATACCTGTTGAAGCGCCCATAACCAGACAACCCTGGGCAGCACAGTACCCTATCAGACAGCGGTACCGGCCGCTGATACGAAAAGAAGAATACCTACAGACGGTCCATGAAGAGTCCCAAAGAGCCTTAATGGAAGGCCAGTGGAAATGACAAAAGGGCCTGGACAGACTCGCGAATGAACGAAAACAGCCATCGAAGATAGCACGCCAGTGCTAGTAGCTACGAAAATAAATGTAATGGACACAGAAAAGAGACTATGTTAAAACGTGGGGAAATGTTGCTATGAGACAAGATGGAAGCCACCAACCAGTTAAATGTGTGTAAATAGGCTTGGAACGCAAGAAGCTAAAGAAAACGATACTGCTTGCAATGCTTAGTAGAAGAATAGAGCGGCACACGCCAACTATATCTACCTCAATAAGGCACGCTATACAAGTGCGACTCCATTTGTAAAGCAGAAATGTACCCAGGCTGCCAGAGGCCTAACAGGCCAAGTTTCATAAACCCAGCCACAATCAAGAGAAGGAGCAGAATCGAAACTCAACAAAAAACGGCTCATGCCTAGGAACTCGAGGTCATCCAGAGAAAGGGAGGAGAGCATCAGCTAACAAGACTCAAACTTCAGAGCATACCAGCCTGCCCCATGAAGGTCAAGATAAGGGAGGCCCATGCAGGTGGCAAGGCTGAAACAGAATTAAATACACTAAAAGATGGAAACTGAAGCAGATTCATGGTGAACTAGCACATGATCAGCCAGGCGCGAAGAGGTACCACCGTCTGATGTCACCCAGAACCCGAGGATGCCATAACTTTTCCCGATAAGAGGCTACAGTTTCGAGGACATACCCAGTCAACTAATTGACACATAGCCCCAAGATACTGATTGATGGAAGGGAGGCAGGGTGAAACTTGGGACACCAGGCACCTTGGTGTCCATTCTGCATGCTGATAATTAAAAGTTGAAATTTATGTCTAGGGGTGTAACCTGCCCAATCACAATGGACCAAGTTATCTGGGGTCCTATATATCGTAGAACCAATGAGACGTCGTACTTGTAGTGACGTCTATAACGTGTGATGTAGAGGGAGGGGTATAGACGCCCACCTGATAAGAGTTATCCAATCTGCATGTTCCATTACCATATACAGATATAGCACCTATACTTAAGTTACCTTTCCTAACCAATTATATTGCATGAAAAGTTTTGTAGAATTAGACGTCAATGATGACGAATATTGCCTATAAGAACTGCTGTTCAACTGAAGTTCGTGGAAGTTGGAGCGATACAGGTGATCGCAACGATGCTGATTCGCATTTGTTTCCCTGTTTGATGTACTTGTCATTAAACAGACTTCCCTTTGCCCAACTACTGAGTCCTCATTATTGAGTCGTGTTGGAGTAAGTGAATCCTGCACCCCCATCCCTCACATGATGCAGCTATCCTGTCTTACAAGTACCCGAGGGTGAGCACCCGCCTATGGGCCCCGTCAGTGAATTTCCCGCCCTGCTGTACACTTGGTAGCCTGCGGATGGTTAAGGCCATTGATTATCGATTATGGATTATTGATTAATAGTTATAAGACACCTATAGACCGACGGCACAAAATAACTCTAGGCCTTCGGCAATATCACAAGTTCTTTCGCCATTCCGGATGAGTAGGCTGAGAAGCTTCCCGTGGACAATGATAGTGTAAGTGCATAAAAAACTGCAGTGGGTCTGAAGGAACCCGCCTTTCCAAGCATAACCCTTCTCATTCCCACGGGCAGCCAATCGGACTATAAAACCGTAAGAGGCTGAAGAGGAAGGGGCGGTGATCCCAAAGCTCCAGAGAGGAAAAAAGATGCGATCGGTGAGTGAAACAATGAACTCGTTACTTTGGCAAATGTCTTGTAGGCATTAGAATAAGTAAGGGAAAGGTAACGGAGGGTGGCGGAGAAAAAATTAAAATAGTCAGAAGTAGAGAAGACTGTATATATATATATATAAAAGGGGTAATGACTCGAGCATAAGAGATAAAGAGTGGATACCGGGGGGACACCCGAGAGAAAAACAAGGGATACCAGGGGGACACCTGAGATAAAAAACGAACGAAGGATTACCAGGGGGGCACCTGAGATAAAAAATGTACGGATTCGCCTTGTTCCTGCGCTTTAATACAGCGGTCAGAAGAAAGGTGAACTCATAGCCCATATAATAAGGACAATTAGACTACGGTGACATTTAAAGACGCATCAAAGGAGTTTTTTAAACTCCATGACGGGGTATTGATTAGAAGGCAGTATATATGTATGACCAGCTGGTGTCTGTCTAGTCTGTCAAGTGTCTGTCATATGTGTTCTGTTGTACGTCAAATGTAATAGAACTGTATCGTTGATTGTCCGAAATGAAATTTGGTTTTATGCGATTCTGTAACTGAGAGGGAATCACCAATGAATTGATGGTTTTGAGTTAATTGATAGTATAAAAAATGTTTGGCGGGAAAAGATTGGATTGGAGCTTGCATATCTGGTGCTCGCTCATACTAGTAGAAGGATAACAAACTGTATAAATATTGTTGGTAACAGAATTGAAAATGGAGGAGGTCACCCCACTTGCGCATCTGTGCATGCAACTACCTAAGCATGCTCCTAAACTAAAAAAAGTATAGCACAGAGTGGGTTAAGGGTACTGCCCACAAGATGTTTATGCCGTGGCCACAGAATGGGTCCCTATATAAAGCCTTCTTACAACATATGATGACTTTTCTACATGCCACATATACAGGCAAGAAGCTCGAGAAACGTCTTGCTGTTCTAGAATTGTGAAAGATGTTTCAAGAAACAAAGGCGGAAGAACCACCCACAGACTGGATACTAAATGTATGTACGGAGGGGGGTGAGACGCCTGCCTCACCACCAGCCCCGCCTCAGCCAGTCATTGAAGGGAGTAAGACAGAGGGGCTTTACCCACTAGGAGAACTTAAGGCAGCCACGGGGTATAGCAACCCCGCATATGAGTCGCCTACGTACAGTAGTGACTACAATAAGGGAAAGCAACAGGAAAACAATACTGCCTCTGCGGTCCCGAGTGACAAGGAGAGACACGAAGATGAAGGAAAAGATCGGCACATAGTTATGCTCCTCCTGATAAGGAGAGAGAGGGAAAGAAACGAAAGGGAAGTGAAGGTAGAGTTGGTGAGATAGCAGTCGCGAAAGATGAATGGATGGGAGGTCAGATATTGCTGAAGTTGGATGGAAAAGGAAGTGATTATATAAGGCCTAGAGAGAGGTCTGATGAGACGTAAAGGAGAGAGAGAGAAAAAGAGATTGATGTAAGGGACGAAAGGACAAGAATTAAGGATAGGCTAAAGCGAGAACAACTATACCGCGAAAAGCAAGATAAACAGCTCGATCGCAACCAGAAGGCAGCCTACGACCAGTACAAACATAATAAGCAAAGGTCGGAAGAAGAGCAAAGAGCACGAGAGAAGAAAATGAAGAGAAGAGAAGATGAGGAAATTAGAAGGGCAAAGGAACGTAGAAATGAAAGGATGAGGGAAGTAGACAAGGCTAGAGAAGAAGCAAAGAAGCACAAAGGAATAGATGAGGAAGCAGAACGTAAGCGCAGACAGAGGGCACGAGATCTAGAATATTTGGAGTGGGAAGTTAAAAAACCCAATCCTGCTGTAGAATGGGAAGACATAGAAGAATTATATTCTATATGACACTGAGGATGTCACCCAAAGTAGTGGGAGCAGGGGACTGTCCCTAGACAGGCTGGAGATTGGGCAAAATGAAGAAGATGCAAGGAGTTGTGTAAACTGGGAATATTCAGAATCTGACTCCGGTGGGGAAACGGAGTATGAGGCACATGAGGAAGGGAGACAGTGCGAGAAACGGCTCCCAGGGGACTGAGGGATACGATAGTCAGACGCTAGCGAGTCCGCAAGTAGGACACTGATGTCTGCCGCGCAGTCCAGCCAACATACAGGAACACCCCACGGTCAGAGTGGGGCGTCAGCATCTGCATATGCAGATAGATTAAGGGCATTGCCAGGGAGACGGCAAGGCGGAAATGCCACCCCAGCAGTAGAAAGGAGAGCAATGGGGAAAGAAAAGGAAGACTGCACATTCCAATTCCCGCTGCTAGAAAAAGGGGGAGCAAGACCACAATTTTTCCATGGCCACACATGGACCGAGAGAACCTAAAAATAAGCTTCAAATACTGACATCGGGAGCCGGGAAGTGGATACATGAGTTAGAGAAAATGACGGGGGGTATAACCTTAGCTGTAGGGGACATTAAGGGCCTCCTAATCACCATACTTGGTGAAAGAGCAGACAATGTATGGAAACGGGCACAGGCTACCCTAGGGTAACCATAATGAACACCTCCCATATGGAGCACCATTTAATGATTGTAGAGCAGCAGTGTGGAAAGCGTTGCAAACGCTATATCCAAAGAGTCAGAGGATCCGTTGATTTATATCCAGATTTTTCAAGATGCATGGGTGCTTAAAACGCATGAGTCTTGGACGAAATCTATCCCTGTATTCTACCACATATTATGCCAGGGGTTGCCTGAACCGGTGCAGAAGCAGCTCAAAAAATGTGTAGGAGTAGAAGCAAAACCATGGGCCGAAATACAGTTGACAATTGCACACTACTGTAGATTGTTGCAAGAAAAGAACCGGAAGAAGGAGGAAACTCATAAGGGTGAGGAAGCAAAGCTGGTGTAAAATAAACTCTCAAAGTATGCTCTCGAGGGAGCCATGCTGACAAGCCCAGCTGAACCAAGAGCGCAATCAGTAGCTAACCCATCCCAGAATAACCAAGGTAGCGTGGGATTTTACCCGAGGGGAAGGTGTTTTGAAGGAAGAGGATGGCAGAGTAATCAGGGTGGGTTTTGAGGTAACCAGGGGGGCTTTCATAATAATCAAAGTGGCTTTTAGAACGTGCAGATGGGCAGTCCAGCTACGTCAGATGGACAGATGGCCCGACCACCGCCAGTGTGTTGGCTGTGTGAAATGACAGGACATGTGGCGCGTGTGTGCAGAAGCCAAGGCATGTAGCAAAATATCCAAGGGATGGGGGCAGGCATGGTGAATCAGCCAGCCGTCCCGCAACAGGGCGGTGCACAAAATCACACAGTGCCGCAGCAGGCACCAGGCTTGCAGCAGGGTGCACTGCAAGCGGTTCCACCCCCGCACATGGGGAACGTACCACAGGGACAATCCCAGCAGGCACCACTGCAAATGTCACAGGGCACTAGCTCCAGAGAGGGAGTCAACCCTGGGACTGGGGGAAATCAGCAAGTACTTATATATGAAATAGGACAGCTCACGGGGGACTCTGATGTGTTCTATCCTATCAGTGACACCAGACCCTAATAGGGAACCTAGGGTGAATGTCGTTATAGGGGGTAAAGAATATTCCTTCTTAGTTGACACGGGTGCGACGCGCTCGTGCATATGAGAAGGCAAGTTTTCCTTGTCCGGCGAAGCTATAGATACTCAGAGTTTCACGGGAGTTTACAGTAGAGTTCCCTTTACAGACGCGCTCCCAGTCTCCGTGGGAGAGCGCGAAATGAATGTACCCTTGTTATATTCACGTCAGACCCCAGTAAACATCCTGGGTCGGGACTTAATGACTAAATTGAATATGACAATCTCGTTTACCAAGAATGGTATAGTATGCTCCACTCCAGGAATGCATTATTCAAACATGTGCAAAATGATCAGAGCATACTCCGGACGTATAGCCATGAGAGCTATACCATTGGAGCCAGAAGTCTTCGCATATGGCGTGCGGGTGCTCATGGCGGGATTGCCAGGCCTTGCAGATAGAACTATGAGGACACCTGATAAGTTTCTATTCAGGACCAGAATACCTATACATGAAGAGGAGGGACAAGTATTTTCCTTAATGATACAATCTGCCGCAGCACGAGGGAAAGTGGTATTGGTCAAAGGATGTGACGACGAAGGCAGACAATGGTGTGCGATTATCACTATCGAAGAAGGGTATCGAGTGACTGACATCACTGATGACGATCTGTTCGAAGAACACCCTGACCTAGAAGAGACAAGGTAGAAGTGAGTCTCATATTTTGGGTCAAAATGATCAAACGGGAGGTGCCACAGAGAATGATGTTGGCGCTAATACGTCCAGAATACTTTGATGACGACATGGCCCAAGTGCCTGTCGTGGTATGGACTACAGGGCCCTATGATGTAGGCCTCCTGAAGGGGGCAGGTGAAGTGAAAATTAAACTGAAACCAGGAGCAATTTTACCAAGAGCACGACAATATCCTATGTCCAGAGAGGCAGAGGAAGGGATCGCAAAGACAATTTCCGCCATGATGGAGCAGGGCATCCTAGTGACGTCAAAATCACCTTGCAACACAATGATTTACCCTGTCAAGAAATCAAAGGGAGGGTCTTGGCGTTTAATCCAAGATTTAAGAGCATTAAACAATATAGTTGAAGCCGAGTTCCCTCTAGTCCCGAATCCATCCACTATTCTATGCAACATACCCGCTGAGGCAAAATATTTCACGGTGATTGACTTGAAAAATGTGTTTTTCTCAATCCCGTTGTACCGTGACTCACAAGACCTGACGTCATTCACTTTCAGGCAAATGCACCTGAAAAGCACAAGGCTGCCACAGGGTTACTGTGAGTCTCCATCCATTTTCAACAGAGTCCTGCAGATGGACCTAAGCAATATTGCAGTAAACAGTGTTGTTTTGCAGTATGTGGATGACATTCTGATCTACAGCGTCACTGAGGCACAATGCAGGCGTGACTCTGTCCAGCTATTGACTATCTTGGCTGAGAAAGGATATAAAGTTGACAAGGAAAAGCTACAATACTGTCAGCGAGAGGTGCTGTACATAGGACAGCTAATCTCATACGAAGGGAAAAAGGTAACCCCAGAAAGGGCTGATGCTATCATGAACACGGCTAAACCGCTCATGATAAAACAAATGAAAAGCTTCTTAGGCCTGTGCAATTAAGTCAGAGCATGGGTCTTTGACTACAGCTCGTATACCAAGCCCTTGCTTCCGGCCCTTAAGAAGGCCCAGGCGACAAGGGAAAACATCGAATGGACTGAGGCAATGTAAAAGGTGTTTGCAGAACTCAAGGGGGCGATTTGTAAGGCCCCAGTTCTCGGGATTCCTAATTATGCAGAGGAATTCTACCTGTTCTCACACACCGATGGTAATTTTATGACGGTAGTGCTTGCGCAGCGAACGTCACTGGGGAACAAGCCCTAGCATATTACAGCGGCAGTGTGGACCTGGTCATGAAGGGCCACTTCCCATGCAAACAAAATCTAGCTGCTGCCGCGTTCGCCATTGAAAAGGCGACATCCATTGTGATGGGGTGCTCCATGAGATTGTATGTTGAGCACTTGTTGTTTGCCATACTAGAGAAGCCAAAGGGCACGCTGACTTCTCAGAGAGCATCCGCATACGAAGTGATTATTTCTAACCCATCGATCAAAATAGTGCGATGTAAAACTGTGAATCCAGCTACGTTCATAGCTGAGCCAGTCACAGAGGGAGAATCCGCACATGACTGCGTGAATTATGAGGAATTCTATGATGAAATCCCCAGGGTAAAGGAAAACGCCCTGGCAGGTGGTGAGATCGTGTTTATTGATGGCTCATCAAGAATCGACCAAGAAGATGGACAAAGATACACAGGCGTGGCCGTGATAAAACACCTAGCAAATGGAGAGTACCAGGTACTCGTCAGTGCACGAATACCATCTCACTATTCTGAGGAAGTAACGGTGTACAGCGACTCTGCCTATGTGACATCTACTGTGCACGTAGGCTTAGCACGCTGGAAAAGGAGGGGAATACCTCCGAGCAGACGGCACACCAATGCAAAATGCAGCCTTATTGGACAGGTTGATAAAAGCACTACAGCTCCCAGTGGGCATAGCGGTCGTGAAATGCGCCGCTCATACAAAGGGGACGGATTTCGTGTCATGTGGAAATCATGAAGCGGACACGGAAGCCAAGCGTATGGCATCCAAAAACGAAACAATCATGGACGTGGAGGTGGCATGTACCCATGAGCGTATGATGGTAGCACAAGCCACACCCGAAGCCTATAGCAACATGGGGCAGACTCAGCTAATGGTACTACAAGGGGAGGCACCTCAGGAGGATAAAAATGTGTGGAAGCGTCAAGGGTGTTCCTTAAACCCCTCTGATGGGTTGTGGAGGCAAGACAGCACTGGTAAACCAGTAATGCCTGTCGCCCTACTGAAGGTAGCATTGGAGCAGTTACACCACCCTATACATATGACAAAAGAAAGTCTTGCTGCAACGCTCGCAGAAGACTGGTTTACACCGAATTTAGCAGAGCACGTTGCATTTTTCATGGTGAACTGCATTATCTGCCAACAGTTCACCACTGGGCACACATTAAAAGTAGTGAGAGGAGTTATCCCCCGGACCATTCCAGTACTTGCATATCGACTATGTCGACATGATTCAAGTGTGCAACGGGTACAGGTATTTAATTGTGGTAGTGTGTCCATTCTCTAGATGGATAGAAGCAGCCAGTCACTGGCAGAAGGATGAGGACCCCTCTTACCCCTGAGATAGAACTAGATGTGATGCCCAGCCTACAACAGAGATCTTGGGAACAGAGATGCAGGAGTACCTGAACTGTATGACATCCAGCGTCTCTGTCATTTCAGGCCAGCTGCAGCGACGACGAAGAGGGTGCAGCGCACCACAAAATACAACAGGAAGTGCTGAAACAGACTCCGCGCAAAGTCTATGTGCGCCACCCGTCTTCCCAGGTGATACCGTTCTTATAAGGAACTTTACAAGGAAGAAGTGGTATGAGCCACGTTTCAATGGCCCTTTCATCGTAGAGGACTGCACTCCTTCAGCCGTCAAGGTCCAGGGCAGAAGGACATGGCTCTTCCTGAATGACATTAAACCTTATATAGGAGAGAGCCTCCAGCTGCTTCCAATCATGAAGAAACCACAGATAACGGGGAAGAACCTCAGCATGTGCAGGCGAGATCCATGGCGAGGAAAGAAGGACGCATGAGCAGCAAAATGAAGGCAAAAAGAACTCTGGTTTAAAGTGTGGCTTTTAAACAAGACATTTTCTCAAGCCAGTGAAAGATGATAAAGGACATAAAACAAACACTCTGTGCATCCTAGTTGCAGGGTAAAGAGAAGCACATCCAAAGCCACAACAATATGGATGAAACAAACCTTTGAAGGCCCGTCATGCCCAAGTAGTACAACGAATCTGATAGACTGCAAATAAAATATTTTATGAGAGCATAACACAGTATCCTGAAGCAACCACTATCAAGACTTTGTTTACAGAACTCATGGTATCTCCTAGCAGAAGCCTCAAGTGGGATGTGCTTACATACTTTCAATTGGTGGTGCTATCATATCCGTCACTCATAGGGAGAGAGACCAGTGTCACAGACTTTATTCAAGACCCTGTGAAAAAGAAAATAATCTGGCAACTACTGACTGTCATCGCGGAAACCTTCGCCAAGCTACCCGAGCACAGCAAAGAGGACACAAATGCTTCCACCGCCAGTAGACATTGATGAACTCACATTTACCTTGTTCTTTCAAATAATCGGGAAATGCCCAGGACTCATCAGGAGAACAACTGACACACGTACTTTCATCAGAGACCCAAGAAACCTAGCTCAGTTGAACCAACTGTGGACTAAGCTAAATCACCTTGTGGTAGTTCATGCAAAAGGAAAGTGCAGAGACTGTGCAAATCAAAAGAAAAGCTCATGACCAGGACCCGGCCATACAGGACAAATGTCCCTATCACCCGAGGACACCCAGCTGGCGCACAAAGTCCTGCTTAGACTAGTCACAGACTATCCGGAAATGGTGGGGAGGCCTGCAGATGTTGACATCATCACCTTCCTTAGAGATCCGGCCAACGCCCCACACATGGGTATCCTCCACGGCATAATGCTCCAGGTGGAGCTATCTAACTTCCAGCGAGAATACCTTAAGAGGTTCCAGTGAGACTTTGCGCCATGGGACAGACAGTGGAGACAGAGAGACAGTGCTTTATCTTTTGCCGTGGAACAAACCGAGGATAGAGACACAGATCTTCAATTTTCCGCCACAGGACAGATCGAGGAGAGCAGAGACAAGAACTACACCATCCTATTTTTCTTTTTACCTTTTCCTCTATTTTTCCTTATTTTTATTTTTATTTTTCATGTTAACTTTCATTTTTATTTTTATTTTTACAACATTTTATTTTGTGTGATTTTTAGCAGTTCCATCTTTTCATTCCTTTGCATTGAACAGGTTCTAGCATGTCCTCAGGACCAAGACAAAGTCGAGGAATGCATTGGGTTTTTACCTACAGTAAATATGCATTATGAATGTGATATACCAAAGTTGCTAGCCTAACCCTTTTTCCATAGTCTAGCGCAGGAACTGTACTGCATACCCAGAGATTAGCAACAGCACCCGCTAGAGGGGGGACACATGAAAAAGCACTCATCACTTTAGTAGTAATGAACTCTTGAACTACGAGATCAGACCAAGAAGAGGAATAAATAACTGACTATGGACTTGTTTGAAATGGGGGCACAGAACAATAACTTGGTTTTACCACCAGCACAGGGGAGCCCCCGCTTCCCTGGAAGTAAATGCTGCCAGATGTCCTGCAAGTCCATTATGTGTATATGCGTAGTAATTATCATTGTCTTTCTATCGTTGACTATCAGAACTGCTTTCTTTATTGGTGCATGAAGTGTCCCAATCTCAGTGCACCCACTAGATAATGAGCGTCTGGGGCCTACGAAAGCACCCAGACCCTATATAGTCATCCCAGTCCCAAGAAAACCTGATGGTAAAGTTAACAAAATAAAATCAAATATAATTAGCGGTGATTCAGACACACTTGAGGTAACGAATGACGAGAAGAGCTGCAGACAGGGTCAGCACGGAATGAATGAAAACACGGCACTGACCACTGCACGCACCCATACACAGGATGCACACAGACAAGGGTAAGTGTTAATGGTTAAAGGGCCTCCAGCAAAGGCAGCAGAGAAGGGGGGGACTGCCTGCTGAACAATCAGTTCCAGAAAATAGTCAAAGTAACCAAGGAGAACCAAGTAAGAAACCAATGAAAGAGGGCACAGCAAAATCCCTCAAAAGAACAGAAGAAGCCGCAAAGAAACTCACAGAGAAAACACAAATACTGATAGATTATTTGTTCCCATTTATAGTTAGAGCAAAGAAACTGCACGAGGAGCTAAAAAATAGAACTACAGAGACTATAACGACAAGCACGTCAGCTCGAACACTGCTAACAAGCACCAGACCTACGACACAGCCACGCGTTGGGGAGTTGGTGAGCCAACGGCGGTTCGAGAACCTCTATGGAAGATTACAAAAGGGAAGGAAAAGAAACGAAAAACCTTCTCCTACCACTGAGATACAGCCAAGGCAGCCCGCCCTACCAAGACGCACAGAGTGAAAAAGCAGCACAGATGCTTTTAAAGACATAGTAATAGCAAACTACAGAAGAACGCTGAGAATCAAGAGAAGCCCACATGAAGATAACAATGAGATCAACGATTACCTGGACAGCACAGCCCACCTCGGAAACAACATATGGTACCAGTGCATGAAAGAAGTAGGACAAAGACAGTCAGAAGGAGAATGATTCATCTGTGCACTCCTACCATATAGTATGGGAAAATCCAAGATCTTTGTGGCTGTAGAAATTGCTGTACCCACAGCACACTGTATATCACATGTAGCAATGTGCAACACCAGAGGACAATTTATGGGAAGATTTGCCTCGTTGATATGGGCCAATGAAAAGGATTACCCGGATGAAGATGGCTATGTCCAGGACATTAAAACAAGAAACAGGGCACACAGAAGGAATCACGTGATTAGATACGAGAATCCTGGCGTCAAAGGATCAGGAACACGTTGGGTAATAGATCCAAGATTGAATGTTCAAGGAAAAACTGCAGAGGAGGCTCAGACCTGGAAGAACAGAGGCCAAATGCAGATTTGGGGAACAGTGTTTTCCCCAGATGGATGGGAAGAAGGAGTAGTAATCTGCCGAGCTTGGATGGTCTATGGAGCCTGATGAGAAGCAATAGAGAATTCGCAGAAATTATGCAAACCTCTATGGCCAAAACTGGTAAAGCTGCTAACATGGGTCGAAGACAGAGTAGGACCCCTGCAGACAGTACCACTGGAAAGCCCAAAACTATGCTTCAGAAGTAATGGCACGAGGAAGATGGGAGAGAATGTATACTTTGGACGAATCTTTGAAGCCCCAGGAATGACACAAGGAACCGCAGGTATTATGCACCATTACTGGGCGTGTGGATCCAAGACATATATAAGGCTTTCGAAAAACTGGGGAGGCATATGCACACTGGTGAACGTGCAAGTTCCCGCGCTAGTGATCCCTAAGAATTACCTGAAGTTGGACAGTTTCCCGAAAGCGGATGCTCATCTAAGAAGAAGGAGATCTGTGGAATTGGTATCCAGAATGAAGAGAGAAAATTACTTTTCTACCAAATCAGAAGAGACATTCCATGCAATCCCATACGAACACAGGCTGTTCAGCCTCACCTCAACAGTATTCACCACGCTGCTCTTGCCACACATCCAAATTAGAGTGAATGCTAAATGGTTGCAGATAACCAGATGGGAGTTATTGCAGACCATCAATACCACTATAAAAGGATTTAACACGATCAAAGAAGAGCTGAGAGCAATCAGACTGATGACCCTCCAGAACAGAAATGTGCTTGACATGATCACAGCAATGGATGGAGGTGTTTGTGCAAAAATCGGATAATCATGTTGCACATTTGTATCATCACACGATGAAGAAAACGGAACCCTAACAGAGGCCATAAGTATGTTGACAAACTTGAAAAACCAGATGATCGATGAAAGTGATGAAGTGGGCGATGACAGCTGGTTTGGAGCCCTATTCTCATGGGTCCCACAATGGATGGAAGATATATTCAAGTTTCTGGGAGCTTTACCTACAATGGTACTGCTAGGATTCTGTGTTATCAAGATAATCATTGCACAGTGCCAGAAAACTGCGAAGAAAGCCATAGGGATGAAAATAATGGTTGATGTCGAACCAGAATGGAAACCCAGAGACCTGACTGATGAAGAAATAAGAGACTTTGTGAAGGCCAGCAAATTTGCGCCAGAAGGAACGAACTTCACATATCCAATGAAACGAAGAAGGTATGAAGGAAAATGGATCTACTGCAGCCCAAATAGACACTGTCAGCTAATGACCTGGAACAAAGATGAGCATGTGAAAGCAGCAGGGAGTTTGAAAGGGTGATAAAAATATGGACTCCAAAGACTCACACATTCACATGTACAAACCCTGAAGACGATGAACATAACACCGAAGAATCAAAGGAAATAAATGCAAAGGAGATCGCAGAAGTGGGTGATGAACCAACCAGAGGGGGGAGTGTAGAGGAGGTCCCAGACATGGCCTGCACCCCTGCCCCTAATTTCGAGGTACCAAGAGAGTACTCACCAAGGTATGTGACGTATGAGGAACAAATTAACCAACAAAGAGCTGCAATGTGGCTCTGCCCAGTGTACATCAGAAGATCCATACCTGTTGAAGCGCCCATAACCAGACAACCCTGGGAGCACGGTACCCTATCAGACAGCCGTACCAGCCGCTGATACGAAACGAAGAATACCTACAGACCGTCCATGAAGAGTCCCAAAGAGACTTAATGGAAGGCCAGTGGAAATGACACAAGGGCCTGGACAGTCTCGCGAATGAACGAAAACAGCCATCGAAGATAGCACGCCAGTGCGAGTAGCTACGAAAATAAATGTAATGGACACAGAGAAGAGACTATGGTAAAACGTGAGGAAACATTGCTACGAGACAAGATGGAAGCAACCGACCAGTTAAACGTGTGTAAATAGGCTTGGAACGCAAGAAGCTAAAGAAAACAATACTGCTTACAATGCTTAGTAGAAGAATAGACTGGCAAGCGCCAACTATATCTACCTCAATAAGGCACGCTATACAAGTGCGACTCCATTTTGTAAAGCAGAAATGTACCCAGGCTGCCAGAGCCCTAACAGGCCAAGTTTCATAAACCCAGCCAGAGTCAAGAGAAGGAGCGGAATCGAAACTCAACAAAGAGCAGTTGATGCCTAGGAACTCGAGGTCATCCAGAGAAAGGGAGGAGAGCATCAGCTAACAAGACTCAAACTTCAGAGCATACCAGCCTGCCCCGTGAAGGTCAAGATAAGGGAGGCCCATGCAGGTGGTGAGGCCGAAACAGAATTAACTACACTAAAAGCTGGAAACTGAAGCAGATTCATGGTGAACTAGCACATTATCAGCCAGGCGCGAAGAGGTACCACCCCTGATGTCACCCAGAACCCGAGGATGCCATAACTTTTCACGATAAGAGGCTACAGTTTTGAGGACATACCCAGCCAACTAATTGACACATAGCCCCAAGATACTGATTGATGGAAGGGAGGCAGTGTGAAACTTGGGACACCAGGCACCTGGGTGCCCATTCTGCATGCTGCTAATTTAAAGTGGAAATTTATGTCTAGGGATGTAACCTGCCCAATCACAATGGACCAAGTTATCTGGGGTCCTATATATCGTAGAACCAATGAGAGGTCGTACTTGCAGTGGCGTCTATCATGTGTGTTGTAGAGGGAGGGGTGTAGATGCCCACCCGATAAGAGTTATCCAATCTGCATGTTCCGTTACCATTTACAGATATAGCACCTATACTTAAGTTACCTTTCCTAACCAATTATATTGCATGACGAGTTTTGTAGAATTAGACGTCAATGATGACAAATATTGCCTATAAGAACTGCTGTTCAACTGAAGTTCGTGGAAGTTGGAGCGAGACAGTTGATCGCAACGATGCTGATTCCCATTTGTTTCCCTGTTTGATGTACTTGTCATTAAACAGACTTCCCTTTGCCAAACTACTGAGTCCTCATTATTGAGTCGTGTTGGAGTAAGTGAATCCTGCACAACCCATCCCTCACATGGTGCAGTTATCCTGTTTTACAAGTACCAGAGGGTGAGCACTGACCTAGGGGCCTGTCGGTGAATTTCCTGCGCTCCTGTACAAAGGGAGATGCAGTCAACAAGGTATTGGAGGGCCAGACCATTGGTAGATTTGAAGACAAGGAGTAGGAATTTGAAGAGGAGGTGTTTTTGCATAGAGCACCATCAAGCATGCTGTATGTAGGCAGAGGTTCTCGGTAGGCCGAGGAATAGGCTATTGCAATAGCCAGGTTTGCTGAGTATGAGGGTAGAGTATGGACTGTGTGATGAATGAGGTGGGCACGGATCTTTCTCATATTCAGGCAGTTGATCATGGCTGCAGTGACCGTGGTAGTGATAAAGGCTGAGTTGGCAGTAGACATAGCCCTCAACGAGATTTTTGTGGTACAGGAATTGCAGGTTAATGGCTGCAGGTCGCATGGTCTTCTGTTTTCCATGTGGCATTCTTTAGGGTGGGTTTTTTGGATGCTATTTTGAAGTCTCGTATGCCACTCCATTTTTTTGGGAAGAATTGAAGAGTGCCTAGAGTATGCGTGTAGGAGCTTGCAGAGTTACTGTTGTCTTGAAGGCGTCCATCGAACATAGGTCTGCTGGAGAATTGCATTGGTTGCGTGAACTCATAATTTTGAAAAAACTTTTCCAGCATTGGGCGGGTGTGCAGCATTTATGTTACGATCCGCAAACTGATATCACTCCAGCCTTTGCTTTAATTCATCTGGGCGTTGATAGTGGTGCTTTCGCGTGCTCAAATCCAGAGTTCTGGAACATTCTAGTCTGACGATGCTATGAAAAATCGGCATGTTGAGAGACACTTTAAGTGTGTAGACTACAATATAAGGATCTAAGCAAACCGTAGGGTTTCAAAAGGACAAGTAAACCAAACTAGTCTGAGAATGTAAAAATGTCAAACGTTCCTAACATCACAGCACCCCAAAATAGATCTCAGAGCCTCGAGAGGTTCTTTTTTTAGAAATCTCTTTCTACGAGGTGGGTGTGTGTGTGTGTGTGTGTGTGTGTGTGTGGTGCTCGTGCATGCGCGTATGTGTGTGGCCAAAGACGTCAAAGGACGCTGCCACTGATGCTTCGATGGAAGTTGCTGCACTGAGTCCTTTGTTTTTGCTGAAAACATCACTTGCTTATGTTAAAAATGTACAATAAACACACTGCAGTTATAACTCCGTTATACAAAACTCTTCGTTAATTGAAACCGGGTTTGCAGAGACCCGGCCATGGGGGCGGGGGAGCTTCGCATCAGATCCTACGAAAACAAATCGACGTTTCTTCCGTCAGCTCTGAGGAGCGGGGGCTGCATCGCGATGATGGACTGCGCTGCCCCCCAGGGCCGGAAAGTCTTGCTAATTTGCCTTTGTTTGCTTGACTTTTCGCTGTGATTTTTGGAAGGAGGGAGCAGACGGGAGTATTTCTGGAGGCGATTGTCCTACGAATAACCTCCAGCCCTGCTGCTGCCCCTGCATACCGGCGGGACTGACCTTCCTATCTGCAGAGGATGCGTGAGCGTACTCCATCCCCGTGTGCTTTGCCACGGGAAACCATTCATCTCCGCAGCTCTGAGCGTCCATCACAGTCGTCAGATAAAGTCTGCCTTTTTGTGTGCGTGCTTAGTGTTGGTGAGAGCCCTTGAAGGTCTATGGGCGGGTGAAGGACTTGCTATGCCAGTGAACTGACTCTGACGCTCGCCAAACGTGTGTGAGTTGAGATGTACCCCCTGTGGTATCTGTCTCCACCATGACTTTGAGCCCTCTTTTCCTCTTCTTATTATTATACATAATAATAATAATAATCATTTATTGTGATTTAGTCCAAGTATTAGAACTTTACACAAAACCATTACAATATTCCAGAAAAAGATAATAAAGCAGTAAAACACATCTTTCATAATTATACAAGATTACAAAAGTGCAAAACTTCATGGTCCTTCACACTGTATTATTATATATGATATATGTATATGTATATTGGGTGAACCCACTTCGTAAGCAACTGAGCGCTGTACCGACGGATTAGGGTAACGGTAAAATGCAAGACTGTTGAATGGTAGACAGTGACGCAGTGGTAAACTGGTACGTAACACGGTAGCACCTTGTTGAGTTGCAGATAGTCACTGGTGTGTATCTGCAGAGCCTAGATAACACTAAGTTCTACCAGGTGTTTATCATTCAAAGCCCCAGAGATATCGCACTTTGCTGCACCAACTCCAAATCTAATTAACCAGCAAGGCATTCTGGGTACAGTGATGAGAGCATGGGTGTCATTATGGGTCTGGCAGGGCTGCAGCTACAGCTCTGATGTTCCTCCTGGTGACTTATGTGCCTGTTTGTTATCTGTCTATGTGATATGGTGACCTTATTTAATGGCTCAAGATTTATGTGATGCCTCTTCACAGGGCACCACCCAATAATCAAACGATGTGTGATGTCACTATCACTACAGGCATGATTTTGGAAGAAAGGCGCCCAGGGAGTTCCTCACCCCAACACATTAGGGCACTGGCGGCAGATCAGTATCACAGCGGTCCCTCCTGTCCAAGAAACAAGCATATGTATACTGTCAGTCTGGAAGATATGGGGACTTTTTCTTTTGTGAGAGGAAGTGTGCCCTGGTTAGGACACATGCCCAAAATGGAAGTGAGGGTGTAGCAGCCTGAAGTAGCGGGCATAGGAGTGCTTCAGTGCATGGGTGCCAACTTCACAAATGTATTGGTGGGTCCCAGCCAGTGATGTGAAATCACTGCAATGGCAGGGAGTGCTTGGAGACTACAGGTTATTAGCACCCAGGGAATTTGTGCCAACCAGTTGGCATCGCAAGAACACAGGCTTTATATACAGATGCACGCCCCCAAGCTTTGGAATGCGCTCCCCGCTGAACTCAGAGCAGAAACTTCTCTCCTTGCATTCTGAAAAAACCTGAAAACTGCACTCTTTAATTAAAAACTCCTCGCCTATCCATCACTGCCTTCCTTCCAACAACCCGTACTCAAGCTGCATACAACCAACTACTCCACCATGAGCACTCTATGTCTGCCTGTTTTGTATCTATGTAACTAAGATGTGACCTTTTACATACTGCTATCTGTGTAACTATACTGCTATCTATGTAACTGTACTGATATACCCGCTGTACTTCTACCCTGTAACTAAGATTGACTTCTTTGCTATGCTAACCATGTAACTAAGTTGTCACCCCTCACTGTAAAAAGCACCACGATGCTCACGAGCTGTTGGGCGCTATACAAATCCGAATAAATAAATAAATAAATACAGGCCTGCATTTGAAGCTGCTGGCCTACTAATGTCCCCAGGCCCTCAACTCCCTCCCCTCCCCTTGCTACTTGACCTTTCTCTATGCCTCTCGACGGTGCCTCGACACCCATGTCATGGAAATGGAAGAGGCTCTCCACTCGGATCCCTGGCTTCCATTTTCATGGCAGCCATGTTTCTTTTTTTCATACAAATGAATGCTATGATCCTGCTCTTGCCGTGGCCTGTATTTCCACAGTCACCTCACTATTAGCACCCTGGGTGTTTGCCCCAGGATGTTAATAACCGTAAATCCCCATTATTTTGCCCATACTATGTGGGTGCAGCACACCGTTATCAACCACCCAATACAGCCCTCAGAATGCAGCATTATTGATTAAATGGGACACTTTTCTGTCTCTCTCACGCACTGTGTACCCTCTTTTCAGGGTATTTTCTACACAATGTAGCCCCCAGGATGAAATACTAGCATATGCCACATAGTGCAGAGCCGCTTTGCAAACCCAGCTAAACATCATAAAATAATTGCAAAATAAACACAAGCTGGTTTTATTAACTTGGATTTAAACTACTTAAAAGGAATATGTAGACACAGCAGACAACAATATTGCAAACACAAATCACTTTCATAACTCCTGCATAAGTTCTTTCTGTAAAGTGCACTGGCCAAGATTTTGCAACCGCTAAAACATTCATTGCTGCTGTGTAATCTATTATTTCGAAACTTTCGCTCTCAACTGACAGTATTGCAAGAGCCAACAAATAGCTCTCTTCTGCCAACAGAGATCAGACATATGCTTGTTATCAGTTTTAACTTATTGAAACTCATCTGAACTTTCAGCAGCAGCAACTGTAACCAACTCCCTCAATGTGACCAGCCTATATCCTTCAAACTTCTGTTCCTCTGATGTCTCTCATTCTTTTAGGCCTTGGCTCCACCCTTTGTTGTTGCTTCTCCTTATTTATTCTTCCACTTACTACTTCCACCTCCCACTACTACTCCCTTCTACCTCTAACTACAACTTTGTCCTCCACACTACTACTGCTCCCTCTTCCTACAACTACTAATCCCTTCTCCACACTCAACCACCCTCTGCTCACCTAGTACCATAAACTTCACAATCACTCCTTGCACTGAGCCCTATAATCACACATGCCACTGTAACACGCACTCTCACACTGCCGTATTGCTTTCACTCACTCGCCGCCAATACCTCATCTTCTCCAGAAATCGCTTCCACACGTTGCAGTTCCTTCCTCTCTCCTGCTGGTATTTTGGTGATACTCACCCTCCTCCTCTGACCTCACCCAAATAACCCACACGTCCTGCTTCCTGTGGGGGTCTTTTATTCCCCTCCTCCAGTATCGGCTGGCCCTCTGCACCTGGTCATTCTGGCCCTATCTTCCCCTCCCCATATATGTTGCCTGTGGTCAAAGCCCCACACACTTACTCCATGCAGGTACACTATGGAACAATAATGGCGGCCCGGGAGGCTGACGGCTTGAGATCGTGTTCAGGGGCCTTGGTTCTTTCGACCCTACAGGTAGGTCCAAATGTTGGATGGAGCAGTATGCCCTGTATTCGTTCTTTGTGGTCTATGGTTGTTTTATTCAGCTAGGTGTGCTCGTTGTGTCTGAACGTACAGTGCGGCCATGGGGCTTTGTTGGCTTCCAGGCACCAGAGTGGAACACTCTCTCTCTCTGTTAGTGTTCCTCCTGCACTGGCTGAGTGCTGGAGGATGCAGGGTTTTCTCTTGGTTCTCGGGACTTGGTCTGCTGGTGGTTGGGTCCCAGGGTCGTAATATTACTTCCCATCAGGGGCTTCTCACTGGAATCTCTCGATTGGGATATCTCTAGGAGAAATCAATGAACAATGACAAGCACCTTGTGCTTGCATGGCTTCAGAGAAAACAAGTGGACTGCTTAGATACATGCTAGCAGTGTGGGGAGGGCAGGAACTGGGGCCCTCTTTCTTAGGGTTAGGGTGGTGTTCTCCCCTCTTGACAAGAACAGGTTCCTGGCCTTGTCACATTACAACATAGTCTAGTAAACCATGAGTGAGACCATTTCAAATAGCATACACTGCAAACAGATTCACTTCTGGGGACTCCCAATTGTGATAGGTAAAGCACAGTGAGATTAAATGATTTGTCCAGGATCACATACTTGGGATAAAGGATGATGCTGGGATTTGATCAGAGGCTGCAATGTAGGCGCTTGATCACATATCTCACCAGCTGTAGTTGGTACTGATATTTTTTAATGTTTGGATTACCAGGGAGAACATATTTTTCTGATTTTTACTGATTACTTTAGAAGTGACAACTTAACAAACAAAGCCAACCTCACAAAACATAAATTGTTATAGGAACATATTCAGGAAAACGGTTATAGTTGTAACTTTACGGTCCCTTTCCATGAATGAAAAGCAGCAGGTCGGCAAGACATCAGTGCAGGGAGACCCAGTAAAGTTGGAGCTGGGAGCTGGCGTGTGTAGACAGGTGCGGGTGTCTCCGGAACAAGGTGTCAAACGAGCTGCAATCATGCTCCTTATGCAGGCCCACCTTCTCCCCTTTCACTCTTTGGGGAGGGGGCATTACCACAGCAAAGTGAGGTGATGGCCCTATGGTGTGAGATGCTGGCCAGGTGACCCCATGTACAATAAAAAACTGTGGTAGACAACTGGAGACTCACATCCAGCACCAGGCCATCAGCATAGGAAGGGCTCTCCTGTAGGAAAACTTGTTTTTGTTGCTGCAAGGCTAGCTGCCCTTTCTCCTTCAGCCCCATAGCATTAATTATTAGTGGGGCCAAGCCTCTTTTGAGCATAATCTGAAACCTGTGCATTAGTGTTAAGTCCAGCACTGAGAGTAAATGCCGGCCTAAGCAGGACATCCACTTCCAAGAAGGGCTACAATGACACAAACTAGGCAATCCCCTCCAGTCAGGATTTCAGAGTAAGGATTCCCCCAAAACTCAAACTTTCTTGTCTCTGTCCACCACTCCATCTCTCTCTCATCATCATAATACTTGACCTCTCTGTTGTCTCTGACACTGCTGACCATCCTATCTGCTCTTTCCTCCCTTGGTTTTCAGGATATCTTTCTAGACTGGCTGCTCTCCTATGTTTCTGATTGATCTTCTTCGACCTCCTGGAACTGTAACATTGCCTCCGCCACACCCCTGCCATTGGGTGTCGCACAAGGATTAGTCCTGGTCCTACTCCACTTCTCCCACTCCACCTCTTCCCTGGGTAAACCCATATCATCCTTAGACTTTCACTACCACCTCTTTGCTGTTGACGGCCATATCTTGTTCTCCTTTCCCTCCTTCAACACATCCTATATCTAAAAGCAGCACCAGCCACTTCATTGCCATCGGTCACTGGATGGCTCTACACTGCCTGACGATAAACTCCTCCATGAAAGAACCACACGGTCCTCCCGGCCACCAGTGGAAACCCCACTGTCTGACCACCTATCATCCACCCTCGTGATAGCCTTACTCCGTCACCCCTGACTCGCAAACTTGAGCTCCTCCTCAATAGTGCCCTTAAAGTTGTGGGTCTATTTGACCTAAAACATTTCACCTAATCACATTTCATGGAATTTATTTGACCTTTATTTCGGTCTACAATGCAGGGGGAGACCCCCCCTCAACCTAATCTATACCCTTACCCACCGCCATATATATATATATATATAATTAAATTTGATGGAAAAAAAGTTAAAAAAAATAGATCAAAGGTTTTAGGTCAAATGTTTTTAGGTCAGTTATGCTAATGCCACCTTAACCTATCTCATGGCCCTGCCTTCACAGTAGGGCTTAACTTAAACTTAAATTAAATTAAAAAAAAATTCGACATTTTTTTTTCGACGTTTTTTTTTCTCCACTTTTTGACTTTCGAATATTTTGTATTCGAAATTATGTCTATGAACCCTCCATCTCTATTCAACTGACCTGCCGACCTGCCATTTCCGATGATATCACACCATATTTAAATATGTCAATACTGGCCGTAGGCCTAAAGTATCTATTGATCTTCTGTGCCCTGGTGATTTCTCCCTGGTGTATGCCCCTTTATGCTAGCTCTGTATCACCTCTACACTCATCCAAGCAGACATCGAAAACTGTAAAGTCACCCTCTCCTGGGACTGCTTCGCCATGCAATATGTATCGTCTGCATGTCATTTCTCTTAGGAAGGGCCTCCTTACTGCAAGTGGACAACTAGACCAGGGGGTGGTTAGGGGAATAATGAAGTTATGGCATTAAGGGGGGCTACCGGGGTTCTCCCTCTGCATAGATATGCAGCAAAATGAGCCTAATGAAAAGAAAAGAAAAACGACGCAATCTCCTACCAGGAAATGTTTTCGACCAAATCAACCCAAACCCAAGATCCCCTTTGCAAGAAAGCAGGCACTGTACAAGAAAGCGCCCACACTGTATTTATTTGTGTTCATTTCAAGCACTGCTATCGGGCCACAGCCCCAGTCTCGGTGCAGGGCTGGCCTGGGGCCGGGGCTGGTGCCAGCTCGGCACGCCATTCCTCACCGGTGAAAGCCGCACGCCAGATTTCTGTTGACTTTGCCTTATTTGCAAAATAATAACAGAACTACACCCAAGCGCCTAGCCCCAAACGCAGAACAAACTGTTGCAATGTTGATATCCCCAACCTACGACCCATTGTTGGGTGCTTGGCAGCTCCCCAAATACTAAAGGCATTGTTTGTTTTGAAAATAATTTGTATGCAAAAGGCAGCTTTGGCGTGGAAAGCTGGTACCTAAGGAAGGTAATTAGCGTTGTAGCGAGGTTGTCAAAGCGTGATTCCTCCCTCGGAATATTTGAAACTACGTCAATGATCTGGAATCTTCTAATGAGAGACACGTTTAATGATGGGTTTAGGGGTGTGGATATGACGCTAAACTGCAAAGATTTCAGGTACGGGATGCAGAATAGCCAGGATGGGCCACAGTAGTAAAAACACTGTTAAGATTTTAAGAAAATACATTTACTGTAACCCTGCAATACTTTTAAAGGAACAGCGTCTCATTAGAAGTACTGGAAGAATATCATGTCGAATTCATTGTTAGGGCGGAGCCTGGGGGTCTGGCCTGGATCTAAGGGCCAAACATGAGCTGAAGCAGGGAAATGGGCGTGCAAAACAGGGAGGGGCCTGTGTCAGGGGCTGGGCGGCAAAAAAGGGGCTAAACGTGTCATTGAGGAAAGAAAAGTGGCCAAAAGGAGCTAAAGAGGGCAGTGCAGAAAGCAAGGGGGCTTGGGGGCAAGAAAAAGGTCTAAAAGGGACTGGGGCAAGAAAATGGGCTAAACAGGTTGGGGACCATGAAAGGGTTAAAATGGGGAAAGGGCAGAAAAGGGGGCTAAAGTGGCAAGAAACAGGGCTAAAGGGGGAAAGAAAGGGGCTAAGGGCAAGAAAAGGCACTAAAGGGGCCTGGGCAAGAAGACTAAAGGAGACAGGAAATGGATCTGGAAGCAACAAAAGGTGGTAAATGTGACAGGCAGCAAGAACAGGGGCTAAAAGGGCTAGGGGCAATACATGGGGCTGAGGTCAGGAAAGGGGGTAGTGACACATGAGGCAGGTGTTGTGGCAGTATTTTGTGACTGGTGGTGAGGGGAAGAGGGTAGAAAGGGGATCTGCAGCAATCGGTGGGAGGTGGGGGTTGGGAATTGTGGATGGTGGAGCGGGGAAGAGAAAGTAGACTGGCAACACTCGCTGTGAGGTGGGGGAATTGTTGATCGTCGCGTGTGGGTAAGGGGGAAAAGGGGGGAAAGGTGACATAATGGGGTGTGGGGGCATGGGTGGGGGAGTGGAAAACAATAGTCAATTACCTGCTTCAATGTCGCCGTTCCTCCCCCAGGAATGCATAGACTCCCTGTCCCAACCCAGCCAATCAACTGGCAGAGCTGGGGCAAGACAGGAAGTCAGGCAGAACTCAGACAACAGCACTCCTGTACATTGCTTCAAATCAGGAGTTTGTTTTTCCCTGTAGTCATTGTCAGCAGGTGGGGCTTGTGGCTGGTCCCGGATTTAGACAGGCAGTGTGCTGAAAGGAGGGTCAGGCCCGAGCACCATTTTTGACCTGAGTCGGCACGGGCCTCACCGGGCTCGACCAACTCCGCTCAGCAGCACTATGGCTGAGTCAGAGATGAGGTTATAGTGCTTGCTGGTCCAAACCCGGATCTCAAATATTCTCAGAATACTAGACTTGCACTATTCTGTAATGCAATACTCCGATGAGACCCCATTCCTGTGTGAAAGGAATCCGTAAAGGGAAGCCAGAGCCATATTCCGCTCAAGCAAATCAGCCAATGGCCCATGCTTAGTGGCTGAGGCTATGCAAATGAGGATACATAATCTGGGGTGACAAAGAAGGGCGCTGCTAGGGCGTTATCACGCATGATACCAGCAGCACAGCCATTGTACAATGTGTGCTCAGAAGGACTTCAGGCTTCAATCCCATTCCGAAATATTGGTCAAATATAAACATTTGTGGTCATTTTTATGTTCCCAAAATCCTTTTATTTTATGCAGAGAACACTGTAGCTTATAGTAGTGTTACTTGTTCCGCTCCATTTTCTCATAGCTGATTCTCAGGGCTGTCTGAAGTTGCATTGCGCTCTATTTCAAAATGATGTTTGGACTCCTACTTGCCCCTCAGAGGCACATGTGTGGTGCACGCATTGTAATGGAGAGGTTTCCTAATGCAAACTCCAATGGGTGATTTCCCTGGTTTTATCTTTGAGGGTGGATAACATAAACCCCACTTTGCACTTCATCATCCCCCAGCATATTCACAGCCCCACACCAAAGAGCTGAACGCAGGCTGAACCATGATAGTGATAAATTAACACCTTTTAAAGACGTCTCACTTTGGTCAGCAAATGCACATTCTAAGCGACAAAGGGCCTGATTCACAGAGCCCTTTTCAATGGCAATGTGCCATTATAAAAATCTTCTGTGAATCGGGTCCAAAGTGTTTAGTTTGTGAAGACGGACCCATACTTAGAGAATGTGTGCATACCGCAAGCCCCCTTTGGGACTCCAATCTGTGGCAAAATCCTTGATAAAGCAATGATGGGGGCGGGTGAGTGGCTGCATATTATCACAGGACATATGCATTAGCCTTTGCACTGCAGAACAAAGGAAGGCAACCATAGCTAAATCCTTAAAGAACCACTTAATCGGGCTGTTTAGCTAGCACTGATACCAAGCCTCAGTAATTAATTTGCAGAAGGAGGGTGATTTACTCATTGATTGAATTCTTTATATACTGAGAAAGAAAGTCATTTACTTAGAAACTGAGTCGTGGAGTGGATGAAAACAAGCCAAATAGAGACAGCGCTGAGTAATGCAAAATACATATTTGCAGGGTGTCATGATGCATTGTTTGGGACATTGTTAGGTCAGATTTTCATATTTATAATAAATATTCCTGACATGTGTCAACCACAGAACGATTTGCTTGGACTTGGTAACTGTATTACCTTGTCCCTAGGTGAAGGGGAACTTTTCCCCCGGCCGCCTAGTCTTTTACTCATTTTAATGGGTGACCTTTTTATGTCTCTCCATAGTGTATGGTTGAAGTTATAGTTTCCTACAACTTCTGGGCTTAGGCTGGGTTGCCCCTTTGGGCTCCCCTGTTAATTTATGTTTAATGTTCTTGGGTGAACTACTGTTCCAAAGTAGTAAAGAGGGATTTTCATACCCTTTACATTTTGTATTAGTGAGCCAGCACACCCCACCTTATTATGTGGAGGGCTGGGGGATACAATGCAAGTCCTTTTTACTTAGCTGGTAACATTTTGTTACAATTGTGAGTTTACATGAATGGCTGCTGACAGTGTAACTACTTTTATGACTGTTATTCACTATTACCCGCAGGCTGTTAATTCAGCGTCGGTAATGCACAGAAGGGCCATTATTTTTCGAAAATGATGGGCTCCTTCTTTTTTTTCCATTTCTTGTGTCCTTGCTGTTTCTGAGGTCTTTCCCTGCCATTGTAGGTGGGAACGATCTCAGTAGAAGTTTTGTCTTTGGCAGGAATCCGTTGTATTTCATGCCCAGGCTCCAGAGCGTCTGAGAAGGCAGAAAGCGAGGTAGGAGTCCAAAACTCTGTAGCCCTTTGCATTTTTATCTTGCATGAAATTAACCAATATAAAATGCAGGGAGAGAATGCAAAAGTTGTGCTGTAGTTCCTGTTAAATATTCCAAACCTGGAAGCTGCTGACAAGTCAGCCATTGGAGCTGCCACCGAAGAGGAAGATGAAGAAACAACAGCCGTTGTAATTTCCAGTGACTGGAGAGCCAGCTGTGTAACTGGAGCCTGCTCTAACCCTTTGTTTCAATCCGCCCGGGGATCCTGAAAACGATGACCCCAACCCAGAGACTGGTGGAATCTACAAGACTCAAGAAGACCTGCATTTTGAGCCATTCCACCTTGAGCTGCAACCTTGTGGGCTGCACTACCCCAACACCCTGTGACCTCAAGCCATTGTCCGGTGAACAGTCTTTCGAATTCTGAATCGCGCTGCATCTTTGTTGGCATACACCTGGAAATGCAGAGACTGGAATTTAGTCCAAAAAGTACCCCCACCAGAGTGCTGGACCAGATAAATGATGAGAATCTGAGCAGTGATATTCAGGCTCCTGAAAAGGGTGCCCAAACCACAGAGCCCCATCCAGCCAGGAAGATACTCTTGCTTGGGGCTTTTCCCATTGATCCCTGCTGCAAATCCCCTTCCAGTGTCCTGTCTACAGTCTTCATGACAAGGAAATCATTGACCAGGTTTTTGGCTTCAGGTCCTGAAGACATCATGCGGCAAACTCGTCTTCTGTGCTGAGGTACTGTGTTGGCTTGGGTATTACATACCCTAAGCCTTTTGTACTTCCTGTGAAGCTTTTGGGGTGTTTAATGTGATTGAGAGTCCTCACATTCACTTCACCCAGGCCTACTTCTGGAATCCCTGTACGGTGTCTTCTCTGAAGTCCCCGGACCCTAACTAACTCTAAAGTGAACTACCTACTTGTTTTGAAGAGACTTCCTCAGGAACTCTGACTTTTCCTGCAACTGAACCCTATCTCAACCTGCATACAGCTGGCACCTAGACCACTAGGATCCCTCTTCTGCCTCTGAGAGAACTCATGAAATAGACTAGGAAAGGACTGGACAAGAGAAGTGAACCCTTATGGTCCTTTTAATGGAGGCAACACATCGTACAGTGGATGGGATGCAGAATAACTCCTACACAAAATAATAAGACCGACTCAGGAAGTTGGCAAAATGTCTCTGTTTTATTCTCAATTATCTAAAACAGGGAGTTGCAACGGACATCAACGGATGTCGCACAGCATAGTCTCAAGGAATTTCATAAAAATGCATTCTTATATAAAAAATATTTGTCATATGTGATGTCATACTGCATGGCAAACTAAGAAAACCTACGTGAGATTGCGATAGGACTAAGGGGAATATCGAAGTATACTTTCTATGAGGGATTGGATTGTGATTGGGTCTCTATAGTCAGGTGGACAACTTATGCCCTCCCTTAATGCACGTCATATTCAACAGTTATTAGAAACATGACACATCACTGGCTCTCAAACTATAAGGCTCTTTGTTATATGGCCCTCTACAATTGGTTGGCACGCTTGTACACTTCTGGAACATTTGATTCACTAGCAGCACGTAAGCTTGTACCCCAGGTGCTGATGGGGGGACTTGACCGTACCTCCCCACCCAATTAGCCCAACATCTCTTATCGATTATGCCTTCTGCCATTCAGATGTCTTTGAACTTGCCTTGTAATAGCGCTTCTTCTCGGGGACTATAAGGGAGTGTGAGCATCTTCTTATCAAGGTTCAGGTCTCTATGCCCACTTCTATTTCCATCTTGAACTCACGTGACAGGAGACCGTGAATCAGCCCATATTATAGCATTTAATTGTCTCGAATAAAGAAACTTGCCACTCATGGTGTTCTCTCTTTGCAACTTAACAAGAGATGCCTCGTCGTCTCACATTCACTGTTCTTCAAGGACTGATAACCAGTTTTGGCTGCCTTAGCCTTTGACACCAGGCCAAACAACCTTTCTTTGGTCCATCTTCGAGCTTCAGCTTATTTCTTTGCTGCGACACACACACAGCTATCAACCCTCCATTCTCTATGGGTAGAACTTACTAAAAGTGTGACCTCGAATGTCCAGATTCTATTTACATTAACGGCACTGCCTGTAGTCTATTCACTACGTATAGCCAGCCTTTTACGATTACTTAATCTTCTTGCGCTACGGCATCTGTACAGTTATAAAACAGCTTGGATTTTCTGCAGTGCTTCTTCACACGTGCAATCTTCCTTCCTGACATGAAAATCTTCTCGATTCTTTACTTCGCCATCAGAGCCTATAAGGTCTATGCATTTTCTTCTTCGGTCATCCTTCTCAGTGCGTAACCCTAATTTCCTGTGATATCACCAGCCTTTCCTTTTCACATCTTCACACTTCTTCGGGGATCTTCCTCAGGAGACCGTCATCTCTTCGGGGATACATCATATAAGGTTTTCTCAGTGGATACCTTGTCTCAAAGGCTCTTCGTGTAATCGACTGGCGTTACTCATGTCGCAATTTCCGGTTTCCAACATATATGCAGAATAGGGGCGGGACTTCCTGCAGTGGCATTCAGCTGCTCCTCTACAGAGGATTCTGCCTTGAAAAGTATAACAAGTGTTTAAAAGTCGAATACCGACATTTTACCAAATACCATTTCCCCGAATGAGAAATCTTCAAAGTTTTTTTTCTTTTAATTTTTTGGGTAAGTCTTTACATTTTAAAACCTAGATGGGGGTGGGGTAAGGATATACAATAAGGTAGGGGGAAGTGGGAGTGAGGGGGCTCTCCCCCACATAATTAAAAGAAAAACAAAGACAAAGAATTTAAAGATTTCTCCATTAGGAGAAATGGATTCAGTGAAATCACATACATCCTTTAAAAGTTACTTACTTGTGAAAGAGTTGGTTGGTAACTGTGCGTCTGAAATATGAGTTGTTACCTAAGTTCTTACTATCCTTTGAATGTGTTTTGCAATTCTGAAAAGTATTTATACGGTTATTTTACTCACCTGTGAATTGGGCCCCCTCTTACCAAATGTAATGCTGTTGGCTTCACCTAACTATTTCTTTCAGAGTATACGTGTGTATGTTTAGCAATTGGGTCTTGCTTCCCCTCATCTGCTGTATAGCTGGTCTAGAATAAGTGTGCCATGGGTTTTACCTGCCTTGAATAGCTGTGTGCCTTTCTGAATAAGTGTATGGTGGGTTTAGCTGCCTTGGTCTGCCTGATGCAATCCTAAAATAGTGTAAAGAGTTATTGCTTACTGTAGTCTGTGTTCCACTGATCTGAAAAGCAATTGTAATAGTTTATTACAACCATAGACCTTACTCACCTTGTTTAAATGAGTGTTGTCCTGAATGTAGTTATAGGTTCATACTGTTTCACTAATTTGTTTTCCACTATTCAGACACGTATCCTAGTAAGAGGGTTGGTTTACCATGTGATTTCTTAACTGACTGTCACTGCATGACTGACAGGGTCTACCACCCTTGAATTACTGACTGTATTCAAAAAGTATATGTAATCAGTTTCTACGCTTCAGACTACATTTATTCCAAATGAACCAGCTTCTGCAAACCTATGGGAAATCAGTCACCACAGGGTGCAGATTCTGCTTGACAACAGAGGTAAATGAGACACTAAAGCATGTGACACTGTTTTGTCGAGGCCTGAAGGATCTAAGAACTAGACAAATGATCAAACTGATTGAGGATTGTCAATTGATGGAGGCGGATGAAATCTGGACCTTCTTCCTGAAGGGAGATAACTTAACGACCACGGTTTGCCTGCTAACATTTTTAAATGAGGTATTTCAGTTAAATAGTTAACGCACAGTTCTCTCTACGGATGGGACTAGACATTTCCTTACACTGTTTTGGATCTGAAGAGAACTAAACAAGAACAATGTATGATGTATGATAAAGGTCTATTTATCTTTACCGGTTGTTGACAAAGAGAAATAGTGAATCCTTCGACTTAGGTGGATGCCGTCTAAGCAACAGTGCGAAGCAAGCTTGTAGGTAAGTCTCGGTGATAGATAGTCATCAATGAACTCGAGATAACTAATTGTTGGTCTACATATGTGTGCTGGATATCACTAAATTTCAGGCCAGTTGTAAAAGATGGTTCACACAGTAAGAGATTGTATAAACTTTTAAGTTTATTATATGCAAGCCTGCTGGCAAAGTCTCCCTCTCCGTTTCCTTCCACAAACTGTCACTCCCGTCACGCGAACATCACTCCCTGAAACAAAACAAAGGGAAGAAGTTCGCGTGACGGCGTGCTCCCGAGCATCAACAATCACTACATATCTTCCCCCTTAGGAGAATTAACATAACATCAAATAACTCAAAAAAATTAATATGAGTGGAAACAATATAAGAGAAAAATATAACTATTTCTAAAAGAAATTGGCTATAAAACAAATAGAAAGAACTACCTACCTAGAAAACAAAATTTCATGGAACCCTCACATCTGAGTATTACACCATTGAGAATATGAAATTTTAAGACATAAAGTCCCTCATCCAAACAGGTTTGGACCTAGTCCTTTGAAGACACCTGAATTTACCATCTCCATCACTTCCATACTTACTCTCACCGCCACCTCCATTTTTAGTTAATTCCCCTGCCTTCTCCGCTCCTTCACTCACTTTATACGCCTTGGCAATTCTCCCTTTTGACCACAGTTCTCCTCCTTCCAAAATTAATACACTCTTCGTTACTGCACTTATCCTTTTCAGCCGCCTATACTTACTTTCCACACACTTATTCACCAATCTAGGATTCTTTATGTACACCATTTCTCCCACTTTCCATTTGCGTTCTTTTGTCTTTTCACGAGTATCGAAACATTCTTTACCTTTCTCCTGGCTCACGCTGATAAGTTTCATAATCTGCTCTCTATCCACTTGAACCACCTTGGCCATCCCCAACCATCCTGGACACAATTTGGTCCCTGGCTCCCTACCCTTCAGGGATGCGAAATGCGACACTCTGGACACCGAATGCGGTGTAGTTACATAATTCCAGGTCAGCATGTTTAATATTTCTCTCCACGGCTGCTTCGCCCTGATAGCCAATTGCAAAGCCTCTTTTAACCATCGATTTACACTCTCCACTAGGCCATTGGCCATAGGGTGGTACAACGCTGTTTTGGTATGTCTTCCACCATAACTACCAAGGAAGTTCTTCATTGCTTCTGACACAAATTGCACCCCATTATCTGAGACAAGCTCAGTGGGCACACCCGCTCTGAGAAATATATTCTCCAAAAATGCAATCAGTTCTCTAGCCGTGACTTCCTTGACAGATTCCCACTCGATCCATTTCGAATGAAAATCAACTAGCACAAACAAAAATCTCAAACCACTTCCAAAACCCATGATGGGACCCATGATGTCCACTGCAACTTTGGACCATGGCTGATATGGAACCACATTGGGACCTAAAGGAGTCTCCCGCACTACTTTCGTTTTGCCACTGCTTTGAAAAACCATACAGTCTTTCAGGCATTTTGTCAACGCGTGGCCTACAATAGCTCTGACAAAGTTTTCTCTTCATCGCCCCTTCTCCTGGGTGTCCCTCATGGGCTAGCTCAATTAAACATGGTCTAATTGATTCTGGAGGAATCACACACCGCCCTCTCCTGAGTCTGTCCTCGCACATGTTTAACTCCTCTTTGACCTCCCACCAAATATCAAACTTCTTATCCAAAATCTTCTTATTGGGCCATCCCTTTACCGTCCACTCTTTAATCAACTTGAGTTCTTCATCAGAACCTTCTTCTTGCAACCACTTATCTTGACTCACGGCATCTTACTCTTCTGCCACCACCGATTCATCTACTTCCATATCCCTAGTGTTCTCAGTTTCACTGATAGGCAACCTTGACAGGCAATCCGCCGCTACATTCTTTTACCCAGGCAGAAAACTCAAGTCAAAATTATATCCTTGTAGACCTAAACCCCATCGACTTATCCTAGGTGAACCCAAAGCCCACCTCCCACTCTCAAACAATTGTACTAGTGGTTTATGATCTGAGCAAACAACAAAACGCCTACCCCATAAAAAATATTTAAAGTGTATTGTGGCCCAGAACATGGCTAAAGTTTCCCTCTCAATAAATGAGTACTTATGCTCCGCCCCTCTCAAAGCCCTCAATGCAAATGCAATAACTCTTTCCTTGTTCTCCTTGTCATATTGCACTAAGGCTGCTAGTAGACCTAACATGCTAGCATCTACTACCAAAACTGTTTTATCCATCGGATCAAACCTTCCAATAGAAAGAACTACCTACCTAGAAAACAAAATTTCATGGAACCCTCACATCTGAGTATTACACCAAGGAAAGGTGGAGGCGGTGCCATGCTAGCTGCAGCCATATTTGAGTAATTAAATTACTGCTGGCAATACCTCGACTGAAAATTCTCAGTGTGCACAATTTCCTATAATGCCAGAGTTTTCCTTTTACCCCTGCACCATATAGTGTTTGCAGGTCCGCTTTTATTTACTTGCTTGTGACTGGAGATTATTATGCCAGAGTCTCCCTTTTTACTCCTGTACCAATTAGTGTCTGTGAGTCCCCTTTCATTTTTACTTGCTTGTGCTCGGAGACAGGACTTTTGTGACACTCCCTTAGTGTCGTGTATGGTTTGTTTACTTCCTGGACCTGCTGGCGGTGGGGCTTGTTTTCTCTATCTTGAGGCTGAATTTATTTATTTTTTTTGAAAGACGAATCAGCCCGATACAGAGTCTATGGGCCTCATTACGACCCAGGCGGTAAGTTACCGCCTGGGTCGTACCCTTACCACCATGGCGTAAACTATGTTTACGCCATGGTGGTTGGCGGATTTACCGCCCCATTCCAAGGTGAGTGGGGCGGTAAATCCCCATTTCCCATTTTACCCTTCCCCATTTTTTCCCCATAGGGCATAATGGGAATGGGGAAAGGCGCTAATTACGCCACCGTAAATTACGGTGGCGTAATTAGCACCAAGGTCCCTTTGCGGCATGGGTTTTAACGCCTGCAAAAAGCAGGCGTTAAAATCACCATCCCGCAAAGGGACCTTGGAATCAGGCATTAAGGGTCGGCGCCGTTTACGGCGCCGTAAACCCCTTAACGCCTGGGTCCTAATGAGGGCCTATTTCCTCTCTTTCGATGCACTTGAGTGGACCGCCCCCCTAGGACTTTTATGCGTTCACTCTTTTGCTCCCCCTCCACCCCTCCTCACCTTAATTCCTTGTCTCGGCGAAGCGAATGTGAGGGGCTGCTTCCGACGCAATGTCCGTAGGGACGGGTGGCCTGCCGATCCCCCAGGCGGCGCGGCTCACTGCGCCTCCTCCAGCGCTAAGGCCGGAAGGACGGGAGACTCCGGAGCTCACTGGTGGCCAACCATACAGAGTGCAGGTACGCGTCCTTCCTGCAGTGTGGCTCCTCTCTTTTGCAGGCCCGCTCCGATGTTAGCTTGTCACCATTGTAAAAGTTGGGTCACACGGTAAGAGATTGTATAAACTTTTAAGTTTATTATATGCGAGCTCGCCGGCAAAGTCTCCCTCTCCACTTCCTTCCACAAACTGTCACTCCCGTCACGCGAACATCACTCCCTGAAACAAAACAAAGGGAAGATGTTCGCGTGACGGCGTGCTCACAAGCATCAACAATCACTACACCAGTCTCTAGGGATAGACCATAGGGCTAAATGTATCTTGTCTCTTCCCTTGACCTTGGAATGGTTTCCTGTGGGTTGGCGGAAATACTGCATAAGTGGGGACTTCAGTACCCTTTTCAGATAAATGTGTTTATCTTTTTTAAATGGTTAAATTGTTGCAAGAAATTGGTAACAGTAGAGATGTTCCAATTTAGCATTTGGGGCATCAATGTCAAAGGACGGTTAAGTGGGATATATTTCACAATCTAGAAGTTACCTTTCTAAGAGAGGCATACAAATAATATGTTATGGATTACACACTGGAAACATGTTGGCCTGGATACTGATGGCAATACATTTTTTTCTCCGTTTGTGTGTTGTTTTGTCTATCCATGTTTTGGAATGCGGAAAGCACAGACAAGACAGAGAAATCTCTGGTTAAACGATTCAACACACACCAAGGTGATCCGAAATGAAGGTTTCTTTATATGCCCTGACGAAGGCGTTGGTAGGAAAATCACTCCAAAGACCATGCCTGAAACTCAAGTCGACATTATAACAGTTCTAATTCCATCTAGGATCTCGACTTTGTTAGTTTAAATAAACAATTGTGGCAACTGATTGTATTAGAATAATTCATAGACTATATGCCAGAACTATTAAAGGATCAATGCATTTATGAACAACAAATGCTATTCTGCATTGTAGGTCTAATTATATGATCTGTTGTTTTTTGACAAACTGTTCTTATTGCGTGTATTGCACAAGTATGATTGGTTTTTGAATGCGTATGAATTAAACTGATATGAATGAGTTAGAGTGTGAGATCACAGTATAGTGTGTTTTGTCAATACGATGACATTGATTGACTTTAGATTCAGTTGTACTGTAACAGTAAGGTTTTAAAATGATTGCCATTTTCAATCTACAGTCTTTATACATGATGATGTTTCTCAGAAAATAAAATAATAAGAACAAAACAAGAAGAAATTGCATACATTAATCAATTCGGGTTATTTATGAGAAGGGATTGAAGTTGAACATTTACAAATAATTGAATGCAATGAGAGTCTGTACATGCCTCTGGCAATTGTATTTTTTTTTTATAAATGTTTGAAATAAACCATAAATCATTAATAACAAAATGTAAAATAAATGTACAAAAAGTATATGTAACCTGGTTTTACTCCCCAAGAATACCTGGTTGCATTCTGGACGTGTTGTAGGTTTTCCTAACCTTTAATTGCTGACTGCCATTCGTAACAAGGTAGTACTTTGGGTTGTATCCCTTAAGAATTGAGTTAGTTTTCATAATTGTGTTTATTTATAATGCAATAGTACTTATTTACCCAAGATTCCTCTTGGCCTACTTATATTTAAATAAACCATTTCTTTCAGTGTTTCTTTGGACCATATGTATGCTACAATTTCTTTGTACCAAGCTACAGCCCTCTCTCCCTCCAAAGATGAGCTTAGCTGCTCTGTCTACTCTACCAAATACTCAGGTGGTACAGCCTTATACTAAAAGTGGAGTGTTGTACTATCTCAGTTGTATGATTTTGTGAAGCCCTTACTTGGACTTCAGAAAAACTGTCCTAATAGACAGATAATCATTTCCTATGCCTGCTGCTACTTCTTTAGGCCATGCCAATCAGTGTTTAGGCCACGTCCTGTCGTTTGACCACACCCATATGTTAGAGCCCAAGGCCAATTTCGCATTCCACATAAAGCAGGTGTGGTACAATTTACTTTATTGAAGATTCTGGTCACAGGAGACTGTCCCTCCAATGATGCTGGCTTTACTCTTTCCCTGCCCTTAGTACATATATGTAGGTCACGAGCCCTATAGTAAAGCATCGGATTCAGGCAATGAAAGTGTTAAATGCATAAATAATATTCATTATCAGTGCTAATGGTGTCCAAAATAGGACGTCTGTGTTTGATGGGGCACACAACACTGTTAGCAACAGCCCCTGTGCAGTTGCAAACCTCATATGCCCATAGAGCAAAATCATGCAGATCCTACTTACATGAAAATTTGCGATTTAATAATACTATTTACTGTATTATAATCCACACCACAAACTGAACTTTATCTTTGTTTGCAGTTGTCTTTATTCGGTTCTTAGATATAGAATTGAATCAATAAAATGAAGCATTTATAGACAACAGGACTTACTCGTGGAAAATAAAACAATGATAATCCATATAGAGAATAAGCAGAATAAAGGGAGAAAACAATGGAGATCGGCAGTGACGTAGGTATCTGCAGCAGTACAACCATGTGGATTCACTTTTCGTATCTGAAAGTCCAATATATGGAGATGACCCGCTACTACCGCTAGCATGCGCGTGCACAAAGCATGGTAACCAAAAACACACTAATCAAAGCTACTAATTAAGTATCCACCCCATTCCAAGGAATTCCCACCTTCCCGATCGACACTTTTGCTGGTGCTAAAACTTCATGTTCAAAGAAAGCCAATCTCCCCATGTCATTCAACCAGGCACTGTGTGAGCGGGGTGGTCGATGCCATCCACTGCGCGGTGATCAGAGGCTTTGCCAGGTCACATTCCCGTTGCTTTATCTTCATATCCTATAGGGGTTAAATCCAGCTATTGGATTGATGGGGGCCACAATGCGGCTTTCCCACTTGTTTGCGATAGGGTGTTCATCACCTTGTCCAGGAAATGGGCAACCAATAACACACCAGGTGGGTATCAGGTAATATTATCCCCACCAAAAATCTCGCCGTATATATGGTAGTTTGGAACGGCCATAGGCGATATTTTGGGGGTTTTTGGGAGCGGGGTTTGCAGGGGTGTCCCCCGTTCCTTTAAAAATAATGCAGGGGTCCTTTAAAAATAATGCAGGGGTCCCCCGCAGGTTCCATACCTTAATATCACCGCAAAAATATGGCAATATTTTTTTATGGCGATATTTTGTGCGGTGATATTAACACATCACCAGGTGGTAAGAGGAGCACTCTGTTTGATACTATTTTGGGCAGGAGACAGGCTCTGCATCATTCATTTTGGGTGTCGGACTTGGGCTTCATTACGAGTTGGGAGATCAACGTGGAGGTAATTCTGCTGGGAGGAACTTCTGTTACCGCCATGAAATCCGGAGGAATTACCACTGTATTACAAACTGACGGGATCACGCACACACCATCAGCAGTAACAGTAATTCCGTCCAGTGGAACTAGCAAAGAAAAGCCACTTCGGACAGTAATTCAGCTGACTCATAGTGGAATTATCGTTACTGCTGGCCAAATTGGCACTAATTCCGCTGGCGGGAATAACATCATTGCGGGAACGGGAAGCCTGGTGGCGGCCATTTTAAAAAACCCAACTCACTCTGAATCACCCATTTCCGGTTGCCATTCAAACACAGGAGTACCTGATACTATGTCACAGGAAAAAAGAAAAGGTAAGGTGCCAGACATGAGTCTGCAAAAGCATATGTTGAGTGTGGCTGAACTGCAAGTCCCCACAGACGAGGCCGTGGCTGATGCCACTGGGCTATATGGGTCAATGCAAAGGGTGACATATGGGCAGAGGACATCTGTTATGTGGGCCAGCATTAGGGACAAGGTTGTGGCAGTGGGCATGGTCCTATGGGACAGTGAGGACTGCTGCAAGCACTGGAGCAACCTCAAGGCCAGGGTGCGCACCAGTGTGAGGCATCTGCCACTGGAGGCAGCACAGTGGAGCCCCTTTTCCTGACCCCATTGGATGAGAAAGCTAGCAACATCCTCATTATAAGGATTGAGGGTTTTGGGAGTGCAGACACAAGAGCCAGAAGCCAAGGCGAGCCTGGTGAGTATGAATGTTCCATCTCCCATAATGATGCACTGGCCAGATGCCCATCCCATGCATGTGTTCCTCAGCATAGATGGGCCCAATGAAACAGGGGAATTTGCAACTACATGGCAATGTGTACAGATTGTGAACATACACATGCGCTGTAGGGGAAATGTGCATGTGAGCCCATGCAACACTGAGAAGCACCCATGTGTGCAGTGAAGGCCAAGTGGCAAAGTGAACTCCCACTGCCACCACATGCACAAGCCACATCACCAGTCCAACAGACAATAAGCTGATGCATATGCAGTGTAGACCCTCAGCAGACACTACTACCACCTTGCAATAACCATTTTCATTGGCCTGCAAATTATTCTGCCCATAAAACCACATGTGTGTTGGATGACCATCCATCATGTTGCATGAGTGACTTGCAAGCCCACGTTCAAGTATGACTGAAGAATGATAGCATATCTTTGCCCACCCAACAGGTTCACAGTCGACCCAGGGTGATGATGCAGACATATCAACATCCCACGGCAGGGCCACTGTTGCAAGCACATCACTCTCCACCCCTGCACTTCTCAGTCATGGGAAAAGCAGGGGAAAGGGCAAGAGTGAGGCACCCGGGCTGGGGCCAAGTAGTGCCATTGTAGCCATGACAAGTGGAGACCCCACGACAGTCCCCACAAGTGTGCCAAGTGACCCAACAACCAGCAGTGCAAATGTCACTGCTAGCGCTGCACCTGAGGGCAGCACAACAGATGTAGCTGAAGGTGCAGCACCCCCGGCAGCTGCATCTGCCACTCCATTGGTGGCGCTGTGGTTGTGTGTGAGGAGCAACATGCAGCCACTCGCACCCATGGCTCTACACACGCACTCACCCATCTGCCCCCTGACTCCCCCATATCACCTGACACAGACAACCAGGCACTTCTTCAGTGTGACCTGATGTCAGTGGACCACGTGATGCAAGTGACACAGGTTTCGGGTCTCCCTGCTTCAACCCCAGCCCTCCCCATAGCCCACAGTGTATGCCTCAGCATTCCATCATTGCAATATGGAAAAAGCTGGGCGCAATGGAGTGGCGTCAGATCCACATTGAGACCATTGCAGAGACACAGGTTCAGAATCTGCAGGCCATCCGTGGCTCAGTCCAGAGCTTGTCACGAAGGATTGAACCAGGAGTGCCAGAAATTGTCTGTGGCAATTGCTGCCCTACCTGGTGTGGGCCTGAGGGTATGGGAGCTCATAGAGGGCATCTCAACATTTGCTTAATCGATGCACACGGGCATGCTCCTGACCTTCCAGTACATCTGGGGCCAGGGGTCTTACCTATCCTCTTCAGTTACCCCCACTGAGGAGTCATTGGATGGCATCCCAGGTCACCGCTCAGTGCGCTATTTGGCCCATACCTAGCCAGAACAGCCTGGCAAGGGCAAGAGGCCACGGAAATAACAATGACACTTCTTGACAGTATTTCACTGGGCGCAAGTGAGGTGGGTGGGTATGGGTGTTGAGAATTGTGGAGGTGGATTGGAAGGGCTGATAGGGATTGGGGAGGAGGGTGGCAAGGGCCATTGGGGATTGGGAAGGTGGATGAAAGTAGCTGTTGGGGATAGGGGAGGTGGGTGGGAAGGGTCGTTGTGGATGGGTGCTCACCACAGTTGTCAATAGAAAATAAGTTCACTGGAAGAAATGAGAGGACAATACTTTTTTGTGAAGGTGATATATCCAAAATGTGTGTATATACAAAAGTGTGTTGCATGTGAAGAGTAATGTGTCTAGAAAATATGTTCAATTTGTTCTTGTCGCACCAGAGGTCTGTAATTGGCTTCGTCATGCTCATTGTGAGGCAGCACTTAATCTGTGGACATTGCATCATTGTCTGCTGGGGAAGGAATGTCCAGATCACGGGGCATGGGGATATTTGCCCGAGGCAGATGTTGTGCAGCATGGAACAAGCAACACATATCTGGCCAACCTTCTCTGGTCTGCAAATCAGGGCCCCTCCAGCACAATCCGGGCAACTGAAATTTGCCTTCATCAGACCAAAGGTCCGCTCAATGCATAGACAGGTGCTGATGTGTGCCTCATTGTATGACACCTCCTGTGGTGTACGTGGACTGTGTAGAAGTATCATCAGCCATTGACGGTGGGGGTAACCAGAGTCACCTGCAAGAGCATATGGCATAGATGTCAGTTACTGTGCATTGAGTATGCGTAGCATTTTACATGTCTTATTGATGGACACTCTCTTGATGCAGTTATGTTGCATTTGATCTGCATGCTTTTCATTCCCAGTAATTCAATGATGTGTGATACACTACAGGGGTACATGTGCATTGTCACTTAGAGATACACTGTGCACACAGCTCACAAACAAGTTGTGGCAGACATGGCCTATGGTAGGATTTCAAATGTACATGTTATCTGTGTTACATCAGGTTCCCCCTGTGCATTCAAGCTAAGAAAGGGTCTAGGTACACAAGGGATGCCTGAGGTGCAGGAGAGGTGCAGGGGTCAGAGTCTGTTGATAAGTAGGTGTTGATTGGCAAACATGATTTCTTCCTTAACCCTAGCTATGTAGGAGGTTGGAGTAGTCCATGTTAAGATGGTGGGCATGACTGTTAGTGTTGATTGGCTGAGCAGTGTCAGTTTGGTAGTTTGGAATCTTGTAAATGATTCTAAACTTCCTTTCATTCAAGCATTGACAAGAGAAGGACACAGTTACCAGAACTCCTGAGAAAACATTAGTAAAGAAATCACGAAACGTCAAAATCAAATTGAACAGTGGGTTCTCTTCCCATCCTATCAAGCACCTGGCATCTATTGACACTTCTCAGAGACAGAGACAGGAGAAAATTGGGCACCCAGGAGTTATTTCTACTCAGCCGTCTTTATGAGGTGCAGTTTACAAGACACAAGCTGGAAAAAAACACTCAGCACATTTTGCCTTCAACCTGCTTATATAGGCTATTTGGATGATTCAACATCCTTATGCAAAGTATGCTCTGATAGGTCCTCTTAGCACGAGGAAAAAACTCACTTCTCTATGATAGAATGGCTTATCTGGTGCACCCCCAGCCCACATTAGCATAGTTGGCATCCACTATTTTTCCTGACGCACAAAATTGATAAGCTTATTTTAGACCTGGCTGGACACATTTATGACATTTCTCAATTTCTGCCAAAAACAACCTCATCACGTCAATATCAACTCATTGTCTACTTTTTGAAGGTCCTGACAAGTTATTTCGTCCCTTATACCAGGGAGCAATGAATAACCTCAATTATATGATGCCAAATACTGCAGCTGGTGTGTCAAATTGGTCTATATAAAGCACGGCATGCCCTTCTTATTAACAACATAGATAAATGCATCCCTGTTTCATCATTAATCTTGTCTGTTTTTCTTGCCAATTTCCAAGTTTAAACTTTCAGACCTAATTATCTGACTGCGATATGCTGCTAAAGACCATCTCATGTATTAGCCTCTGTTGCTTGTCAGCATGAGTCAGGGTTTTCCAAACCTGTCTTAAAGCTAGACACCATTTTGTACTTTAGTCATCCATTTTGAAATATATCTCTGCCTGACAACGTATTAATCCTTCAGGGAGCTATTATTTATTTAAGCGTCTCTCAGTTTGTATCCCTTATTCATGATATATCTTTATATGCTCATGGTATGTGTATGATATTTAAAGCACCCTTCACCTCCTGGGTCATTCTAACCCAAATAAGCACAGTGCCATGTGCACTTTTTACCTTAAATAAAAGTACTATTATCCTGATTTCTGCAATAATCGAACCATTTGATCTTCCTATTATATTATCTATACTCAGTTGAGGAGGGGAGGGGTTGGCACCCCTGTAAAAATGTTTGCAAGGAAGAAGGAATGAGCAGACAAGGGAAGAAGGCATCAGAAGTTTCCAGCAGGACTCAGATAAGTTTGGGGATACCGAAGTTTTGTATAGTAGTTTGTAAAACAAGAGATAATTCATGCGCATGGCATAATTCGGAAGGTCTAACTACGGAAAGCTGTTCATTGTGTGGTTCTTCACAGGTGTCATGATCCTTAGAATGAAGGACCTGCAGACATGTGTGCACGTCTTGCATCGTTTACAAGGCCCAGTTGAAAGCTTTGGTGGGCTAAGACAAAACACAGACAGCAGATCATAATGCACTGCCCTTTCCGGAGGAGAGTGTAAAGGAGGCACAACAGTGTACCAGCAGCACAGAAGGCAGTGGCCAGTGATTAATGCTTCAAGCAGTTTTTGGATGTTAATGGGTGAGCAAGCAGCTCAGAAAACGGTGAACAGTTTTGCAGCAGTTCACAGATGTAAATAAGTTTAATGACAGGGAACTTGAAATTAAGCAAGCAAGCCTGAGTGTATTCATTACATAAGGAAGACCGACTCAGTAGTTTATTGAATGAAAACAAGAAGTTGAAGGAGCTGAGTATTTAACAAGTGAGCCTTTCAGCTCTTAGCAAATGCAGTCAGGTAACTAGGGAACATATATTTTAAAGGGGATACAGGGAGGTCAGAGGTAGGAATAGGACAGTACTAATGATTGTATTTCCAGGTCAGCTAAGCCATCAGTCAGTGTCCAGGTGCGCAGAGGGTGACAAGAAAATATCTGATTGCAAAGACTGGAGGGGGTATCTGTACTTCTACCCTCTATATGGCAGAGCAGAGGCACAGAGCACCCCAGCCAAGGTTCTTGAGGCAGCAATTTACGAGCAACCAAGGCTTAAGCACTCAGGAGATGATGCAGGCTGGTTCTTAAGTACAGTGAGTCCCCATGCCCCCACAAAGGAATGTCCACACACTATGTTATGTGCTAACACAGTTCTTCATGTAAACTATGGTTCAGAGACGTATGCAGAAATCAATAACAGACTTCATACTCTGGTAATTCTTATATGGCAAATATATACAATGTCTATGTGGTACCACACTTAGCTTTAGATTCCTTTAAAATGCATCAACTGCTGACAGTTATAATGGCATACAAATCATGCAGCAATGTGTAACAGCACAGATCATAAGGACGGAAGGCAGGCTAGGTTAAACCATGGCAGAATGCTTCTTTTGCTACTAAGACACAATTTTGAGTGAGGATCCCCCACTTGGGCAACCTGTAATAAAAGTATTAAGAAGCCCAGTCCATAAATGTTTAATCAGTCTTGTTTCCTGGTCAAAAAGTTCAACTACCCCAATGTACCTGAGATAGAAGAGTTTCTTTGACGGTACACCAATGGATCCCTCAATTGTGGACTCCCTTTAAAGTAGGAGCCACAGGGCGTCGAGATGCCTCGAAGAAAAGTGGAACACTGGCATCGAGGCAACAGCTTTGATTTTTGCAGTGCTCTTCGACGATCATTCGAGGTAGTCCTGGGAAGATGAGGCATGTCGTCCACCTTGATGCAAAGTGTTCGGTGCTGCAAAGAACACTCAGTGATGGATGTGGGCCCATCAACGGGCGTCGGGTGTCGGGCGATGCTTTGGCGGTCCTCTGGCCTGTCGGTGCTGCAGCCACAGCACATACCTCGGGAAATCTTTGTCAATCTGGACTCGACCAGGGGGTGGACTTCGGATTTTCACTCTGTCAGTGTCCTCGGGACGTCTTTGTTGGCTTCAGGTGGTGAGAAATCCACCAGCGGCCTTTCCTCATTAGCCAACGACCTCAACTTTCTCCGGCGGGACAAAGCAGTTGACGGTGATGGCAAGGGAGCCCTTCGTTCAAATGCTCTTAGACAAGGTGGAGCTTTTTGGCTCTGGTCATCGAGCAGCACGGCGTCAAGATGTCTCTACTTCTGGACAACCTGACTCGACTGGCTTCCAGCGGTTATGGAAATCCTCCAAACCCAGGTCGACGGCAATGGACTTCGATGGCCTCGATGTCTCGGTGCTTTACTTCAAGATTCTCGGTGGACCCCTTCTCTGGTCGACAGCCTTTTGGGACTGGCTTCCAGGGTACTTTGTTGAAGAGCAGCAGTTTTGCACGATGGTCCCTCGTAGCGTGGGGAGAGGTCTCCTAGCCAGGTCCTCTCTCAGATCAGTCCTCCACAAACTCAACAGCTGTTAGATTTTGTCGAAGGTAATGCAGCAGCAATTCTTCTTCTTCCAGCTGGGCTTCAAGGATGAGCTTCAAGTTTCAACTTCAGCTTCTGAACAAATTGGTTAGGGAGAGGTCCCCAGATATACACATCAGTCCCTCATTCACTCTGGCTGAGCCAGGCTCAGTCAGCCAATCACACAGAAGGGCATTCATGCAGGCAAGCAGCCAATCAGGCTCACAGGCATTCAGGCTATTCACTTCCACCCAGACACCCACAACAAGGAATATGGATTGGGGTAAGCACCCAGCCTTTCAGCACACCACACTGCATTCATGTCATTTTCAGGCAGGACTGTCTCATTCACTGTGTCACACACACAGAAACCAGACACTCACAACATAGAATGCACATTAGTCACACATTCTATTCATCTAGGTCCCACCACAAGGGTGCACCAACAACATACAGTCACTGGGAAGGCTCCAGCCAGTCTCGCCTGGACTTCCCCCCAATACCATATATGGTTCTTCCACCCAACAGCCAGTCATGGGAAGGGACAGAGTAAGGGCATCCCAGGACTTTGGGAAAGCAAGGTAACAGGCCATTGAAACCAAAAGGCCCAGGGGCCTTCTTGGCTTCTATCAGGAATCCACAGATTCCTATGGCAGAGCCTGGGTATCCCAAAATGGAGGATACTCAGAGCAATTGTCACATTCAGCATGGAGCTGCCACCAGCCCAAACCCTGCTCTGTGTGCACACACAGGTGCCCTAAACCATACACTAGGGGTAAAGGGTTATTCCCCCACCCATGGGTGCCATAAGGATATCCTAAGGGTCTCTGTTCAGCACAACCAAAAAGAGGAAGACCTGCACTGCCAGGGGTCCCAACAGGACTCCTGTGCAGAAATTAACACAGAACACACATGATAAGGGAATACAGGACAATAACATGGAGGCCCTGTCCCTCCAATGAATTTCCTGTATCACAGTCACCCCCCCCAGACTGAGGTTAAGGTGGTCTAATCTCCCACAAGATTGACACCCTCATCCAGACGGTCAACATACCTTCTGGAAAGGCCATCTGCATTAGCATGACTCTTCCCTGGTCTATGCTCAATAGTGAAATCTAGCCCTTGCAGGCGAATGGACCACCTGAGCAGTTTACGGTTTTCACCCTTCATCTGCATAAGCCACTTTAAGGGCTTATGGTCGGTTTGGACCTTGAAGGTAGACCCAGTAAGGTAAGGCCTAAAACGCCTAATGCTCCAAACTATACTGACCCATTCCTTTTCAACAGTAGCCCACCTAACCTCTCTACCTTTGAGTTGCCTACTGTTGAAGATGATAGGATGTTCCCTCCCTTTGTCATCTTACTGGGACAAGACAGCTCAAATTGCGGTGTCACAGGTGTCAGTTTGAACAATAAAGGGTTTCTGTAATCAGAAGCACACAACACAGGTGCCATACACAGACTTTCTTTCAAGCCAACAAAGGCCCTCTGACAGTCTTCAGTCCAATTAACCTTCCTCTGTTGCTTGGGCAATGTCAGAGCTGTCAGAGGGGCAGCTAGGGTGCCATAGTCTGCCATGAAGTACCGGTAATACCCAGCGAGGCCCAAAAAAGCTCTCATCTGGGTTTGAGTAGTGTGAGTCTCCCAGTCATGTATATCCGGTACTTTACTGGGGAGAGGTTGGATTCAACCTCCTCCTACCTCATGACCAAGGCAAGTGAACTTCCCCTGAGCTATCTGGCACTGGGTGGTCTTGATAGTGATGTTAGACCTTTTCAGGGCCTTCAACACCTTATCCAAATGAGTCAAATGCTCATCCCAGGTGAAACTGTAGACAGCAATGTCATCTAGATAGGCCACACAAAAAGCCCCCAGCCCACTGAGCGCATGATTGACCAACCTTTGGAAGGTGGTATGTGCATTTTTCAACCCAAAAAGCATGACTCTAAAATGGTAGATCCCCTCAGGTGATGAGAATGCCATTTTTCCCTTGGCCTGGTCCGTCAGAGCTACTTGCCAATAGCCTGAGTTGAGGATCAAAGTTGCTTACAAAATTGGCAGCACCTATGGTGTCCACAAGGTCATCAGCCCTGGGAAATGGGTGAGCGTCAGTTTTGGTGATGGCATTGACTCCTCTGTAGTCCACACATAAGCTCCAATCCTTGGTTCCTGCCTGCAACCTTTCCTTGGGGCAAGGACCACAGGGTAGGACTAGGGACTGGTTGAGGGTTTAATTACACCCATATCCAACATCTTGGCGACCTCAGCCTGGATGTGGTTCTTAACAGTATCTCACATGCGATAGCATCTGCTTTCGACAGGTACACTGTCACTAGTGCCAATTTCATGCCTGCACCACTGGGTGAGGCCTGGTGTCAGTTAGAACAGAGGGGCATATTGCCAGAGAAAAGCCCTGCATGCCCTCTGCTGCTCTGGTGTCAGATTAGGAGAGAGATGTACTCCCTTCACTGAGCCATCCTGAGGGTTGCTATGCAGCAAATCAGGAAGGAGCTCACTCTCATCCTCCTCTTGCTCTGAAGCTAGCAGAAGGCATGAGACTTTCTATCTTCCGTGGAAAGGTTTGAGCCTGTTAACATGGACTACCTGAGGGCTACCCCAGAGACTCCCCTGTCAACGAGATAGTTGACTTTGCCCATCTTGGAGATTATCCTGAAGGGTTCAGTCCACTTTTTTGCCAGCACTCTAGGCTTGGTAGGCTCCACCACAAAGTTCTCCTGTCCTGGAGTCCAATTCACTTGTGAGGCATTAAGGTCATGACAGTATTTGTTTAATTCTTGGGTTGCCTTAAGATTTGCTGATGCCTGGCCCATCATCTGTGATATCCTCCTTCTGAGGCTTAACACATAGTTCCCAAATTTGCTTGGCAGGACCTGGAGGTATGGCTTCCAAACCTTCTCTTATTAAGGCAAGGGGCCCTCTCACGGGATGTCCAAAGAGAAGCTCAAAGGGGCTGAAACCAACACCCTCTTGAGGCACTTCTCTATAGGCAAACAGCAGGCATGGTAGGAGGCGAGCCCAATGTCCTCATTAGGGGCTCTCCCAAAGCACCCAGCTGACTTGAGAATCTTATTAAACCTCTCGACCAGGCCGTTGATCTGGGAATGGTAGGAGGTGGAGAACATATAGGGTACTCCACATTCTTCCACGCTGCTTGCATGTAACTTGACATGAAGTTGGATCCTCTGTCAGAGACCACCTCTTTAGGGAAACCAACTCTGATAACAATACCCAGGAGAGCCCAGGCAACCACCTTGGCAGTAATGGTCCAAAGGGGTGTAGCCTCAGGGTACCTGGTGACATGATCAACCAGTACCAGAATGAACCATTGTCCACCTGATGTGGAAGGGTCCAAGGGCCGACAATGGCGATGCCTATCCTCTCAAATGGTGTGTCAACCACTGGAAAAGGCTGCAGTGGAGTAATGACGCTGCCTCCAGTCTTGCCAGACAACTGACAAGTGTGACAGGTCCAGCAGTGGGACTCCACTTCTACTCCCATCCTTGGGCCAGTAGAAATGTGCAGAGACTTGCTTAGTGTACTTAGTACCAAGATGACCAGCTAAGGGCACCTCATCCGCCAACTGCAGCAGGAAGGGCCTGTAAACCTTGGGTACCACCAACATCTTGAGGGCATCAGGTTCAGGCTTAGTGGGCTCACTACAAAGGAGCTCACCCTCTGAATAAATTTAAAATAACCTAGGCACTTCACCTTGTGCCTGGGCCTGTTTTCTTAGACCCTCGAGAGAGAGTGGCACTCTCTCTGACCCTTACAGAAGTCTCCCCTAGATGGCCCACCTTCAGCCAGCAGGCATTGAAGGTCAGTGTGATATTCTGGATGGAGCACCTCTCCCTGAGGAGTGTCTTATGGCTCTTCTCCCTCAGGAGTTCAGTCTCGGGTTACCACTGGATCTAGCCCGTCCGTAGCTTGGATCTCAGTGGATGCTGTGAAACAGCAGGAAGAGAAGGAGCCCGCTTCACAGAGGTAGTCCTCTTGTTCTTCCGTTTTGCCTTGGGTCTCCCCTTTGGCAAGGGTAACTGCCCCAAGAAACACTAGGGAAATTTCTGCAGCAGCACCAAAGGTGATTCCTGGAGTGGAGGGGAGGCCAGCGGCCTTCACCTCAGGCATGAAGCAAGGGTAGGTCAAGCTGACAGCCTAGACTCCAAGTGCCTTACATTTACACTTGGAGTCACTCTTCTTGTGTTCCAGAGCCCCACATTCCCAACAAGTGCCATGAATACGAGGTACTGTACTGGATCCACTGAGAGCCTGCTTTACACAGGAGAACTTCTACTCTTGCCCTCACCCCCATGAGACTTATCCCCACTAGATTTATGGGTCTTAGGAGAGGAATGTTTACATTTACTTGACTGTGACTTCTTATGGGACTCCGCAGACTTCTGAGAGGTCCCTTTCTCTTTGTCCTTGTCCTTTCCACTGGGTTCGTTAGGGGACACCCGGTGGGAGGCCCACTTGTCAGCCAGCCTGGCCAGCTTAAAGGAATCCAAAATGTTCTGGTCAGCAACATAGTGATGCAGCTTTGGTGAACAGGCTTCAGAAAAATGCTCAAAAAACAAAAGATGGGACAATTCAACAACATTTTTCACCTTCTATCCATCAGTCCACCCCATCATGTTCATATGCGCAGCACTCACCCAGTCAACCCAAGACACATTCTCTCTTTTCTTATATTCTCTGAACCTTTTAATATATTGGGTAGGTGTCTTGCCAAACTTGGCAATCAAAGCAGCTTTCATGCACTCATACTGACCCCTTTCTTCCACACTCAGTTTCAGAATACAGTCATAACCAGTTTGAGGCACTCTAATAACAAATACTTAGCCCAATCTCTTTTATCAACATCATGGATTCCACAAGCCATTTCATTCTATCCATTGGAGGATATCAGAACCCTCCACATCCACACCAACCAAATCTTTTATAAATGTGGTGGCAGGGGACCTGACACTCTCAATTGGTTTGGCTGATGTCTCCACTCTAGCTTTCTATAACTGGATTCTCTGACATTCAGTGTCCTTGTTTTTTGTGTTCAAGACCCCTATCTTTGAGTAACACCTGCTGTGCCAACTACTCTTTCTTCAATTCAGCTTCAGTTTTCAACTGTTTCTATTCAATTGTATCCTTAATAACTCAAGTTCCAAGGTATCCCATGAAGAAACAATTCTGGGTTTCAGAATGGAAGTGACAGGAGAGGTGGCAACCCCAGAAACAGATTCAGTAATAACCCCAGGGGGAGGGTCCTCAGTGGTTCCATCTTCCCCTTCATCAAGCGCATCACAATCAGTCTGGTAGTCCACCGGGGTAGCTAGAAGCTCAGCCCTAGATTTATCTTCAAAGTTTAACTCTCTGGCTTCACAAGCACTCTGGAGAGCCTCTAACCTCGTCCTAGTCAAGTTGCCATTTGCAAAAGATTCCATTGCTTGTAATGTAGTTATCCTAGTATACGTAACTAAACCTCAATTTAACAAAGTGTGGATATTTTGTAGGTGGCAAGGTTACACATTGAGTCTGAAAACCATGGGCGTAATTATAGGGGGGGACAGGGGGTTTTGTCCCCCCAACTTCTGTGGCATGCCTTTTTGTCCTCCCATCTTTTGGAGGCATGGCCAGGGGGCCACAATCATCAATTATGTAATTGGACAGCGGGAGCCTGGCTGGGGTGCCCAGCAAGACTCGCACGGTCTCATTACATAATGCCGGGCTGCCTGGCAATCGTGCTGCAACTTATTCAGGGTCCGGATGCCCCGCATGTTCAGTCTCTCACCCTAGCTGGCCTGACTCAAAGTCTGCAGCCAGGGTGCTGAACTGCTAATTCAGAACTCGGGGGGGGGGGCACCCGTGCTGTCACACTAGCAGCAGCACTTCCGCTGGCTGCAGCGCAGAGGGTCACTTTACGGCTTCACGTTCGTGCGACACACAGACAGGCACTGGGAAGCTCATTCAGCTTCCTGGTTTCTGTCTGGAGGCGCGTTAGCGCAAAGAGGTTAGGTCGGTGTAACGTAAGACGTGGCCCAGGCAGCATTTGAAAGCAGAGCAGAGGTAAGTTTAAAAAAAGAAAATGTTTAATTGTATTTGTGTATGTTTATTGGGGGGCTGGGTTGTGGGCTGTCCCTATTGAGGTCCTGTGTCACATTTTGACAATATGAGCAGAGCTCACAGTATACATTAAGCCCCCAGGTATGAATACACACTAACAATAATGAATGGTGCAAAATACCTAAATTGCACTATTGTTATATATGGAGAAACTCTATAGTCATTAGGCTTTTTTATCATAATAGTATGATACATTAACATAAGCTTTGAAGGGAATCAGAATCACTTACACAGTTGCAGATAAGGCACACTGTGATCAAATGATTTGCCCAGGGTCACACACTTTGGTTAAATGATGAAATTGGGATGTGGACAATTTAAGCAACTGCGCACATCTTCCAGGTTTAGTTGATATAGACATTTATTAAGGTTTTGCTTTGCATTTCATGTGCTTAAATAATTATTTATAGCAATGCCTTGGAAGCAAATCACATTACATAATAAACTAGCCTTTCAGAGTGAACTAACTACACACTATATACATTGTCATAGGAATATGTTGAGCAATAAGAGTACGGCTTTAGTTTTATTCTCCCCCATCCTGCATGCAAAGTCACAATAGCATCATGTAGATTAATGTGAGCCTAACAAATCCCCCTTGGGTTTTAAAGCCATAGTAATTACTTCATAAAGCATGCAACATTATGCACCCTTCTCACTTCTGATCACTCCTTCCCAATCACCATTTCTAAAGGGGCAAAAGTCCCTGCTAATAGCACACCCCTCCTTCCCATCAGTTCCTAATGGTTCACATTCTATTGCTCTGTTGATACAGAGCAACGTGAGAGACCCTCTGCTGCCCGGAGATCCTTGGAACATTGTCCTGGCAGTAGGACACCTCTACTGTTCGGAATGGGCAATGTGTCCTGCTGCCAGGACAATGAGCGTGCTGAGCAGGAATTGCTAAGCACACATTGTACTATCTTCGGGACACCTTTCCTGTTGGGCACCCTCTTTGGGGTGCCGAACGGGAGAGGTGTCCCACTGACAAATGTCCCGGTCTGGCTCTTAAAAGAGCCACAGTAGCAGCTTGCCCCCCTGTCTCTCCCCCTCTGTACTCCACTGCTTGCAATCAATTGAACACAGGAAATCATACCTTCATTGTAATCAGTCAGAATCTTGTAGGAACAGTCTATCAGCACGTACACATATGAGGTGTTGTGCAGAACCCAAGTTTGAAGATGTATGGCATTTAAAAATCTATACAAAGTATACTTGGTCACCCACTGCACTGCATTAACCAATGGCTTCTGCCTTTCAAAGAATGGAAAAATCAAGGGAATTGCTGACATTCCAGTGAATATGCCCCTTTCTGCCATGGCTTTATAGTTCAGCTAGGTCAAGTCGGTTCCATGTGTTAAAATCGCGGCAAAAATGGCTGTGAACACAAAATATTGCTGCAGAAATGCTGTGGTTTTGACGCTGCAATCCATGTAAAGGATGCAGGGGACACCCCTGCCACCCCTGGACCCATTATACCATTTAAGGGGAGCAGGGGACAACCCCGCAACCCCTGCTCCCCTTAAATGGTGTAATGGGGTACATCTTTAACGGGTCAAACCACAGCGTTTTTGCCTCCATTTTTTTTTCAGGCAATATTTTTGCCACAATTTTATCACTGCATACTGTCAAGTCAACGTAGCCCAAAATGTCAGGGATCGCGGGGTGATAAAGCCTGGTCTGCTCAATGGATATTGCGCCACTGTTTCCATGTGTTATTGTGTTTGTACATATAAATGTTGTGCACACAGTCTATGTCAATGGAGGTGCATTTGGGTGTAAGTGAGTATGTGTGCAAGCATATTTGTGTTAACTTTTGTGTCTGAATGTATGATAAATAATGCATTGTTTGTATGTTCTGGATGGAATGTAGTTTGTGAATGTTGTGCCACTGAGTGCATGGCAGACCAGGCTGAAGATGTGTGGGAGCCCAACTGAATTTTAGAGATATGCCACCAGTCTTATGAAAGTTATAACAGAGCTTCAGCAATGGACTCTTGTGGTGTAGTAGTTTAGTGTTATCCCTCAAAGATTTGAGTTGTTTGAGCAGGGTAAAATGATTTGCAGCGGAATTGACGGTAGTCATTTTTAGCGCAAATACATTTTTACCTCGGTACAAAAAAACAAACCCATGTCCCCCAAACCACCAGTACACAGAAACCCCCCTACTTACCATCTCTCCATCCGCCGCCTCTTCTGTACCCTGCAGCGTCAGTTCTGTCCCTCTAAAGCGGGTCGGATCTGATGCCGCAGGGTCCCTTTTTCTTTTTTCTTAATTCTTTTTGGGTCCCCCGCCTCCTATATTGAGGAAGCGAGGTAGACCCCCACATCCCTGAGGAAGCCGAAAATACTGAACATGGAGAGCTGGGAACACCCCCAAAACCCCTGCTCTTCACGTTTGTATCTTCGCTTTGAACTAATGGTGGTGACCGAATTCGGTCAAATCTTCCATTCGACCACATTTTTACAAACAATTTGGATGAAATGATCCCTCAGAGCCACCATCTGCCCTTCCTCCACTCCACACTTTTACTTCATTTGTCATGTCCCCCCAAAATTTTCAGCAAAGTTACTCCACTGCTGAAAACCATTAGCATCCACCGCTGCCACCGTAAAGACTGGAGGGTGTATCTGTACTTCTGCCCTCTATACGGCAGAGCAGAGACTCAGAGCACCCCAGCCAAGGTTCTCTATTGTGGTAGCAATGGATGAGCAACCAAGGCTTAAGCTCTCAGAAGGTGATGCAGGCTAATTCTTAAGTACAGAGATCCCCCTTGCCCCCACAAAGGAATGTCCATACACTATGTTATGAACTAACACAGTTCTTTATATAAAAATAAGGTTCAGAGATATATACATAAATCAATAACACATGTTGTACTCTGATCATTCTAATATGGCAAATATATACAATGTCTATGTGGTACCATAACATTAGATTCCTATAAAATGCATCAACTTCTGACAGTCATAATGGCATACAAATCATGCAGCAATGTGTAACAGCATACATCATAAGGAAGGGAGGCAGGTTAGGTTAAACCATGGCAGAATGCCTACTTTGCTACTAAGACACAATTCTGAATGAGGATCCCCCCTCCTGGGCAACCTGTAATAGAAATATTAAGAAGCCCAGTCCATAAATGTTTAATCAGTCTTGTTTCCTGGTCAAAATGTTCAACTACACATATTTACCTGAGATGGAAGAATTTCTTCGACCGTTTGTCGGCGGATCCCTCGAGGGTGGACTCCCTTTAAAGCAGGAGCCACAGGGCATTGAGATTCCTCGAAGAAAAGTGGAACACTGGCGTTGCGGCAACAGTGCTCTTCGACATTCGTTCGAGGAAGTGCTGGGAAGATGAGGTATGCAGTCCACCTCTATGCAAAGTGTTCGGTGCTGCAAAGGAGACTCACTGATGTTTGTGGGCCCAGCAGAGGGCAGCTGGTATTGGGAGATGCTTCAGCGGTCCTCTGGCCTGTCAGTTCTGCAGCCGCAGCACATACCTCGGGATAGCTTCGGCGATCGGGACTCGACCACGGGCTGGACTTCGGATCTTCACTCCGTCAGTGTCCTCGGGACATCTTTGGTGGCTTCGGGTGGCGGGAAACTCACTGGCAGACATTCCTCAGTAGCCGACGACCACGACTTTCTCCGGCGGGACAAAGCGGTCGACGGTGATGGCAAGGGAGCCCTTCGTTCAAATGTTCCTAGGCAAGGTGGAGCTTTTTGGCTCCAGTTGTTGAGCAGCACAGGGTCAAGCTGTCCCTGCTTCTGGGTGACATGACTCGACTGGCTCCCACCGGTTACAGAAATCCTCAGAACCCGGTCGGTGGCAATGGACTTTGATGGCCTCAAAGTCCCGGCGCTTTACTTCAAGATTCTCGGCGGACCCTTTCTCCGGTCGACAGTCTTTCGGGACTGGCTTCCAGGGTACCTCATTGAATAGCAGTAGCTTTGCACAATGGTCCCTCCTAGCTCAGTGAGAGGTCTGCTAGCAAAGTCCTCTCTCAGATCAGTCCTCGACCGACTCAACAGCTTTTAGATTTCATCGAAGGAAATGCAGCAGCAATTCTTTTTCTTCCAGTTGGGTTTGAAGGATGAGCTTCAAGTTTCAAATTTAGCTTCTGAACAAATTGGTAAGCGAGAGGTCCCCAGATATACACATCTGTCCCTCATTCACTCTGGCTGAGCCAGGCTCAGTCAGCCAATCACACAGAAGGGCATTCATGCAGGCAAGCAGCCAATCAGGCTCACAGGCATTCAGGCTATTCACTTCCACCCAGACACCCACAACAAGGAATATGGATTGGGGTAAGCACCCAGCCTTTCAGCACACCACACTGCATTCATGTCATTTTCAGGCAGGGCTGTCTCATTCACTGTGTCACACACACAGAAACCAGACACCCACAACATAGAATGCACATTAGTCACACACTCTATTCATCTAGGTCCCACCACAAGGGTGTACCAACAACATACAGTCACTGGGAAGGCTCCAAAAAACAACACAGAACACACATGATAAGGGAGTACAGGACAAGGACATGGAGGCCCTGTCTCTCCAATGCATTTCAAGTATCACACTTAACTTTTTTATTTTATCCACTTCCTATTTTCCCCTGGGGTTGCCAACTCTGCAATTAGTAAATCAAAGATTGTATAGAAGGCGAGTCCAAGGAGTCTGGAGGATTACTCCTGCAGGAAAGATGAGCTGAAACATCACATGTTGGGCCTATGGTGTTCTACGCTGTCAAGTAGTACCCTGCTGGGTACTTTTTTGTGCATGTTTGTGGTTTGTGCATTCCCACCACAATGGATTCACATATATGGTTTGCAGTGTACATTCGAACAGTGTCTGGAAGTTTTGCATTGTCATTGTGCAGTGTTGAACTGCTGCATTGGTTGTGTAGGTATGTGTGCCCTATGCATTGTGGTTCCTGTAGTCAGCTGTTTGTGCATGAGTTACTTGTTGGGGCATTATGCAATGCTGTCATACAACTGCATAGTTTTGCTGGACCTAGTCCTGTGAGTGGGTGGGCGTCATGTGTGGCATGAGAGGGCATGTCCTGCATGTATGGGGCCTTAACAGGGCATGCATTGATCAGTATTAGTAATGTTCCACCACCCCTTCACATGGCATTCAACTAGCGCTGCAAGATTGTATTGTGTGATGGCACTTGTACTCACCCAGCATCCATGTCAGTTTCCCTGTGTGGATGTCAGGCAGGGTGCTATTACGCAGGATCATGGCATCGTGGATGGATCCAGGAAAGCAGTGCAGCAGTGTGCTATTGTCAGCGTTGCACGTAACTTCCACATTCATGGATTGGAAATGCTTCTTGTTGTGATATGCCTCATTGGATGCCTGGGGGCAACCAATGCCACATGGTGCAGTCAAGTGTACCAATTATGTTTGGCATTTGGACTGCTGCGCAGCCACGTGCCTTTGTGGCATTTATCTGTTTCGTGAGTGATGAGCAGGGAGATGTGCCTGATGCATGGCACAGGAATGCCTCCAGCACATGCCCGACCACAAGTCAAAAGGTGGGCTGGGACATGCCATGCAGCATTCCCACAGTGTGCTGGAAGGTGCCACTGGCAAGAAAGTGTAGCACCGACACAAGCTTTGCAGCGTCGGTTGGACTGTCCTGAAACTGATCCTGCACTGATGTTGCAGGCGATCATGGCCAGTACCACTGCAATGGTCTCCCTTATGAGCCGGTACAGGATAATGAGTCAATGCCCATGGTGAGGGCCTGATCCGGGGAATGGGTCGCTTTCCTTGCATGGCGTCTCTTCCTCCTCCTCTCTGCGCCATGTGCCCTGTGCTTCTGTTCCTGCCTCTGCAGCTTAATGTGGAGCAGAAGGTGCTGCATGTCCCATTAGTGACAGCTAGTGGCAGCATGGTGTTGGAAGGTGTGTCTGGGTAGGGTGTGGGCCATATGTACACTTTCTGAGTGGATTGGGTGCACCTGTGCCTTGATTTCTATCACCTGTATGCATTTACCTTCACCTTTTAGGTGGCAGTAACTGCACTGTGTTTTTGGTGTGAATTAGCATAGGCGGAATTAACACGGGATCAGGTCAGCATAAATCACACTACATATGGAAAAGACCGTCCATCTTCTCTGTGCAAGATCCTGAAAACCACAGGGCATATGAGGAATGGCCAGCTGTTCCTGGTCTCCTTAGATGATTTTGCAAGTGTAGAAAGGAACCCCTACGTACTCCAAAACTGCCCTCATCTTAACTAAAGTGAGGGTCCATCCACCCCATTTAGACCCCAACCACATTTCACACTACCCATACCTTGGACGGTCTCTGGCACTCCAGGCCCCTCAGAGCAGAGGAAGACCACCTGGTCTTCAGATAGCAGCTAAAAACCTGACTCTTCAACTAACTTCACTACAAAATTACTGCTGGAAACTACATACCAAAATTAAACTTACACGGGTCAAAATCCATGAAACCAAAGGGAATCCAACAATTACCCGGGAAAATTTTGAACATGTCCCCTTTTTGGCCTCAACCGCCAGACTCCTACTATCTGGGCCCCGGAGGCTTACATATGTCCATCCCGCAAACTACCCAACTACCCTCTAAAACGTCATCCGCCCACCCTACAAAACACTTGCACATCCCCCACGGACGGCCATCACAAGAATGGCCAATTCCAGAGGAACACTATCAAACTATGACTAATGCTCCTCACTAGCTCTCTTAGACCCCCACATGTATGGGGAAATACTGTCCTATGCACTCCTTAGCCATTCAGTCCCTTGGCTCCCCCTCTGGGTGACATACCCCGAAACAACTCCACCTATCCCACAGAAGCACCCTGTACTTCCGGCCTGCACCCATCAATACCACAGGCTTCGCATCTGGCTCTCCATCTATCCCATTAATAACGTCCACGTTCTCTTACAGAGACATGCCAGGAAATGCCAACAACATTTTGTATTTATACAAGCCCACATTATTATTATTATAATTATTATTGTAAGTATTATTATTATTATTGTTGTTGTTGTTATTATCATCATCGTCATTATGATGATTATTATTTTTATTGTTATTATTATTATTCGCAATATTAAGAACATTATTATTATTAACTATTATAGAACATCAAAATCCAGGCCCCCCAGTTTTTCCCATCACACTCATGCCCTCCCACAATGGCCCCACACTGACAGGTTTTGTCTCATACTACTTCTATTTGCCCAGAATTGAACAAATTGCCCCAACGTCACTCATTGTTCCCAGTTGTTGCCCAGGTCACTCTCATGTGCCCATGAAATGCCCCATTGCCCTGAGATGTTTCCTCTGTCAATAAATGACTCACGTTTTACCCAATGTCACTCATTTGCCCACATAACTTCCCCATTCCCTGAGTTTTGCCCCAGTTTTGCACAATGTTGCGATTCGGAGTTTTGGCATGCTCTCTACTATCCATGACTGGGCATATCATGCACCACAGGGCCTCGAATGAGCTGGTGCTCTGCAGTGCCACTCTGTGCCTTCAGTGGCCCTGCAGGTCGTCACCTGTGACTGGGCCATGTTTGTGCCTCACCACTCATGGGGGCTCCAGGCATGATGAGACGCTGTGTTGCAAACACAGACTGGTGGTCCCTGTAAAACATTTCAATCAGCAGGACTCAGCGCGTTTTGACTAGAATACACTTCAGTGGTTAGTCACACCCCATCTAAAATGGATGCTAGGGCGCCGCCCCATCCCACCAATGTGTTGTAAAGTGAAGTGGTTTTATATGACATCCTTCCTCCATGTGATTGGCCGTGCTGCGGACGGATGGCTCTATAATGATAATGAAAGAGAAAGGGGTTGTGAGAGGGATAGCAGAAGAGGCAGATGTGGAACCTGTGGTGTTCATGATCCAGGTCAGAAGTGCTCAAGTTTTGTGCACCGTTCAGGGGCGTAGAGCTTTGGCTTTTCCATGGTGAGCGGGGGGTCGGGGTGGGGGGTATCCAATGGAAAAAAAAAACCATCCCATTATAAGTATATGGACTTTCACGAAAATAGCCTTTTCCGGGAGTGGGGAGTGAGGGCAGTGCCTGGCCCCGGAGCACCTGCATACTCAGCACCCCTGGTACCATTCTGCTTCTACGACTTTGCTGTGAAACTGGGGAAGATGTTTATCTGGAATTCAGAGCCCAAGATCACACAGGTTAAAACACTTGGGGTCTTGGTTAGCTGCTCATCTGGTAGAAGGAGGTGTTAGGGCTAAAAAGGAGAAATTTGTCATCACTTGAATAATGCTGATGTGATAACTGAAAGGCCTGCGGAAGCAGTGTGTATGGGATTTCTGTATCTAATGTAAAATGATAGGATACTTTAGAGGGGGAGTGAGTCGGGAAAAGAGAAGGTAAACAATTGAGGGGTACGTGTACATGCGGTGAGGCAGTGGGGCCCTCCGCAGTGAAGTGACTGTTGACTTTATGGGAGATGACTAGGGACAATTGATCAAACTTTGTGGAAGTATTTGTTCAAGTCCCGTTTGTGTTTGAGGCATTCGAATTTGGAATGATGTGCATGGGTTCCTGGTATGTCCATATAATTTTAAGGAGTGCCTTCCAAAGGGTTGATATTGCTGCAGATAGGTCTGTGGTTGGTTGAGGTTTCAGTGCTATTCTCGGGCTGGAGTCAGTTGAGCAGCTCTGGGTGCTAGTCTCGTGCTGGCCTTTGTGGAAAAGCCAGGTTTATATTTGCTTCTGAAAGGACAGGCAATCTTCTTCTGTGCACCGGTGGCCGGGCATAGGTTCATGGATCTGTTGCCGGCAGGGAGAAGGAAGATCTTGCACCGTTTCAAGTGCATCATTTCCTGATAGAAGTCTTGTTGGTGATAGGTAGTGGTTGAGTTTTCTTGTGATTGATTCAAGGATCTCGCTATGGAAGTGGGCAAAGCCTAAAGCTTTGAAGTGGATCCTCCTTTTGATCAGGAGCCAGTGGAGTGGGCAGAGTGCTGGTATGATGTGTTTGCAGCTTTTCAGCCATAGGATCTGGTTGCATCAGTTTGGACTCTTTGCAGATTGTTGAGTAGATATCCAGAGAGTCTTAGGTAAAGGCTGTTGGTGTAGTCTAGTCTTCATAGTGCAAGTGCAATAGTTGTCATGTTCCTTTATGTGAGGTTCGGGCATTGCGTGATGCATTCGATGGTATGGAGTTGGAGAACCAGCTTCTGAGGATGCTTTCACCTGGGATTCTAGAGTAAGATCGCATGGTGTTGTGATTCCCAGATTCCTCTCAGTTGAAGTGGGCAGGGGGAAAGCACCCACTAGCCAGGGGATTTGTGTGGGGTTTAGTGGTGTCTCGCGTCATTTCATAAGCTCGGTTTAGGTCGGGTTAAGCTCAGATCTGTTTGAAGTCATCCAAGATTCCTTATGTGCAATGCATGTTCTGAGTTCAGGGGTGCTTGTTGGGGGGGGGGGTGATTTGGGTCTCATCTGCATAGCTGAAACAAGCGACGCCTGAATTGTTAATAAGTTCCAGTAGTGGGGTTGTGCAAATGTTAAAGAGAAAAGGCAAGAGGCTGGATCGTTGGGGTGCTCCACATAGCAGGTTGAGAGGGCGTGACCTGAAAGGGGCCATGAGTGTTCTTTCCATTCTGGCATTCCTGAATGAGGGGATCCCACATAAAGCGATTGCCTTTGCTACAATGACCTCTAGTCTTTTTAGGAGGATCGTGTGCCTTATGGTGCGGAAGACGGGCAAAATGTGAATGTCAGTGGGTGTCTGCTTTTTCCTTTGGAAAGTCCCATATTGAGCATAGTGTGGAGTCTCTTCCTGTCTCTTCCTGTTGCTGGATAGAATCTGTGTTGTGACTCTTGGAGGAGGCTGTTTTCTTCAACTTCCTCTCACAGCTATTAGTAGCAGGGCCATCCTAAGGAGTTTTAGAGCCCAGGATACAGGAAGATTTAGGTTCCTATCCAAACCAAACAATAAAATAAGAGCAGCAAGAATCTGTGGTCACTGAGCCTCCGCTTGTCGCAATCACAAAGCATAGCTTGATATGCTGTTGCAGCAGTGATTAAAATAAGTGTGAGAACTCCCTAAAAGTCCTCCCTAAAAGTCCTCTTACTTCCACCATCAGAATAATTAATGAGTGGCATTTTGAGAGCAACATTAGCAATCAGTGATGAGGGTATTGTTTTAGCATAGGTACAGGACACAGTTTAAATACAGCAGCCAAGAGGAAGTTATATGGGCTGTGGCAAAGATGCAGGACACAGCCCAGTTCTGTATGAAAAAGGTACATATGCCACATCACAGACATAGAACTCAGATTTGCAGCCTCACAGAATATACAAGTGTGCCAGCCTTAATGCACGAGACACATTCGAGGTAACAAGCAAGGTAAATACAGTTTAGCACACACAAATAATACAGATTATACATTAATAGAAATGTGCCAGTATCCGAAAACAGATTCGGCTTGAAAGAGGGCTGTGGTGTTGCCACGGGTGAGCCAAGAAACAGATGGCTTTGTGGCATGCAATGTGTCAGTGGTCACTATTATTATACAGGTAACAGCACCATAGCCAATTATTTCATGAGTGAGACTTTTTTGAAGAGTGTACCCTGGAAATGAAATCTCTCTCGTGGACCGCTTTTAAAAAATATATATTTAGGGACTGGCAATTTGGACAGGTTTGGCACAGTGAGATTAAATTACTTGCCCAGGTTGAAGCTGGAATTTGAGCCCAGTCGGTTTGCAATGTTGGCGCTTGACCACACTGGTTCCCAGTACTTGTCATAGAGCAATGTGAGTGTTTGGCCGAGTGTGGCCACGAATGCAAGTTGCTGCTTTTCCCTTGCATTTTTGCTGATTGCAGAGTCAGCTTACTCTGTTTGTTTTGAAGGAGGAGCCATCTCAACAAAACACTCGCCACTAGAGCCATCTCAACAAAACACTCGCCATTAGCGGAGCGTGGCGGAGTGTTTGGCCGAGTGTTCGGCTCGAGTGAAACTCGTCTGAGCCCGCTGCGAAGTTGTGCGCACGTGTGTCATGGACATCATGTCGGGTCCCTCCCCGACGGAATTAACACCAGTGGCTTCTTCCATAGCCAGTGAGACGAGAGACACGGGAGACACGGGAGAGGCATGCAAGGTGAGTGATGTACGCAATCCAAAACTGTCTGTATGCCCGCCAAATAATTAGCATATTATCATTGTGGCCCAAACCACCTCACCACACATGACCGCGCAGCCGACAGTGCTTCTCCCACCTTGCATGTCCAACAGTACAAATGAACCAAATGAACCATTAACAGATCCATTAATTGAACTGGCATCGTGCATATCGTGGGTCGGTAGCAATGAAATTAACTTAGGGAATAAGAGCTCTATGCAAATTAAACCAGCCGTCCCTCCTGCAGCACGAGTTTCAATGGCCACAGGACATATACAATCAAACAAGTCGCTTGGAAATATAGACGGCGTAGATGGCAAAGTTGGCGAAGCTGGCGCTCTTGGGCTTCGGCAACATGTGCCACAAACAAATACACCGTTAACAGTGCTTTTAGCATTTCCGGCAATTGCACTGCAACCTAATGATTTATGCAAGGCACCTGAAAGCACGTCAGCACCCGATCAAAACTTAGTGACGACAAAAAATGACACGTTGTCGGCCATTGCCGAACACATCAGAGATGAACAAAATGTTTCTAAAACTGAAGTGAATCTGCCTCTACCTCACTCAGTCAAGGATCAGCGAATGTGTTAATCCGCAATGTTTGGAAGAGTGGCTGACCTTAGTACAGCCACAGCTGCTCCTTATGCTGTTTCTGGTGATAATCATTGATCTTTTGACTTTGACAGGATGCCGCAGTAATTAGAAGATCAAGGTCAAAGATGTCTTAATGATTCAATGCTAGGAGGCGGAAAGACAAAACAATTTCTCATGCCCAGGAAACAGCTATCCATGCCCTACCACATCCCTGAAAAATTCATATGGCATACAGGACAACGTGAGCAAGGCCACCCGCCGCACCAGGAAGGCAACTTCAAAGTAATAAACATTTCAACACTACTTGTTTGCACGCCTCACTATATGGTGACCCAGAAATCTCGGATCAACAACCTCTAGACTCTGCTTCAAAATTGGAATCCTTAGAATGCCGTTTTAAAGACAAGACAAGAGCTCAAGCATTTTTAGCTTCAATTCAAAACCATGAAAGGCGCCTTATTACGCAACAATAACCTCACAAGAGAGTTTTTGGGGGAAACCAAATATCTTATTAAAGGATGCATCGAGTCAGGTCTCGATTGAGCCACCAGAACTCAAAAGAAGTCTCCAAGATAATGCAACACAAACTGCAAGTGCCCCGGAAAAAGACACACAAGATAACTCCCCTTTACAAGCATCCTCAGAAAACAATTTTTCCATAATAGCAACTATGTCTGCTGTCATGGCGCCATTTATGAAGTTGTACGAACAAATGGCAGACCAACTCAACTAAAAGACCAGACAACGGTAGTAGTAGCTATGATGACTTCAAAAATCATATTCGTCGAAGCCTTCATTTCAGCATACAAAAGGACCTTTACATGAGCCAAGCGAAAGTGACAAATCTGCTTCATACTATCCTTGATCCAATCATCAAAGACAAAGAAATTCGGCAGCTATCTAGACATTTTGAATCAATTGATGTCGAATCAAGTATCCATAAAACTAGTCATCAGCCAATGGATCCATTTGAAACTTCAGATCAAATTCCAGCAGGGACTATGCTGCACCAAAAACTCATTGGTCCCGTGACCAGTGCCATGGCACCTCCTTCAGAAACTAATGACACACCTGAGATCAACGGGTTGCATAGCAAGGGAGTCATAATGGGAGCAGTCCCGGTAGCTGGCACAGGTGTGGTGCATACTTCAGGTGAAAATATGCCACAACAAATATGCTCCATCTTCGTTAAAGGAGCAAAGTCATCCAATTCAAAACCGACAACTAAAAAATCTAGAAGCAAAGCAAATGTTAAAATCAAAGCATCGGGTGCAAAGAAAGTGCTTATCAATCAAAATCCAAAGGTACAAATATCGATCATCACTCTGCCAGTGTCCAATTTAATAGACTCGCGAAAGCAAAACAAACAAAAGAGTGAATCTCTCAAGTCTTCTGTCAAAATGACGCAGTCAAATCCAAAGAAAATGACTTCAGCGAAAATAACTCATGTTGGATCCTCACAAAACAAGCACGACAACTGTATCAAACAAAACCGATTTGAAATGCAGTCACAATCAATAAACATGCTAAAGAGTTGTGATATATAGGAAATCAGTGACGATATACAATCATCCAAGGACACAAACGGCAAACAACTGAGTCCACAAGAAACTCCTCGTCAAATCGTTGATATGGAAAACATAAGTGTGCTGGAAGAAACTATCAATAAAACTGACGTCTCATCATCTGATATGATGAACTTGTCAACTTTTTCTGTGGACAACTGTACGTTGTCGAGTGAAGACCTTGAAGACGAAGAGGAAGGCAATGTGAATGCCTCTACAAACCAACTAAATATAGATGATTGTCCATCAAAACCAAATATTAATCGTGATCAAAAAAGAGCTCCAAAAAGACCACTTTGTTTGCATATAGAACAGCCCTTACAAAACCCTACACCCATCGAGGCTCATCATAAATGTGATGAGGAAAATACATCAATTCAAAAGACTTTGAAATCGAATAAACTGGCTTCTAATATACAAAAAGACAAAGTCTTAAATAAGGGGCCAAAAAACTCTGCAGCTAACGAAGCAGCTTCGCATCCTGCCCCACCAAACACAACAATATGCACAACGATTCTGAGGCAGAACCTAGTGAAGACATCTATCAAATTTCACCTGTAAAATTACCATCCCGCTCAATAAACCAAGCGGCACACAAATCACAAAGTCTAGGATTAAATTCCAATTACCTCGAAGATTGGCTTTTACTTGAAAGGATGAACACAGCAGAAGATGGGTTGATTATGAATCGAGCTAATGTCAATAGACTATTACATCACATCCCATCCCTTCGGCCATTAACATCCAATGAAATAGTGAGAGTCGAATTTCCAGAAGAAAATACACTGGACCGAGTGCTCGTTTATCCGATGACTCATTTAATTACACAATCCCTAAAACAGGAAATATCTCAATTGAGATCATTAGGTTTTGACCTAACTGAGTCGAAAATAGCAAGTGGTCCATCGAAAAACATCTATTCCTCTTCGGAGATGAACCCAAACTCTGAACAAAAAACTGCTCATGGGCGTTCAAACAAATGGCCAGCCAGAAACCATGGAAGGAGGGATAGTACAAGTGACACCTACAAACGGCGTTATTCAAATAACGACCGGCATCCAAATTCATCTCATCATTCGGACCGCTATAAGTCGGATAGGCCCAACACACAACGGTGCAGAAACTCCTATAGACGCAGAAAATCACCATCGCCACATCCGAGGACTGGCCACAGCCAAGAAAGAGCTTCTAACAAACATGAAACAAGGCTCCCAGTGATTGGCACAGAAGAGAATTGGAAATGGCTTATGGGGCTAGTGGCTGACAAAATCAAGATGCCATAGGACGGACTCCAACCAGCACTGACAGCCCTCACGATAGCATCATGGAATACAAGGGGTTTCAGTCACTTGTTCCAGGTAGGATCTGACCAAATCGAAACTCATGATATATTCTGCTTCCAAGAAACATGGATGTGCACTCCACCGATAGTTGAAGGCTACTCAAGTCACCTTAATCCAGCAATTCAAGGGGCTACTGGCAGACCAACGTTAGGTTTACTTATTCTCATCAACAACCAGCTTGACTTTGTAGTAACCACAGAAATCATGCCATCCTCCTTAATTCAAATCATAGTTCGATCCATTCAAACTGCAACACAACAAACAAGGAAAACACTTATAGTCTTGAATGAGTATTGGAATCCAGCTTCCGTTGCAAGCATGAATTTTCCAGACCAGATTGAAAAATGGCTAGTGCACTGCAAACAAAAATGGGTGGATCCATGGTTCATTATGTGTGGCGATTTGAACTCGAAATGTTGGGATGAATTTAGGGGTCTCATAACACTTCATAGCTTTTCATTAACATCAGCAGAAAAGAGAGGCTATCAGTGGAACATTGTTATGAATGCAAACAAACTGAACTTACTAAATGGTAACACTACTGGAGACATTCCAGCTAACATCACCAGAAAACAAGGAAAAGGCGGTCACATTATCGATTACATTTACATCTCATCGGAACTGATCGCTGCAGAAAATAAAATGGTGGTCATACACATGGATAATAGTGATCACAATTTACTATCATCCAAATTGTTACCAACGCAGAACAACATAACTTTCACAAACATGAAGTTGGTAGAAGTCAACATAGAAAAAACCGAATTAAAATCCCGTCGATCCATCTCCCTTTATTGACTGAAGATTCAACCACTCTTGTAAACCAGCTGATTTGAACCGGAGTGAAAGAACCTCCGAACTACCTTAGTCTGTTCAGATAATACGAGAAAAAATCAAAATCTTCTTATTTGAATTCCAATATACACCGGCACACCTTTGACCATCAAGTCATCCTCCAAAAAAAAGCTTGGAGGAAAGGTTTAAACAATCTAAAATGAGACAACTCAGCACTAGCCATAAGTAAAAGAAAACAATTACGACAGCAATATCGGAATTGGTTGCGGCGCTATAAAAAGACATTAGACCGCAATGACGCAGAGAAAATGTTACATATCATCAGATCATCTAATGCTGCAGATATGTGGAGACAGATAAACCAACTACAGATGGATCAAAACTCTCTGACGACAACAGCAATTCTTTCAGCAGCCTAGATCTCTCATTTCAAGGCAATCTTCTATCAAGAACATGTTGAAATATCAATGTCACAAAAAAATGAGAAATGCCACTTGATAGACACTTCAGTAGATACCATCGAGAATGTCATCATGAAATTGTCCAAATCAAATGCATGTGGTCCAGATGGGATAAGCAATGCTGCCTTCAAAGAAAATCCACATGAATGGGCGAAACATTTGTCAATTCTATTCAATTACATCATATCAACCCAAAAGATACCAACTTAATGGAAAGAATCGATAATCATACCCATTCTCAAAAAGGGCAACCAACAAATTCCAGCTAACTATCACCCAATAGCATTGCTAGATTCCATGGGTAAAGTATTTGGCACTTTGGTTCTTCGAGCATTGCGGAATTGGGCAACATCATCTGGCCATTTTGACCCATGGCAATCAGGATTCGTTCGAGGCATTGGGACAGCCCTCAACATATTCATTTTAAACCTGTTGAAAAGCTGCACGGAGTATAGTAAAGGTTCAAAAATATACACAGCTTTCATTGATTTAACCCAGGCATTCGACAGCATCACACACCCAAAACTATGGACTAAATTGGAACAATGGGGCTGTCCTGATTCCATCATAGACCCCATTAAAGAATTTCACCATCATACTACCGTAAGAGTCCAGCTGAATAAAACAGGCTTATTAACTGAGCCAATCCCAACCAACAAAGGCGTCAAACAAGGCTGCCCGATGGCCTCTGAAATACTTAACATCTTTATCTCCGACATAGATTCTGCAGCGAATAATATAAGATGTTTTCCACCATCAATAGCAAACATCCAAGTAAGCCGCCTAGTCTATGCCGATGACGTGGTTCTTATAGACCAGACCCCAATTGGTCTTCAAAGACAGCTAAATGCTTTACAACTCTACGTCGAAACCAATGGACTCATAATCAATCCGCATAAATCTGCCATTTTACCCTTTGGGGTTCAAAAGAGCCAGCCCTGTACAAAAACGATGCGCTGGTCACTACTGGGAACGGAAATCCCCGTAATACAATCCTTTCTATATCTAGGAGCCTGCATCAACACAAGTAAGATCGACGCTGCACGACTGGAAACACTAAAAAAGAAAGTAATGAACCTCACAGGTCTAGGAAAAATAATTTTGAAGCGTCATTGTGGCTTTAGTCTAATTATTTTGATCACATTTTATAAAGCCAAGGTGATTCCGATTCTTACCTATGGTGCTGAAACCTCTTTCAATTTCAAAGCCAAAAACTATTCTTGAAGGCCACTTCTGGAAAAACACACTTCGCCTTCCGAAAAGCACGCCAATGGTGGCAACCCGTAGAGAACTGGGTTTAATCTCCATGCTAGCCATCGTAGAGTGGAAAACACTGTCATTTTACAGAAAATGCATTGAGGAAAACCCCAAAGGGGGTTTTAAATGCCTAAAAAAAAGCCCTTACGGAAGAACATGATCCACTCCTAATTGCATGGCAAACAGAATGTCGTACTCTTCTTGACTCATTCAAACAATATAAGGAGATAAAGGGATATATAGCACTAGCATACCCTCAAGTTCAAGGGGTTAACCCTTCATTATTGTAAAACAACACAGCTAGTACTACTCATAGCTGCTCACTCTGGGTGGTCCCTATTTTATACTGTTTCCTACTTTGCTCTATATTAACAAAGAATTAATTTAGTACGAATTTACTTATAAATGTAAACAAATTTTATTATTCCAATGTACAAAAAGATACATACATTATTAATAACACCGCAAATGTGCAATAGCTGCCTAATTCATAAACAGTATCAGTTAATCTCTAAAAAGTCGATCACTATGTCATAGGTAACACCTTCAATCCTTATTTCTAAAACACTTCGTGATTTTAATTAGGAGAGGCTTGTGAAAGCATATTATGTTGTATAGTGTTTCACACACGGTCGTACATATTTTCACACAACTCACTTGTTCTCATGCTCACTCACTCACAAAAATCTTATAAAAATTACATTCAAAACATACACATCTATTGCACAACATGTTTCTTTCCATATAATGTGCAACTATCAATGATTGTTAAGGAAATTCATCAGGGGCTTGCTAAAAGGATAGGTGTACCCTATGCAATTATCTCTAATTTGGTAGTGATTATTTCTCATAAAATCAATCTCTAAAAAAACAGTTTTATATTATCGACTTTCAAATTTCAATTTAATTTTTCTTGGTCGAATTTTTAAGGGCCTTCGTCGTTAGTTTCAGAAGGGAAGGTCACGATACACCACCTATTGAGGAGCAGCAAGACACAAAAAACAAGAGTAGGCATGTTAGTGACCCCCTCTTTTACTGCATACTGCACTTAACCATTGTTAAATCATGGCAATTGATCCACATAGAGCAAAGGCTCTGTCATCGGGAGTTTACTCTACGGTACATCTAGTTATTAACTACAAACTGGATATAAAGCCGTGGTCAGAGGCAACGGAAGCGGATAGACATGTTTTTTACTTGAGACCTGTCTGATGTTTTAAGCATTCTTAACATGAGCGACAACCGGTCACTCACCCTTCGGACCTTGTCCACTATTCCGTGTTCAATTGAAGCTTCGCCTGTAGTCCTCTATTTGGTCAGGTTCGGTATCGAGTACAAGAGGCTTAAGCCGGACCTAGATCTACATAGAAAAACAGGAAAATCTATTTACTCCGTTAATGTGGTTTATCGTCCAGATGATTATGGTGAGTCTAGAAGGGAGACGGACATACCTGTCTTTGCAAAATTTTATTTTGGTTAATTTATTCAGTCTAGTTCCTGCGGTCATTTCCCGTGCTTGCGGTCCAAGTTTCTATTATCAGAAAAGAAAGAGAGAGGGAGAGAGTACAATAGGTAGATGGATCAAACTGCCCCCACATCTATCTTCCTACGGCTAATTAGCAGTTCATTTCTGGTAGTTTCAGTTTCTTATTATCTACATTGTTATATTATATTTTTTCACCGACATTATTCGATGTTCAAATAGTGGAATTCTAGATGGCGGGACCTTGCCGCTTCGATTCGCTAATTTCATTTTCTAAGTTTTCTACGTTATTTACTTAATTACGGCATTTTTAGAAATTCCACTTGTAATGTACTGAATCGCAAGACTTTATCCGGTCTGGGACCTTGTTGTTAAGCTTAAGATCATATAAAATAAACCGCTTACTTTTCGTATGGAGTACGCACTCGTCGAGCTATCCTCGCGTCTATGGCTCGTCTGGTTCTTTCCAAACTGGCGTGTCACGTGAGTGTGTCGCTGGGCCAATTACGTCATCCGTCCTTCCGTTTTTGCGTGGTGGTGTCCATTTCTATAGCAACCGACCTCTGTTTATATAGAGTAATGTCTCTAATGAAAGCGTGCGCACCGCGAAGCAACATGCATTTGAACGTCTTGAAAACTTGGTCGAATCTGGATTCCTACTTGATCGCGGTAGCTCTAGAAGGCTCCCTGTTTGAGAGAAAAAAGAGAAAGGGATAACAAGTATCCGTTTTTGTTTAATCTCGAGGCGGTAGCTATTCTGACGCCTTTTAGATGTAAGGCATGCAATTACTTCTAACTGCTACATTTTTATTAAGCAGATTAGGACATTCAGTTAGTAGTCTTATAACATTCAGTTTTCCTGTGTCACTAGCTATATGGTTATTTTACTAGTTTGACGCCTCTTATAGTGTCGTATAGTGGAGCAGTCTCCATTCTGTATCAAGTGGAGAACTACATTACGTAAAATCTTTTAGCTGGGTTAATTACGCCCACCAGTCGATTTTATCGTTCAGACCACATGTTACACTATTAGTTAAGAAGATCAGTCGTTGTTCCTTCTTCAAAAGGATTCTTTTGTCTCTATTATTATCCATACTTTGTGTAAGCTTGTATAATATAGTCCAGCTGATATCTTCCACATTGTGGTTAAACTCAATCCAATGGTCTACTAAGGGTGCATTTCGGGTTCTATTTCGAATGCAACTTTTGTGTTCTCCTATCCGGATTTTTATTTTCCTCTCTGTTTTACCCACATAGATTTTCTTACAGGGGCACCAGATTGCATAAATGACCATTCTTGTATTACAGTTAGTAAACTGTTTCTGTTGCCACATCGTTGGGAGACCGATGTCAACTGATATACTTTTAAAGGTGGTAGAGCAACAGCGACAGTTACCACATTGTACGTGGCCTGTCAGGGTTCGTAGCCCCCATTGTTGTGGTAGTGTGGTTTGGACTCCCTTCTTTCTACTGATATAATTTCTGGTTAGGAGTTCTTTGATGTTACGGCTTCGTTTGAAAGCAATTATTGGTCTTGCAATTGGCGGATCCCCATTTTCTAGAATATGCCAATTCCTACCTATGATCTTTTTGATATCATTAGAGAGGTGGTTATACGTATTCACAAACACTAATCGTTTATTCGGTTCATTTTGTGCACGTTCCATGCGTTGTTTCCTGTGTTCTAAGAGTGCCTCTCTATTGTTATTATTTGCTCGTTTCCAGGCTGCTTCTGTGATTTTGTTTGGGTAGCCCCTTTCTTCCAGTTTGTCTTTCATTTTAGCTGCTTCTCTTTGGAAGTCGTTTCTATTTGTGCTATTTCTTTTTAGTCTCAAGAACTGTCCTAAGGGTAGATTGTCACGTACATGGCGCGGATGGAAACTGGAGTAGTGCAGTAATGAGTTTCTGTCTGTTGGTTTATTAAATGGTTTAATAAAAAGTACTTTCTTTTCCAAATCTGAATGGATGGTAATGTCCAAGAAATCTAAAGATGTGTTGCTATATTGATGCGTGAACTTCAAAAAACCGTTCTGTGTGTTAATCCATTTGAAGAACTTTATTAGCTCCTGTTCACTACCTGTCCAGATCAGAAGGATATCGTCTATATAGCGACGCCATTTTTTAATGTGTTCCATGAAGGGGTTGGAGTTGTTCATGATAATGGTAGTTTCGAATCCCTCCATGTACAGGTTAGCTACGCTGGGTGCCAGTGTGGCACCCATTGCGGTTCCCTGTATCTGTTTATAGAACTCTCCATTAAAATGGAAGTAACTTTCTACTAGAGCCATCTCTGCACACCATAAAATAAATGATACCGGAGTGTTTGTAACAGTATGGTCTCTTAACAGTTTTTCCTACAGTACCTCTAAGGATAATCGTTGTGGGATACTAGTATAAAGAGCCACTACGTCGAGGCCCACGAGAAAATCATTTTGTGGGTCGAAATGAAGATTTTCCATCTCAGAGATGATTTGGGTAGTATCCAATACAAATGAAGCCATCTTTCTCACTAGTGGTTGTAGAAATTTATCAGCAAATTTGGATAATGGTTCAAGGATTGAGTTAATACTGGAGACAATAGGTTTCCCTGGTGGATTAGTCGTAGCCTTGTGGATTTTAGGCAGGATGTAGAATTGCGGGATCTGGGGTTTGTCTTTGATTAAGAATTTGCATTCTTTCTTACTAATCCACTCTCTTTCTCGTGCTTTAAGGACTTTGTCTGTGATCACTTTATGTAAGCGAGAAGTAGGGTCTTCTGTCAGTGGTTGATAGCATGAAAGGTCTAACAGTTGACGGTCACATTCTTTTATATAATCAATGCGATTCAAAATGACTGTAGCTCCTCCTTTATCAGCCCTGCGTATTATAATATCTTGGTTATCAAATAGATGTTTTAAAGCAAGATTTTCGCTTTTGCTGATATTTTGATACACGTCCCTGCCTCTGGCTCGTAGTTCTAAAGTTTTAATTTCTTTCAGTACTCTTTTTTGGAAGACTACTGCTTCTGCACTGTGAGCTGCCGTGGGTACACAAAACGTAGATTTATTGCTTAGCCCTGAATCGGAAATTTCACGGTCATATATATTCTGTTCAAAAAACTGATGTAAATGGACTTTTCTCATAAATTGATTGAATTCTTGTCGAAAAGTAAATGGGCTATGATGATTAGTGGGTACAAAGCCCAACCCTTTTTCTAACACCTGCATCTCTTGTTCTGTCGGTAGATATTCTGAAAGGTTCACCACAAGGCTGCCATGCTTTGTGTTATCCTGGGTTCTAGATCCCAGGGTTCTACACCGTTCTCTAAAAAATGCTGCTGATCATTTGGTCTGCTACCTTGGTTACCTCTACCTCGGTTTCCTCTCCTACCTCGGGGGTTCCCTCTCCTCATGTTGCGTCGGTTAGCTCTGCCGCGGTAAGATTTATTGTCTCCGAATGTGCTACCGTCACTGGAGCTAAAAGATGTGTTTCTGAAGGACACTTTTTTCTTGTTATCCAGTCCATTTTGGGCGAAATTTGGATCTGTTGTGTCTTGTGTAAAATAGTTCTCTTGTGTATAGGGAAAGGCTTTATCGTGACTAAAGTTTGTGAGATCTTTATTCATCCTTCTAACTCGTTCACGCAGCGTGTCGTCTTTGAAGGTATTCATTTCCATCAGGAGCTCATCAACTCTTTTTTTATAGAGATCAAGGGGTACCGTTTTTTGTATTTCTTCTTCCAGTTTTTTCAGGTCTATCAGTATTTTTTCAGTCATTTCGTTGGCGGTATCTATTATAAGGATTACCCAATCCCGACCGCATTTATTCGCTATATAGCTCCATTCCAGTATAAATCTGGGGTTATCTAAGAAGAGTCTAGGTTCATTTCTCACCACCAAACCTTGTGGTAGTGTTCCCTTTCTCAGGTACTCCAGCATTATGGAGCCGTGGAGCTCAGTTCTTATTAGTCTTTTTTTCATGTTACTTAGCTCATCCCAATTGGTGATATTTGCAGTGGCTTCTGCGGATCCTCCTAAAAAGGAGGCTTTAGCTAAAAGCTCTGAAATATATTTCTCGTCATAGCTTTTACATTTATCGAGGGCCATCGTAAATAGCTTTTTATTTTTCTAGTTGAATTCTTGCTGAAGCACGTCCTGTAGAGGTTTTAGGGCATTTTAGCCCTTTGCATTTAAACGTATGCGTACGAACCAGGATCGTAGTCCCTTTATTTCACGAGCTTTTCACGAACTTAAACAATTCCAATTTAGTAGCTAGATGTAATTAAATCTTCCCTCTTGAGCATTTCAGCCCTTGTTCTATTTCCAAAGCCTGCGGAATCAAAGCAGTAGTCCGGTTAAGGTTGCAGTTTTATAATCTCACGGTTAATCCACCGTACTCGAACTCATTCAAACAATATAAGGAGATAAAGGGATATATAGCACTAGCATACCCTCAAGTTCAAGGGGTTAACCCTTCATTATTGTAAAACAACACAGCTAGTACTACTCATAGCTGCTCACTCTGGGTGGTCCCTATTTTATACTGTTTCCTACTTTGCTCTATATTGACATCACAGGAGAGGAGGCTGACACTCTGATCAGCGACCCGGATAGAGTAAAAAAAAAAACTTATGTTCCTGTGATTGGTTTAGGACTGAGAAAGAATGGCTAACATGTAAAACTTATGGGAAACCATGGGAAGACAGTAAAAGACCAAATTCCTTCTCCAGCTATTTGAAATTGTTTCCCCATTGGTACTTCAGAGAACAATTTCTCAGATTTTGGCTTAACCTGATCAAAACAAGAGAAACTACATGGACACGAAATCCTGCTGCTCCTCTGAATTGTAGACTATGTCAGAACCCAGAGTCAACAGAACATCTGTATCACTTGATGATGGTCTGTCCAACCTTATCGCCACAAAGGGATATATTTTTATGATTCCAATCATCACGAAGCATGGTCACAAATCAAGGGAGTTATGGTGGAAAATGTTACAATCTGGAGAAAAGACATCAATATCCTTGGCTGTAGTCAAATTCTCTATTGCCATTCAGAAGCAGCTATCAACACTTGAAGACCTGTGACCTTGATTCTAAGTGGAACTTACGTTAATTATCTTTCTTATTGTGTAAACTTGATAAAAGGTTGTCAATTGTATAACCATATGTCTTAAATATTTTTTTTTTAAGTCCAATTTGTTACTGCTTGGATTTCTTGAGCTAAAATAGTATCCTATTTTATAGACCTAATTTGAAAAATACCCAATCACACGATAAACCAACAAGACAACATTTTTTTAAAATCCTGATATAAACATGCCTTTGAAAAAGGAGAATGATTGTACATTTATTTTCTCCATCTCAAGTAGAAGTCTGCAAGTGCCAGAATGCTAACTGAAGTGAGTCTAAAAAATCCCAGCTGGGTCTTACAAACACATTGCAAAGATTCAAATACACCTAACAAAAGATACTGTGCAATTATGAAACATGACATATCATGTTTATTTGTAACTCTTTTCAACCCACAGCGGGCTTCTTGGCACAAATAACAAGTGTTACATCTTCTTAGAGTCGTTATTCAGGATTGCTCAGGGTCAAAGTGCGTTTGCGGAACAGAACAAAACACTGCTGAATACCATGAGTTCAATACCCCTCCATGTTTAGGGGCGGGAGTCGGGCATGAATCGTGATATGAATAACTAATATAATCTTATTGTAATTGTTTGACGAAGAGCTGTAGACGAACATTTGAAATTATGGAGTAAAGCAAATAAGCAGATATACACAGGGCTCAAGTCGAGGGTACATGTGGGTGGTCAGAGAGTCCACCCACTTTTTTTAAATGGTGAACTCAGTCCCTCCCTAATCCCCCCCACCCCCAGCCCCCTCTAAAATGAGAAACATTGGAAGTTATGAATTACAGCCGACCTCAGAATCCAACCAAAGTCGTCAGGTTTGCAAGCCTGACACTTCACCACTGCACTATATAAGCTGATGAAAAATAACAAACAACTAAAGGCGAAATTTCCAATTTCGGTTCTGCATGTTTCAGGAAAAAAAATGTGTATTGGTTCTTAGATTTTAACACATGCACACCATTTAACGCTATTAGAAGAAAATATCCTGTCTTGGTTTTGTGTGTGTGTTGATTTTATGAAAAGCAAATGCCGTTCGTCCTGTGCAATTTGGGTGGTTATGCAAAGCCAATTTAATGAAATGTGCCTATTTCACCTTGTTATGCGATTTTGTGGCGACGTCACATCCTATTTCGTTTGTTGAGGAGTCCCCCCACTTGCATTTTTAGGACTTGACCCCTGCTTACAAATGAGCTTTCCAGAGGCCTTGAATGCTTGGCCGGCTCTCTCAGGCTATGATCCTTTCCACTGAAGTGACTTACATGAAAAGAAAGAACATGCAATGGACCAGAATGCAAGAAGGCAAACCTTTTCACATAAGAGAGCACCATCCTATACAGTGAAATAGGAAAATCTGTCCAGGAGGCCAATATCCTCCGATGGCAGAGCTGAGATATGAACCTTGCCACTTTGGTTCCACTGGCTCATGTGTGCCTACCTAATCACCTCTCCCAACTAATGCATTATACGTTCCATTAGGGTGGAGGCCCAGGTTTAGAGTCACCATTTTGAGGGACCCAGCACTAGAACTGCACCATACTGATGCAACGTTTGGTTTTATAACTAGCGCTTTCTGGTGCAGGTGTATTGATTTGTAGTGCAATATGTATTACTAAGCCCAACCTTCAAATACTTAAGATTATCAACAGAGAGAGGAAAGAGAGGAAAGGCTGAGCCTACGTTTCCAGGATTTGGTACTGTGGTATGCCCAAAGGTGAAAACGCTACACACGTTGTGCCATAGTAAATGGACACACTGTATGTACACAGAAAGCATTACATGATGTATTGATTGGATCAGACTTGTGTTGTCAATAACAGCCAAAAGAAACCAATAGGAGTGTTCCAAACGGTCCATCTTCGAATGATAACATTTGGCCAGAAAGTAATGTATGTAGATATTCTAGGTGTTTGATTATGCCGTTTGCTCACAAGGATAATGTTCTTATTATGACTACGGTATGTACTGGTAGTAATGATTAGAAACGAACATTGTAGAACTTTAAAAAGAGGGTGTTTATAATGTTAGCACAATTAAATAAGGTCCTTTTTTGTACCTTATTTTGTCAAGAATGCTCATCATTTTCTCTCTCAAACTGTTCTTTTCTTTCTAATATCATCCTTGTGCTCACCAGCACACTCATTTATTTGCAAAAAGAATAACATCGCCAAACTTAAAAGAAACGGACTAGGCATAGGCAAGGCAATGTGTGAGCCACAGCAGCTGCATGAATGCGCGCTGACTCGGTGACTGGCGAGGGGCCCGGCCCTGCCCTGCAGGCCCACTTTTTGCAACCGAAGAGTTCGCGGTGTACACCCAGCCCCTTCACCCTGCAGTGCTCGAGTGCAGGTGATCCCTTGCTGCCTGAGCGCAGGGCCGCCCCAGGGTCCAAACCGCCTGCTAGGCTTTGGGCCTGCCTCTCCTAGACCGCTTCCCAGGTGACGCAGCAATGACGCGGCTTGGCCCTCCCAACCGAGGTGCCGGCTTCTCTCCTTTTAGTCTCTACCGAGGCCTCGGGGGTTGTGCTTTACACCCGGTGCGGGTATGTCTGATTAACCAGAGGACTGGCACAGGACCAGGCCACGAAATTAAATTCCACTTGAAAGGAATAATTTTAACAAACCGTTTACAGCGGGAATTTCTGTTTCTTGTCCGTTACTGTCAGTAGTCTGAAACACAGTACTGTACAGTACACGTGTGCCGCTCGTGTGGGGCCAGGTGTTGCGCTTCTGAGTTCATAGGGTGTGCGTGTGTTGTTCCATAAATCTGGGCCTGGCTGCATTAATGACGCGGAGCGTGAACAAAGAGATGCTTCAATGAAAAGGCAGAAAACAGCCATATATATTTGCTCTGTAAAACACCATGGTCTTTCAAGCACCACCCACACATCAACAAACCCTAGGCATGGTAAAAATAACAATAATGTCCTTTTTTCTATATTTAATAACTTGCTTTGCTCCAGCTTTTAAGCACTGTATTGAAAGCTGTTATTACCCAATTTAATGGTACTCAAGATATGAGTCTCCTGCCAGGGATTTTAGCTTGTGAAGTAAACATGTCCCTCGTGCCAGGGGGTTGCCCCTATCATCTGATATCGTCCAATGAAAGCAGGCAGGCAACTTGGTGACGGTGTTGCTTTTTCTGATTCAACCATTAAGTTTTCCACCATGCATTGATGCAATTTGAAGATGTTTTTTTAGCTATTGTCAGTAATAATACATATTCCCGGTTCTAGGACGAATTGATAACATTCTCTTAAGACAGCCAAAGTCTCTCACCTCCCCGCTGTCAATACTTTGCTCACACATTGCCTCTGGAAATGAATGAATGAATGAATGTATTAATTTCATTTGTGTAGGGTGCATATAACCCACAGGCATTGAGGCGCTGGACCCTGTGACCGCGACCAAAGTACCAATATTTCAGCCACATTCTCCACAAGACCATTCCTGATGGAAAAAAGGTGTACAAACCCTGACGTATTTCCTTTTTAACCATGTTTTGAATAAAGATTGGGGAATACGTCCATAACATCATCACAAAATGTGTTTTTTTTTAGCTGCTTGCATCATTGCTTACACGTCATCAAACCTGATATGCCTAAACGCCAGGATTGACCCGATGATGCGCACGTCTCGTGGAATCAAGGGAAGAGCTTAAAAACTGTGGGGTTTCCGTGTGCCATACACAACCAGCGGAAAGCACCAGGCCTCGTGCTCATGCAGGCCTACCAACCAGAGCTGTGATGAACGGGTTAACAGACACTGCTCCTCCATCAAATTAAACAAGACCTCCCGCTCCGGCCTCACTCCCTTTGTTATTGGCAGGACAACTTAATTAGAAGCTTGTTTTTTTATTTATTTATGGTGTTATTATGATATGATAGGTTATTTATAACACGCTTAATACCCAGAGGTTTCTAAGCGCGGACCCGGGGATCGCACCTGTGTTGCTCCGTATCGTCTTGCTTCCAAGGCGAGCACGTTGCCGCTGAGCTATCCTCCCGAGTTCTAGCATTATTGGCTGTTCATACTCAACCTTGCGCATTTTACAAAAGAAACAAAATTAAAATGAACATTAACACTTGATAAAAAACAATTTTTTTAAATTTTTTTTTATTAAATGTTTGGTTTGATTTTACAAACTTTACATTACATTCTTTTTCAATTCTATAGTTAAAAAAAAGAAAGAAAAATGTCTAAAACAATACATTTACTAAAATGAAACAAAAACAAATTGTAATCAATCACAAAACATCAATTTAAAGTCAAATCAATGTCCTATATATTCAGACAGAAGCTGCCTATGTTGAAAACGTATGTTAATGCCTGTTTAGCTGGTGGTTTGTTCCTTTGAACTGCGTTGGTTTGTTGGGTGAAGGCGAGCAAGGCGTCATGCAGGTCCCCCAAGCATCTGACTTTCTGGCATAGTGTGGTGGAGGGTCACCTGAGCAGCACGATATGTGACTGGAAAACGGGGTTTCCGATGTCAACAACTGCTAGGACCTCCGAACCTGTTGCCATCGCTCTCCCGCAATTAACTTGCTTTTCGAGGAGGGCCCAGAACTGTGACCCACTCGACCAAAAGACATTCCTTTCCTGCCGTGTGTGCATCATCCTCTCAAATTGGCCTAATGCAGCAGCAGGGGGCACATCTAAAATACCCATTCAGCAGAGGCGTTGCTAGGGGGAGGCTCAGGGGGCTTTAGCCCCTGGTCTTCTGGTTGTAGCCCCAGATAGAATCTCAGGAGCTACAACCAAAAGGCTAGCTAGCCCCCAGTCCCAACAGTTCCGACATTAGCTTAGCCCCCGGTCTTTTCCAGACCTAGCAACACCCATGCCCAGGGCTACTTATGCCCCTGCTCACCTCCAAAGCTCTGACAATATGATCTTTTAAACCTATTTCTGCCCTCCTCAGCCCGGGCCCACACCCTCACACAGCACCTTCAGTCTACCCAGGCTTCCTGAACCCGTAACCGAGTGGGCTGACTGTTTTGCACTTTTGGCGGGGATCATTTTGCATCGCCGTGAGATTTTGATCACAGAGAACCTGCTCTTAGAACTTCCGGTGAAAGCATTGGCCTGATGCCTAATTAGCTGACCAGTAAAATTCTCCAAGATACTGCAGGCGGTTAGAATTTGCACGCCAGAAACATGCCCTCTGTTCGGCTTCTGTAACCATAAGTGTTAGGTGCACTACACCATGATGAGGTGAACCTCTAAACGCAAAAGCAGGAGGCATCCATTCTCCTTTATCCAGCAACCATGTGGAAACAGGGTCATAGATCTCTTGCCACCAGTGGTGGACTGGCCTACAGAAACCTCTGGAGATTTCCTGCTGGGCCTGGACTCTATGGACCTCTTTGGTGTGGGCAACCAGGTTTTCTGCTTCTCTTTCCCTCTTCCAAGTCACCACACCCACTTCCTTCAATCGCCCACATCCCTTTGAAGGATGTTGTTTCTATGTTCGTTTTTTCAAAGGTAAAATTACTATTTTGGGACGAGGTGGGAGGATACAGCACTGTGGCAACGCACTGGTCTTGGAAGCAAGACCACGCTGAGCAAACACAGGTTCGAATCCCGCACCTGGATACCTGCGGGTTACCTGCGCCACAGATACAAATACTATTTAATCTACTTTTTAAACCCATTTGTCAACATCTTCTTGGGTGGAGAACCCCAAAACACCAGTGGTCGAAGTGAGCGGGAGCGGGTGGGAGCGGCGCTCCACTACTTTTTTAAATTATGTTTTACAGCTCCTATACTTTTATTTTAAAAATAAACCGTTCCGGAACGGTTTCATTTTAAAATAACAGTGTAGGAAGAAGTTGAAACTTGCACTTTCAGTGCAGTGCACTGAACATTCCCTTAAAAAGCAGGCAAAAGTGTTTGGGGTTTTGTATTGTGTGTTGCAGGGGCAGGGCAGTGGGGTTTTTGAGGAGCGGGGCAGGCTAGCAGGGAACATAGTTCCACTACTTCTCTTCTTACACTTCGACCATTGCAAAACACTATTTATAGCCTATTTGCTCTGTCCACTCTCTCGAATGGTGTAATAAGGGGCCACTTTCAAAAACACTTCCAGGGCCTCTTTTGGTTCCCAGTCCACTCCCGCTTATCACCCCGGACTAGGGATATGAATAGCAAAGCAAACACATTCAAGGCAAAAATGCAGCAAATACCTGCAGTACAATTAGTAAAGTTCCTGCAGCATGCTGTCCACGTTTGAGTGGATGCACTAGAGGATGTGGAAAAGGGATGCGGTGGCGCCCTCCGCAAACTCTGCAGTGTACAGTAACTTACAGAAAGAAAGAAAAAGTGCAGTGAAAAGGGTACTGTAGGGAAACTCTTATTATTTGTATTAATCCTATAATAATAATAATAATAATAATAATAATAATAATAATAATAATAATATTAATAATACAATGTCAAATAACAATGCATCAGGACATTTGTGAAACACCTGTTGTCAAGAAAACATGCAGCTGGCTCCTGGGAAGCTTGCTAACTTCTACCGTGAACCTACACAGCCAATCCTGCAGTGTGGTGCAGCCAGGCCCTAGTATACTATATGACATGCACTCAGTGTATGCATCAATTCTCCTTCCGGAATGAATAGTCAAGAAAAGATCATATACAAGATCACACTGTGCACACTTACCAAGCAATTGAAAGTGTGTAAGTGCTGTAGCTGAGATGGAGGTGCTCAGTGAATGATGGATGTCACGCCACTGACATAGTCACCCGGCCTTCGTGTGCCATGCGACCAAGGACTTGACAGTGTGTAAGTGCTGTAGCTGAGATGAAGGTGCGCAGTGAATGTTGGGTGTCATGTCACTGAGTCACTCCACCTTCGCGTGCCAGGCGACCAAGGACTTGGCAGTGTGTAAGTGCCACAGCTGAGATGGAAGTGCTCAGTGAATGTTGGGTGTCACGTCACTGGCATAGTCACCTGGCCTCGCGTGCCATGCGACTAAGGAATTGGCAGTGTGCAAGTGCTGTAGAGGAGATGGAGGTGCTCAGTGAATGTTGGGTGTCACGTCACTGGCATAGTGACCCGGCTTTTGCGTGCCATGCGACCAAGGACTTGGCAGTGTGTAAGTGCCGTAGCTGAGATGGAGGTGCTCAGTGAATGATGGATGTCACGTCACTGACATAGTGACCCAGCCTTCGTGTGCTATGCGACCAAGGACTTGACAATGTTTAAGTGCTGTAGCTGAGATGAAGGTGCGCAGTGAATGTTGGGTGTCATGTCACTGAGTCACTCCACCTTCGCGTGCCAGGCGACCAAGGACTTGGCAGTGTGCAAGTGCTGTAGCTGAGATGGAGGCGCTCAGTGAATGTTGGGTGTCATGTCACTGAGTCACCCCGCCTTCGCGTGCCATGCGACCAAGGACATGGCAGTGTGTAAGTGCCACAGCTGAGATGGAAGTGCTCAGTGAATGTTGGGTGTCACGTCACTGGCATAGTCACCTGGCCTCGCGTGCCATGCGACTAAGGAATTGGCAGTGTGCAAGTGCTGTAGAGGAGATGGAGGTGCTCAGTGAATGTTGGGTGTCACGTCACTGGCATAGTGACCCGGCTTTTGCGTGCCATGCGACCAAGGACTTGGCAGTGTGTAAGTGCCGTAGCTGAGATGGAGGTGCTCAGTGAATGATGGATGTCACGTCACTGACATAGTGACCCAGCCTTCGTGTGCTATGCGACCAAGGACTTGACAATGTTTAAGTGCTGTAGCTGAGATGAAGGTGCGCAGTGAATGTTGAGTGTCATGTCACTGAGTCACTCCACCTTCGCGTGCCAGGCGACCAAGGACTTGGCAGTGTGCAAGTGCTGTAGCTGAGATGGAGGCGCTCAGTGAATGTTGGGTGTCATGTCACTGAGTCACCCCGCCTTCGCGTGCCATGCGACCAAGGACATGGCAGTGTGTAAGTGCCACAGCTGAGATGGAAGTGCTCAGTGAATGTTGGGTGTCACGTCACTGGCATAGTCACCTGGCCTCGCGTGCCATGCGACTAAGGAATTGGCAGTGTGCAAGTGCTGTAGAGGAGATGGAGGTGCTCAGTGAATGTTGGGTGTCACGTCACTGGCATAGTGACCCGGCTTTTGCGTGCCATGCGACCAAGGACTTGGCAGTGTGTAAGTGCCGTAGCTGAGATGGAGGTGCTCAGTGAATGTTGGGTGTCACGTCACTGGCATAGTGACCCAGCCTTCGTGTGCTATGCGACCAAGGACTTGACAATGTTTAAGTGCTGTAGCTGAGATGGAGGTGCTCAGTGAATGTTGGGGGGTCACGTCACTGGCATAGTGACCCGGCCTTCGTGTGCCATGCGACCAAGGACTTGACAATGTTTAAGTGCTGTAGCTGAGATGAAGGTGCGCAGTGAATGTTGGGTTTCATGTCACTGAGTCACCCCGCCTTGGCGTGCCATGCGACCAAGGACTTGGCAGTGTGTAAGTGCCACAGCTGAGATGGAAGTGCTCCGTGAATGTTGGGTGTCACGTCACTGGCATAGTCACCTGGCCTCGCGTGCCATGCGCCTAAGGAATTGGCAGTGTGCAAGTGCTGTAGATGAGATGGAGGTGCTCAGTGAATGTTGGGTGTCATATCACTCAGTCACCCTGCCTTCGCGTGCCAGGCAACCAAGGACTTGGCAGTGTGCAAGTGCCACAGTTGAGATGGAAGTGCTCCGTGAATGTTGGGTGTCACGTCACTGGCATAGTCACCTGGCCTCGCGTGCCATGCGACTAAGGACTTGGCAGTGTGCAAGTGCTGTAGATGAGATGAAGGTGCTCAGTGAATCTTGGGTGTCACGTCACTGGCATAGTGACCCGGCTTTTGCGTGCCATGCGACCAAGGACTTGGCAGTGTGTAAGTGCCGTAGCTGAGATGGAGGTGCTCAGTGAATGTTGGGTGTTATGTCACTGAGTCACCCCGCCTTCGCGTGCCATGCGACCAAGGACATGGCAGTGTGTAAGTGCCACAGCTGAGATGGAAGTGCTCAGTGAATGTTGGGTATCACATCACTGGCATAGTCACCTGGCCTCGCGTGCCATGCGACTAAGGACTTGGCAGTGTGCAAGTGTTGTAGATGAGATGAAGGTGCTCCGTGAATGTTGGGTGTCACGTCACTGGTATAGTGACCCGGCTTTTGCGTGCCATGCGACCAAGGACTTGGCAGTGTGTAAGTGCCGTAGCTGAGATGGAGGTGCTCAGTGAATGTTGGGTGTTATGTCACTGACATAGTGGCTGGCCTTCGCTGGCCAGGTGACCAAGGACTTGGCATTGTCTAAGTGTCGTAGCTGAGATGGAAGTGCTCGGTGAATGTTGGGGGTCAGGTCACTGGCATAGTCACCAGGCCTTCAGGTGAATGCGACCAAGGACTTGGCAGTGTGCAAGTGCCACAGCTGAGATGAAGGTTGTGTTGGGTGTCGCGTCGCTGGCATAGTGACCCAGCTTTTGCGTGCCATGCGACCAAGGACATGGCAATGTGTAAGTGCCACAGCTGAGATGGAAGTGCTCAGTGAATGTTGGGTGTCACGTCACTGGCATAGTCACCTGGCCTCGCGTGCCATGCGCCGAAGGAATTGGCAGTGTGCAAGTGCTGTAGATGAGATGGAGGTGCTCAGTGAATGTTGGGTGTCATATCACTCAGTCACCCTGCCTTCGCGTGCCAGGCAACCAAGGACTTGGCAGTGTGCAAGTGCCACAGTTGAGATGGAAGTGCTCCGTGAATGTTGGGTGTCACGTCACTGGCATAGTCACCTGGCCTCGCGTGCCATGCGACTAAGGACTTGGCAGTGTGCAAGTGCTGTAGATGAGATGAAGGTGCTCAGTGAATGTTGGGTGTCACGTCACTGGCATAGTGACCCGGCTTTTGCGTGCCATGCGACCAAGGACTTGGCAGTGTGTAAGTGCCGTAGCTGAGATGGAGGTGCTCAGTGAATGTTGGGTGTTATGTCACTGAGTCATCCCGCCTTCGCGTGCCATGCGACCAAGGACATGGCAGTGTGTAAGTGCCACAGCTGAGATGGAAGTGCTCAGTGAATGTTGGGTATCACATCACTGGCATAGTCACCTGGCCTCGCGTGCCATGCGACTAAGGACTTGGCAATGTGCAAGTGCTGTAGATGAGATGAAGGTGCTCCGTGAATGTTGGGTGTCACGTCACTGGTATAGTGACCCGGCTTTTGCGTGCCATGCGACCAAGGACTTGGCAGTGTGTAAGTGCCGTAGCTGAGATGGAGGTGCTCAGTGAATGTTGGGTGTTATGTCACTGACATAGTGGCTGGCCTTCGCTGGCCAGGTGACCAAGGACTTGGCATTGTCTAAGTGTCGTAGCTGAGCTGGAAGTGCTCGGTGAATGTTGGGGGTCAGGTCACTGGCATAGTCACCAGGCCTTCAGGTGAATGCGACCAAGGACTTGGCAGTGTGCAAGTGCCACAGCTGAGATGAAGGTTGAATGTTGGGTGTCGCGTCGCTGGCATAGTGACCCAGCTTTTGCGTGCCATGCGACCAAGGACTTGGCAGTGTCAAAGTGCCACAGCTGAGATGGAAGTGCTCAGTGAATGTTGGGTATCACGTCACTGGCATAGTCACCTGGCCTCGCGTGCCATGCGACTAAGGACTTGGCAATGTGCAAGTGCTGTAGATGAGATGAAGGTGCTCAGTGAATGTTGGGTGTCACGTCACTGGTATAGTGACCCGGCTTTTGCGTGCCATGCGACCAAGGACTTGGCAGTGTGTAAGTGCCGTAGCTGAGATGGAGGTGCTCAGTGAATGTTGGGTGTTATGTCACTGACATAGTGGCTGGCCTTCGCTGGCCAGGTGACCAAGGACTTGGCATTGTCTAAGTGTCGTCGCTGAGATGGAAGTGCTCAGTGAATGTTGGGGGGTCAGGTCACTGGCATAGTCACCAGGCCTTCGGGTGCCATGTGACCAAGGACTTGGAAGTGTGTAAGTGCCGTAGCTGAGTTGGAAGTGCTCAGTGGATGTTGGGTGTTGCGTCAATGCACTGACATAGTGGCACAACCTTTGCTGGCCAGGTGACCAAGGACTTGGCAGTGTCTAAGTGCCGTAGCTCAGATGGAAGTGCTCAGTGGATGTTGGGTGTTGTGTCAATGCACTGACATAGTGGCCCGGCCTTCGCTGGCCAGGTGACTAAGGACTTGGCATTGTCTAAGTGCTGTAGCTGAGATAGAGGTGCTCAGTGGATGTTGGGTGTTGCGTCAATGCACTGACATATTGGCCCGGCCTTCGCTGGCCAGGTGACTAAAGACTTGGCATTGTCTAAGTGCTGTAGCTGAGATGGAAGTACTCAGTGAATGTTGGGGGGTGTCACGTCACTGGCATAGTCACCTGGCCTTCACGTGCCATGCGACCAAGGACTTGGCAGTGTGTGCGTGCCGCAGCTGAGATGGAGGTGCTCAGTGAATGTTGGGTATCGCGTCACTGCATAGTGGCCTGGCCTTCGCGTGCTATGCGACCAAGGACTTTGCAGTGTGTATGTTCCGTAGCTGAGATTGAAATGCTCAACGGATGTAGTGTGGTGCAGAGTCAGGCATGATGGCCAATGGCTTACACAGCATGTTCCAAGCTCAGGCCTTACCTATATGCTGACTTTTGATTGCAGTGGAAGGGAAGCTGCTTTTCCTTCACAAAGCCGCAATGCCTGTCCCAATTATAACAGCAAATATGTAGAGTGTTGTCAGGTGCATGGTGCCAGAAATCACCCGAAGGAAAAACACTTTGCGTCCAGTCACCAATTCACGAGGAGTTAGATGGTTATCTGAGCCAGGCTGTTTTCTTAGAGCACATAAGGCTAGGGGTAGGCAATGTAGCCATCCCTTCTTTAGGGTCATCTTGATCTTCGCAATCCTCTCCTCCAATAATTTGTTTAATCATTCACAAATACCATTCGCCTATGGGTGATATGCAGAAGAAAATGTATGCTTAATGCCTAATAGAAGAACTATTTGTTCAAACAACTAATTTAAACATGCGGTTCATTGTCAGACCGCAAAACCTCACGCACACCCATCTTTATTACACTTCACACACAAGGAACTTGGCAGCGCACATGGCATCAGGGTGTGTGTATGGACCTGCCTTGATCCATCTAGAAAAAGGACCACAACAAGCATATATCTGTAACCGTTCCATGTCTGCAGCATATCTACATAGTCTATATGTAGGTGCTGAAATTAAATCTGTCCATTTAAAATGTGCTGTGCATTTTACAACTGCTGGAGTCAATGGAAGTGCTACTACTTCAATAAGTTTATCCAATAGGGCTGCATGTTGTACTGGAGTGCCATCTGCATGGGGGAATACCCTCTGTTTCCAGTGTGACAGACCTGCATGTATGGTTTATGTCACATCAGCGGAATCAGAGTATACCATCACTTGCTCTTCCGTGAATCTCTGTTTACTACCGCTGATTCAGTATGCCCTCTCACCAGTCGTTTGATCCATTTTTGAAGAACCATCAATAAAAACAACTTCCCCCCCATCTGAGGGCATTTTCTCTAGCTTGGGGAATTTCATTATAGTTTTCAGTATACGTTGTGCAATCATGTACATAGCCACCCTCCTCTACTGGTTCAATTATGAACGTTGCTGGGTTCACTGTCTTACATCTGACAATTTTAAGCACAGGATTCAATATTATTACCTCGTATCCTGATGCTCTTTGTGTGGTCAATGTACTTTCGGATTTCTCTAAAATCGCAAATGATGCATGCTCAACAAATAATGTTACTGAACACCACATCGTTATATTTGAAGCTTTTTCAATCGTGAATGCAGCAGCAGCTAAAAACTGCTCACAAGGATAATACCCTTTCATAACTGGATCTAAAATCGCACTATAATAGGCCAATGGTTTGTGTCCATGTCCTGACATAGTTTTTTCTGTAAGGACTGCTGACATGACTTCTCCATTTGAATGGGAAAATAAATACAATCCTTCATGATAATCTGGAATTCCCAACACAGGTGCAGTACTGATCGCCTTTTCTAATCCTCCAAATCCTTCAGTCATTTCATCTGTCCATATTATTTTACTCTATCCCACCTGTGCTTCTTAAAGCCCTTTGGAAAATCGTTGAATATAGGCACTGTAATCAAAAACCCAGGCCCTAAAATAATTACATAGGCCAAACAATTGTTGCATTTCCCTCACTGTTTTAGGTTCTGAGGTCTTCATAATTGCTTCTGCTCCTTAAGGCGTCACTTTTCTCCCCTCTTGATAAATCAACTGTCCTATATACAAGACCTCTTCCTGACAGTATTGTAGCTTCTCTTTGTCCACTTTATATCCTTTCTCTGAGAGGATAGTCATAAGCTTAACCATATATTGAACTACTGCACTTTTGAGCTGAACAATGTCCATGTGGAGGACTCCATTAAAGATTGAAGGGGACTCACAGTACCCCTGGGGTAGTCAAGTATGTTTCTGGTGGATCGTTCTATATGAAAAGGAGGTCAAATCCTGTGAGTCTTCATGGTGGGGGATGGAAAAGAAAACAGTCTTTAAATCTAAGACTGTAAAATATTTGGCCTTCGATGGGATGTTGCACAATATTGTCACAGGATTTGGAACTAAAGGAAACTCAGCTTAAACTATATTGTTTAGAGGGCATAGGTCCTGAATAAATCTCCACCACGCCCAGTCGGTTTTCTCACTGGGTACACATCTGTGTTACATGGAGAATTGGATGGTACCAATATTCCTTCCTTCATCAAAGTGGAAATGGTCTCCAATCTACCTTCACCCAACCTCTGGATATGGGGTATTTCTTTGCACGTGCATGTGGCTTGATTTTAACTGCTGCTACTCCTTTTAATAGAGACATGTCATATGGACTTGTGGTCCATACAATCTTTGGCACTCTCTGCAGTATTTCTCTATTCTCTACTTGTATCCAATAAGTAAGACTTATAAAAAAAATACTAATTCATCATCTGAGTACTAATCCTTAAACAACTCCTCGTCTGTCAAATCTGTCAGCCTATATCCTTCACTGATGACTATAACTGTTTTCCATCCTCTTCCCGCATCATCTGTCACATGAAGAACCACCCTTTCCTCTCTAACCACTGCTGCTTCTAATGCCAAGTGTATAATCTGCCCTTCTTCATCATCCATAGAGATTTCTGGTCTGAACAAAAACTCATCAGGTATTCGTAATTGTTTACCTGTCAATAAGGGCAGCCACGATAATAAAAAAGTCACTCCATACAAAAATACTTCTGGGTCCAAGGGGACCCCTCGTAATGCTTTCTGGCCTGTAAGGCAACTATAAACTCTCTCACATTCATTTAATGTATCCTGGAGTGTAACACTCTCTTCCCTTGTCAGTAAAAGATATCATCATGTTAAGTTTTGTCATTAGGTCACGCCCTAATATGTTAACTGTTATTTGCCTAGAATATAATAAAGGCATAGCCATGTTGTGCTCTCCTATAGATATTGGTAATTCGTCTATAAAAGGAATTCAACTCATCACCCCAGAGAATCCCTGTGCATTCATTGCAAGGCCTGACATTGGGTATTTCCCCTCACTGACACAGCAGTGAGTTGCTCCAGTGTCCACAAGAAATGAAAATGTCTTGCCTCCTATCGTCACATTGACCCTTTGTTCCTCTTGGGGCTCTGGTGTCACTGATAGTACTGAACACATCAGGTCGCTCTGTGGGCTATCCTATTGTGGATATAAATTCATCCCTGTACCTGTGAAAGAATTTCCTCCTACCCCATCCCCCTCTTGGAGCTTGTCAATTTTGCTGCATGCCTCCTCTGCTTCTACATGTTCTAGCTATGTGTCCTATCCTTCCGCAATACCAACATTGTTGCGGTTGTCATCCATTTACTCCTCCTCTTCGCTGAGGGTTTTGAAATCCACCTCGTCTTCCTCCTCTCAGGCCATTTCCTCTTTCTCTTGGTCAAGAATTGTACCCACTCTAAAGTGTGGAATACACTACGTTATTTTGCTGTGCTGGTTGCATTTCCTGTGTCACCCCACCTTCATTACTTGTCAATACCGCTCCCTCTATGGCTATCTTTGACAACTTCTTCTGAACTAACTACGCCTCCTCCTGCTTTCTACTCTAAGCTTTCTTCTTATTCTTTTTCCTGCATTAATCAGCAGTGATGTTATGATTGTCAGTTGTATTTCTGGCCATGGCTTTGCTTCCATTCCCACCTATTTCTTCAATTGCCGTTTCACTGGCTCGGACAGTCCCTGACACACAATGTCGTAAAATAATGCAACCATTTTTTTGAATTTTAACTTTTTGTTTTTATTAAGCATTTCAACATACAAAGGAACCGCCAGGAAACGCCTAGTGAAAAACATCAGATACAATGATTAAAGAAACAATGCTGATCATTTTTCCCTCTTCCCCCCTTCGTCCCTGACTCCCCTCCCCCCAACACATAGGCATACCAGGCCCCACTAGGCAAAAGGTTCAAGAGGCATAGGGATAGAACTAGACTCTGATTAAAATTTTTCAGGGTGGTAACGACAGTGAGGTCCCACACAGTGTTATGAAATGCGGCAAAAGGGTGGGTAATGAATAGAGCAAACAAGAATGTAGTGACTCGAATAGCACAACCAATTTACAATCTCATAGCATCACATTCGTCATTCAAAAGAACAACAGTCCAATCCTGCAAAAAATAAGACATTGTATCATTGGTGATGGCTGACAGTTTCTCGTAGGTGAAAATAGCTAATAACTTGATGAGCCATTCTGCCTTAGAGGGAGCTGAGGTGCTCTTCCATTTCTGGGCTAGGGCTAGTCTCCCCGCTCACAGCATAGCCACTATCAACTTTGGGAAGATATAAAGCTCAGCTTCAGGCATGGGTGTACCCAAAAGGATCTCCAAGGGGAGAAGGGATGGGCTCGTTCCTACTATGTCTTTGATCCAGCTGAGCAATTTGGACCAATAGACTTGGATAAGCGGGCACTCCTACCACATGTGGTACCAGGTCCCGCGATGTGACCACATCCTAGGGCACAATGGAGACACTTTCTCAAACATCCTAGATAGGGAGACAGGAGGCCGATGCCAAGAGTGGAGAATCTTGAAGTTATGCTCCATGGCTGAAGTGTATAACGTCCCCGAAAAGATTGACTTAAAGATTGCCCTCCATGTGGAATCTTCAAGGGTTAGGCCATTCTTTCCGCCAATATTGGTTTAAACGGCTGTCTGCCCTCTAAGCTAGAAGTGACCAGAACCTTATAAATCTTAGAAAGAGAGCCCTTTCTGGTCTTGGACTCCACAAAAATCTTTTCAAAGGGAGTCAAGGGGCGAGTCATATCGGCCAGCCAACCTGCCCGAGTAAGGATCCTCTTGAGGCACACCTATTCAAAGATGGGGGGGCGGGTTGTCCCCCAATGCCTCAGACAGTTGGTCATATTCAATGAAAACACCCTGGCGAAAGAGCTGAGCTGCTCTTTCCAACCCCTGATCAGACCACTATTGAGTTTCATGGAAACCCCTAGAACCAAGGTTAAACGGGGGGCCCCAGAGAGAAGATAAGGGGTAAGGCCAAGAAGAGAGCTGTTTGTTATCCTTGTTTGGCTTCCAGGATGCCCACAGGGCAGCCAGCGTTGGATGTGATCTCAGATGCATTGGAAGGGATTTTGGGAGGACCCAAAGGAGATGCCTGACTTTTTTCGGGTGGGTCTGGACATCCTCCACATAAGTCCAATAAGTCCCTAGGTCATCTCTCATGTGTTCTAGCATCACACGCAACTGGGCTGCCTTTTAATACAATCTAAAATCAGGGAGGCCAAAGCCTCCGTATGTTTTTGGAAGAGTTAGGGTTGAAAATGTCACTCTTGCCCTCTTGCCATTCCAAATGAAATGGAGGACACGGGACTGCAATAGCTCACCGAACGATTCTGGGAAAATACGGGGAAGGGCAGAGAAGAGATAAAGAAGTCGGCGCAGTATGTTCATTTTATCCGTGACCATGTGCCCAAACAACGAGAGAGTGAGGGGAGCCCAGCGTACCAGGTCGCTGCTAATCTTTGCCATAACTGGGGGGAAATTAGATTCAAACATTTTATATAGGTCTCTGGGAATGGTGGTGCCTAAATATCTGGTAGCTTCCCATTCTACTCTCATTCCCAGCACCTCAGCATTGCTATTAATTACGTGGTCTACCGCACCCATTGGCTATATGCAGGATTTGGTCATATTGAGCTTAAGCCCTGAGAAGGAGCCCAAGTGGCCAATGAGGCCAAGCAGTTGGGGAAGGGAATCCTGTAGGTTGGTCAAGTAAGCCAAAATATCATCCGCAAACAGAGATCATTTAAATTCACAGTCCCCCACACTGCACCCCCGAGATCCACTGTGAGCCCTGATCACAATGGAGAGGAGTTCCATTGCCAAAGCATATAAGAGGGGGGACAAGGGGCACCCCTGGCAGGTGCCTCTGGATAGTGGCAGGAGTGCCGAGGTACAGCTATTAACCAGAACTCTTGCCACGGGGCCATTATATAGGGCTGAGACCCACCCACTAAATTTGTCTCCCAGACCCATTTTCCGGAGCACCTTTCCCATGTAAGGCCATTTGACTCGGTCGAAGGCCTTTTCTGAGTCCCCCCATGAGATCCAGAGTTTTCCTCACGTTGTCTGACCCCTGACGACCAGGAATGAAACCAACCTGGTCTCCCTGCACCAAAGACGGGAGAAGTATCGCCAATCTATTGAATAGGAGCTTAGCCAAAATGTTTACATCTGTATTGAGAAGGGAGATGGGCCAGTAGGACTGGCAGAGGGATGGGTCTTTTCCCTCTTTGGCGAGAACCACAATAAGAGCAGACATCATGGAGTGTGGAAGGGATCCTATGTCAAGGGCGGAATTCAACATTTTAGCCAAGAACGGGGCCAGGGTGGGGCGGTACGTCTTATAGAAGCAAACTGTGAAACCATCGTCCCCTGGTGTGGTCCCGCTTTTCAGAGATGAGATAGTAACTATTATTTCTTGGGGCGTTATGGGGAGCTCCAAGGATTCAGCACTCTCGGGAGAGAGGCGAGCAATGGGAAGGGATTCTAAAAATTCGTCCACATCAGACCATCCCCTGTGTACTCTGATGCATACAGGCGCTCGTAGTACTGCCTAAATTGTTCTGCTATCAGGCCATCCTTTAGGACTTTCTCCCCCACCGGAGAGGAGATGGAATTCACTCTTCTACTGTTTCTAAGCTCCCTAAGCCTCCAAGCTATAATCCTATCCGTCTTTTCCCCCTTCTCCATGTACTTCTTTTTTAAAAAGAGTAGTTTTCTTTCCGTCTGGCCTCCCAGGAGGATGGCCAATTTTGACCCGCGTTTTTGGAGTTCCGCCCACTTGCCCGGGGGCATCTGTGACTTTAATTTCCCCCCTGGTTGAATAGTGGCAACTTGCTCTCTTAACTTTTTCTCCTCACCGTCTCTATCACTCTTATTCCTGGAGCCCATCTCCATAAGGGTATTTCTGATCGTGGCTTTGAAGGCAACCCAAACTCCCATAACATCCACTTCCCCATTATCATTGATGACAAAATATTCTTTGTTAGCAGCTAGAAGGGACTGTCTCAACTCTTTATCCTGCAGGAAAGTATCGTTACACGTCCATCGAGACCCGGGAGAGGAGGGGGCGGGGAAACCCAAATGACCTTAACCAAGTCGTGATCTGACCACGGGATAGCCTCCACCCCAAATTCTGAGACATAGGGCCTCATTACATGGACGGCGGTGGACCAAGGTGCTATTAGCACCTTGGTCCCTGCCGGTAAAATACCGGCACCGCCTTGGTGGAAAGGGGAATTACCGCCCTATTCCAAGTTTGGTGGGGCGGTAATTCCCCCTTCCCCCATTGCCCTTCCCCATTCCCATTTTTGCCCCATAGGGCATAATGGGAATGGGGAAGGTGCTAATTACGGCACCGCAAATTGCGGTACCGTAATTAGCTCCCTGGTCCCTTTGCTGGTTGGTTTTTAACGCCTGCAAAAAGAAGGCGTTAAATTCTCCAACCCGCAAAGGGACCTCGTAGTAAGGCGGTAAGGATTAACGGTCACTGGTACCATTAATGGTGACTGTTAACCCTTACCGCCGTCCGTGTAATGAGGCCCATAGTCCCGGACCGAGGAATCTATCAGGATATAATCAATCCTTGAGGATGCCAAGTGTGGTTTAGAGAAAAAAGTGAAGTATGGTTTGCGTTCTTGACCAGGAGTATGCGAGTACACTAAGCCCAATTCCCCATTAATCCGACGGAAAGAAGCCGCCAACTTCGCCTGGAACCAGAAGTCGGGGCACAGATTAGGAGATTTCCTATCCTTATCTGGACAGAGAACCATGTTGACGTCCCCGCCCAACAATAGGGTCCCCTCAGCGAATCCCCTGATTGTCTCCCCCATACCCTCCCAGAAAAAATCTTGCACCTCGTTCGGGGCGTATATACACACCAGAGTGAACAACCTATCTCTCACTTCTCCCTTGACCATAATAAATCGTCCTTCCGGGTCGGATCTTTGTGCCTTGGGGGAGAAGTGGGGTTTGGGAGAAATTAGGAGTGCAACCCTGCGTTTCTTTGCGGAGTAGGGGGAATTAAACATGCTGTATGGCCCTAGCCCTGAAGTCCGGTTCCTTCCACTTAACCCAATGGGTTTCCTACAAAAAGAGAAAGTGAAGTTTGAGCCTAGTGAATTCCCTCGTCACCAACGACCTCTTAGTAGGAGAGTTTAATCACCGCACATTCAGAGACCCCATAGTCAGAAGTTGAAGGGAGTCACCCATTGAAAAAATTGAAATATTTCTCTGCCCCCATTAGGGAGCCTGTTTTGTCTGTCCCAAAACCCTGCCTCTGTGCCCAATAGTTACCCATGCAGAACCTTGTAGAACCCATATCCCCCGGAAGCACTGGCAGCCTAAAAAGACAACTCCCAAAAACTGATTGAGACACCCTCCTCCACACCCCACCCACCCTACCCCTGAATACCTGGACCCCGAGCGGCAACAGCTTGAGGCTAGTCCAGGCCACCAGTGACTCCCCCCTCTGGGCAAATGAGCTCAACATCAACAACAACAAGAGCCCCCAACCCCCGTAAAACACACTGAAGACAAATCAAGAACATTGCTTAATTAATCCAGCCCCGGGAAATCTAAAACCCCCTGCCCAGGCCTCGCCAAGGGCAACAACCCCCCAAGCAATAAACTGGTAGTTAGCTCTTGAAACAAGCAGACCATGATCTCGAAAACAGTAGAGGCCCCTACAGGGACCCCACTAACATAAACAAACCATATTAGATGAACCCGACGAGGCCGGAGCAACCCTTCTGAATTTTCTGTGACCTCGAACTTTACGTCCCTCCTCTGGTGGTTTGGTACCCTATTTGGGGGGCTCTGGTGATTCTTGATTTTGTCAGATGCACATTTGTTCATTCACAATCCAGCAGACGCAAGGAAGTATCCCGCTGATAGCTCGCGACCCGAATAAGCAGGTTGTAATGGCATGCAGTGAAACAAATTTGCATCCGACAAAGTCAAGAATAGCCAGGGCCACCCCAAATAGAGGAAACCATTGGAATACGAGGGTGAGGTGATTGTGTGTGCAGAGATTTTATCTACAGCAATATATGCTGTGTCCCTGAAGAAAGTGGGAAATATTTTTTGAAACCACTGAAACCGGTAGGCCAGCAGTGACCCCAAACAAGAAGATTGGGCCACTATTTGAAAGAAATTCTCCTTCATTTTTAGCACCACTCCTTTCCGCCCAACAGGGTGGAAAGTGATTTCCATCAGTGTTAGGAAAGATTTCGTAATTGTAGGTAATTTTCCTTCCATGTGGCAACCCCTAAACTTTTTGCTGTTGTTTTTCACCTTGTTCTTGACTTTGCCAGAGAAGTGCAGCCTTCTGCCGCACTCCTCTGGGCTTTCGCTCCTTTCTTACTGGGAAACTGACATGCCCTTAAGACAGTCAGTACCGGGGAACGCTGTTTCCCGTAGTTTCTTTTATCATGTTGCGGCTTTTGTGCAACATGACACAAGGGCACTGTAAGCTAAGTTACAGCTCTCTTGGGTCTCTAGCCTTCTACAGGCCCTAGATACTCGTTTAGGATTGTATCTGATCGGTGTAAGTGATTCAGGGACAGGAATGGTGGCAGCTATCGTTTCTTGTGTTTTGAGCTCCTTTTGGCGTTCTAAGCGCATTTCTCGCGCTTAACCCAAAATGGTGGCCTGGCTCCCAAAATGGCCAGACCACGAGCCTCCTTTGTCCTGTCCGCTGACCGTCTTGCTCCCTTCACCTTCCCCAGGTCGAGCCGACCCAGGGCCTTCCTTATTTGGGCATGTACTTTCCCGCGAAACACGGATGCTTTCGCGGGCTTCTACATGTCTTTTGTGTGCCTCCAGGATGTGGGCTGGGATGTCTGGTCCCAATACACATCCTGGATGCCAGAGAATCTAGGGTGGTGTGAATGCCTGGGACCACCGTGGTCCGTGATTGGTCCACGAATGGTGTGAGTGTTGATGAGCGGATCTCCCATTGGGTCCCCTCCGTTTTGGTGCGAAGGGAACTGTGGATAAGAAGGGGCTGGAAACACCACTACCATGTCGATCTCCTGAGTTCTCACGAACGAAGGAATACAGGAGCCAAGTATCCTGCAACCAAGAAGCTGGACCGAGGAATCGCTGGTGACCCGCTGAAGGACTTCTCCTCTGCACTACTGTCGCCTTGTGAAACCCTTTTCACCTTTGATCGAACCAGAAGGCCTGTACTGGTACTTCGACCCTTGGAATAGCGGGAACAGCTATTCTCGGCATCTTCACCATCTCCTGCCAGTAAGCCTTCGGAAGCGTCTCTGGGCCATCCAGCTGACTGACCAGCTTACACAGGAGTCTTGCTCTGTAACCGCCGCCAGGTTGTGTAGTATTTCGAGCCCTTGTCACTCTCACACGCTTCGTACACTTGGCGTTGCCAGGTCTGAAGTGAGTAGTGTACATTTGGCTCAGATACACATGGCCGCTCCGTTGCCCTGCTGTGGTAACAAACTGTGCGGGTTTCTTCGATTGGACGTCTTTTTACTCAACACGACGACGAGGCGTTCCCTGCTCTTCTGAACCTGCCAGCTACTGAAACGGACGCGGAGAAGCCTGGGTCTGCTTGCATCGGGGACCGGTGAGTAGCATAGCTAGAATCTGGTCGCCCTCCTGCAGGAGCCCATTGCTTTTCCCCGCTGTATCAAACAGCACCCTTTTCCGTACTCGCGCTCTGCTTCTGCCCACTGTGGAGGCTGCGCTTGAGTTGCGGAACTTGTTCTTCTTCTTTTGTGCACTAAACTGAACTGCCTGATTTCCCTCGAAGAGCTTCTCCTTTTGCCCGTTGGCACCAGCGCGTGCAGGTACTTTGGAGCACAAGGCTCCACTCTTCGCAGGGCTCGGACTTCCATCTAGTTAGGTGCCTCTGAAGGTGAACTGGGTCTAGGCATTATTGCGCACTGCCTGTTTTCCCTCCCTTTTAGGTGGACTACACATTTCGTGCATATAACGCTTGAGACTGGTTGTATTTGTATATATATTGTGTTGATATGGTATGTGTTGGTTTACTATCGTTATATTGTGATTTTCTCGCTACGGTCATTGTTTTAAAGGCCTTGAAATAAATGTGTATATATTTTTAATATAACAACTGTTTGGAGTAGTTTGTAAGTGATCTTGCTTTGTGTGCTCATTGCGGGCTTTCAGTCACCCTCACCCCTCTTGAGACCTAGTCTTGACCGCCGCGATCGCTACCTTGATTGGTCTGGCTCGTCCAGAGGTTACCCTGTTCCAAGTAATTAGGTTGGCCTTCTGAACTTCTGCGCCACAAGGACAGAGTTCAGAAATCCGTCTTAACAATCAGCAATACACACTACACCCTCAACAATTGTGGGTATTAGGTGTACTGTTGTGAACACCGCCAAATAACAGTGTGTCACTTTTATAAGTCACGCCAGAGCAACCTGCCAATCAGCTCTGAATTTATTTTAGAAGTGTGCAGAAGTAGAGCAAAGAAACCAATTAAAGTTGAACAATTTCATTTGTGAAGCCAACTACACACGGTTTTAGGAGCAAATTCTTGTTAAGAAAGTCATGCTTGGTGATTAGAATATAGATTAGGGCAAGTTTCTCTTTTCTTTACCCTAACTCTAGATAAGCGGACCACCAGCGCTGGCTAGGGATAGAACAATCATTAGGGTTTAGTTAGAATGTTGGAGGGCAAGATATACTTAGGCTACACATCTGGTAGAAATGCTTTAAATAACTAATGAATTGTAAACCTTGGATATTTAGTTTGTGTGATATAGATACAAGGGTAATCCCCTACTAGTCCAACATGGTTGTATTTTGATCTTTAAAATGGATCCCACAGGACTAGTTCAACATTGTAAACTTTGTTGATAACTCACTGTTCCTTCAAAACACCATTATCCTTTTTTTCCTTCACTATCCAAGTGCTTGTATTGAGCAGGTATGGTGAATCAGGGAGACCCGAAGGTGAAGGCTTGAGTCAAGTGACAAATGCAGTTTGTGTTTAGGAAGAATTAATCACACTTGTGCACGAGCAGTGAAAGGCCATCGGGGTGCTAGCAGATTCTGACTCAGTAACTATGGGTGGACGTTTTGGCTCAGGTTAACTTGGCTGGTTTTGTGTTTGCTTATGGAAACGCTTGATACAGCATTTAGGACAAGATCGGACAGGGTACCTGATAATGTGCAGAGGTATGGAGTGGTGAACGAGTAGATTGGGGAGACAGTGAGGCAATGCACATACAAAGAAACATGAGGTACTTCAGGCCAAATGGCATTAGGAAACGCAAGACCAAGAACAGTGAATATAAAACCCAAAATGGAGACATCTTGTTGAAATGTATTCCTTGCATGTGCAAAGAATCCCTTTGGTGTGCACACAATTTATGAGCACATGCACATTTGTATTTACCTCCCCTCAATTACTGGTATTGACTGCATTCTGAACATTCGGATTTCGAAAGTAGCCAGGGAAACAATATTGCCAAATTCTAGGCAAAACGACTTTCAGTAAGACACTTCCTCTCTAGGCGGGCATGTGTTGTCACGGCAACATCCTGTTTAACAAAACAAAGAGAAAGCTAAAACATGGGGCAACGCTTTCCTTTTCTTTCAGAGAAACTGTTTACTTTTATACAAACCCAAATGCATGTTCATGTTAAACCCACTGCATTTTAACCAAGTTTGAAGTTGGAATGCTTTGTTTATTAGAAAAGCGTGCCATTTATATATTACAAAATAAAACCACATTTAATTTACTCAGTTTTCAGATTTACTTTCTCATGATCAAACAAGCATTTTTTTCTTCCCCACCAAAATTCTAAAACATGCATTGCTGCTTTCAATTAAGCCATAACCAACGGTTCCGATGGTTGGAACGGGCAGTTATGGCTATTAGCAGCCCGGGTTTGCAATCCATAAACCCTGGGTGCTAAGACCAATATATTATTTTTCAATGAACGGGACCGGACGCATTTGCAACGTCCTGTTCATTGAAAGAAAATACTTTCTTAAGATGGCCACCATAGATCAGGAAGGCGGGGCTCCTTACAGAGCTCCTCTTCCATTTGTCTGGTGGCCAGGAGGGACAATGAGTGGCAGCAACCCGCCGCTGAAGTATTACGGTAAGAGGGGGTGGGTGTGGGAGGGATGAAAAATTGAAATGAAGGGAGGGGAGGGTGGGGGTAAAATGGCAGGGCGGGGTTTATCAGCCATCATGTTGCTTGGAACACCGCTGGGATTGGTAAATTCAGCCCCCAATCCAAGCAACCTGATTGGTTGCGTCCCGGGCCCTAGGTGCTAATATGTGTTAATAGCCTTCTAGATTCGAGCAGTAATTATCGCTTGGAATAGTAGTAGACACTGTGTGATAAAATACCCCCTGCTGGTGGTCTGTAATAAAGCCCAGGCTTAGTAGCCACTGCCTTCTAAAATGGATACACCAGGGAGGCACCTGCCCGGCTAGACCTAGAACTGATGCAAGTGGCGAACTGCGGACGGCTCCTGGGCAATGCAGGCCCAGACGACGACGTGGTAAAAAAGGACGAGGTATCATGCAAATGATGCTGAGACAAATACCTGAAAATGTGCAGGGCAGTGGGTGTGCGCGTGCCCAAGTGTAGCACAGAAGAAGGATGCCATCCACAAGAAAAAAGCGAGGCCAATAAAAGAGAGGGAGGGCGAGAGAGAGGGAGGGCGAGAGAGAAAGAGAGTTAGAGAGAGAGAGAACGAGAGAGAGGGCGAGAGAGAGGGCGAGAGAGAAAGAGAGCTAGAGAGAGAGAGAAATCAGGACTGAAGTGCAGAATTTAAAGCAGGGTAGGCACGGATTGTGGTCAGGCGGTGAAAGGTTCATGGATTCTGACAAGAAATGGGACAAGAGATTCCCACACAAAGAAAAAAAAAGGAACGCCCAGCTCACAACTGCCAAACAGAAAACCAACTAAAAGGAAACAGGGCACCAACAATATGTAGCACCCAATAAAGAAAGAGTAAGGCACAGCCATTGATCTGGGTGAGGATTAGAGGCCGAGAGCTTGTTCTGACCTGTGCTTCCTTTGTGGGAAGTGACGTCAGTGTCTGGTGCTGCCGGGGAGCCGCTGTATCAAGGGGACTCGCCATATAATCTCGCTCTCATTTTATGACGATCGTTATTAAGAATACAAGCGTTGGGAATGCATGTACTGCTTGTGGGGATTCCCCACCGGCGCGTTAGATTTGACAGTAAAGTGATATTTTGCCATCGTGTACTTAGTGGAATTTCCCCATTAAGGGCGGTTGTAGTCGTCTGATTTCCGGAATAAAGCCCGTGGGCTCTTCTCTGATGTATTTTTTAACTAGAGTGTTGGCACCCCCAGCAGCATGTATGGAGAACGCGCTGTAGCTTGACTGCAGCTTTACAGAACTCGGAAATCTTCAAACGTGTGAGTAGCAGGCTACAGAAAGATCTCTGCGGCAGTGGCTCAACCCACCGCACCCTGATACCCTACACACCTGCCAGAAGGATCGCAATAGCGCCCCCTTCCACTGAAAGAAATGTGATTGTCGTGTGCGTGTGATATGTGGAGCTAAGGAGGCGGGGAGTGAAGGGTTGAAAGGTCGGGTAAACGCAAAGCCCGGCCTGAGAAGGATGGGGAGAGAATGAAAGGCAGCAAGAGAAATGGACGGATTATCCTGAAAAGAAAGCTGTGAATGGGGCCGTCGCCATGGCAACGAGAGATGCCCGCGTAAGAGGGGCATCTCTCAAGAACAGGCAGAACTCAAGTTCTGCCTGTCTGCTCTGCTATAGCGGAAGCTGTACTAAATCATGTAAAAGCGGCCCCTTGCCTCCTCGCGTCATCGCTGCCCCCCTTCCCTCCCCTCACCCCCAAGCACCTCTGTTGTACTCCCGAGGCATACAGAAGTTGGTAAGAATGGGCATCGGGATTATGCAGATGAATCTTGTTAACCCACACTTGGTTAATACTGGCACCGGGAATCTGATCTAAAACCAGAGGGGGGCCATCCCATACTTTGGTCGCCCCCCATCCCAGACATAGATGCAATGATTATTTTCACAACATTGATAACCACAGAAACGATTAATATTTTTGGGAAACAAAAGATCACATTTATTGGAGTCAAGCAAACAAATTGGGGGCGGTCCTAGCCTCTAAGTAAAGCAATGTCCTAAAGCACCTTCCAAGGTAGCCCTTTAGATTTCCCAGGTTTTCAACCAGATCATTGTCCATAGGTGACACGTGTCATTTCCGATTTGCAAAGTAGCGGATGTCCGCCTTTGGTTAGCAACTGCCAGGCAGTGATACACCAGGGACCACCGTATTCAGTTGATGAGGAGTCTCACTATCCGTAAGGGAGTCAGTGCTCGACGTCCGAAACGGCTTGTGTGTGGCCATTGGGAACCGCTCGCTGCCGAAACTGCAGCGTCAAAGCTCCTCCCAAGCTAGAACTGCTCTGTAACTCCACCACGCTTTGGGGGTGCCCCCACCTGCTTGCCCCAATACCTCAAAAACGTCAGACCATATCTTCACCGCATCTATACTCCCAATGTCTTCTTACACACATCCTGCCCATTTTAGAGCTGTGAATCACCACCATGAGGAAAACATTTGTAAATTAGGTATACTAGAGGACTGAGGTTCGTGCTACACAATCACCGTTCAGCAGAGTACGCAGGGCCCAACAAACCCTCTGCTCAGTAAATGACAGAGGACTCGGCCACGGACAAGTTACAACTGTCCTTTCTTTTCCATAACAGAGAGGGATCATACAGGAAAAGAATTCTCCAGCATCACAGCTCCTGAGCCAATGTCAGCAGTTTTTATTAGCAAATTTCATCACAACATAGATCTGTAGAGGAGCAGATGAATGCCTCTGCAAGAAGTCCCGCCCCTATTCTGCCTATATGTTAGAAACCGGAAATTGCGAAATGCGCAACTCCAGTAATGGTGCCTATACCGTGAAGAGCCTTTGAAACAAGTCATCCACTGAGAAAAGCCTATATGATGTATCCCGAACAGATGTTGGTCTCCTGAGGGAGATCCCAAAGAGGTGTGAAGATGTGAAAAGGAGAGGCTGGTGACGTCACTAGAAATGAGCGTGACGCACTGAGAAGGATGACCGAAGAAGAAAATGCATAGACCTTATAGAATCTGATGGTGAAGTAAAGAATCGAGAAGACGTTCATGTGCGGTATGAAGATTGAATGTGTGAAGAAGCACTGCAGCAATGCAAGCCGTTTTATAACTGTACAGATGCTGTAACGCAAGTAGACTAAGTAATCGTAAAGACTGGCTATACGTATTCAATAGACTGCAGTCGGTGCTGCCAATATATACAGAATCTGGATATTCAGTGTCACAACCTTAGTAAGCTCAACCCATGGAGAAAGAAGGATTGATAGCTATGGACGTTTCTTAGCAAAGAAATAAGATGAAGCTCGATGATGGACCAAAGTTTCTTTATTCAAGACAATTAAATGCTATAAAATGGACTGATTCACGGTCTTGTGTCTCGTGAGTCCAGGATGGAAATAGAAGTGGGCATGCAGACCTGAACCCTGTTAAGAACATGCTCACACTCCCTTATATTCCCAGAGAAGAAAAGCTCCTGCAAGGCCAAGTTCAAAGCCAATCTGAATGGCAGAAGGCATGAGCGATGAGAGATGGTGGGCTAATTGGGTGGGGAGGTATGGTGAAGTCCACCCACCAGCACCTGGGGTACCAACTTACGTGTTTTAGGCAAAGTTTATATGCAGTAGCCTTTGGGACCACTACACACAACTAGGACTACAGGTGCATGCAAAACCACCCTTTCATATAAGTTTGTACTACATAATTGTTGGTAGCGGAGCTGAGCAGCCAGGCTTATCTCAAGAGGGGAATGTGAGCAGTAATGATGTTACACAGAGGTCTACAATCACAACTGTTCAAATAAACTCTTACACTCAAGGTTTCTTTGATAAATACTTATTCATTTATTTATCTGTCAGTTATAAAACATTCATAAGAAGGAGGCAATATAATCAAACACAAATATACGTCAATACTATTTCAGAATACTTTTCAAGAGGAGTAAAAGGCAAAGATTATTAGAACATGAATGGTTATAATTATTCTTAGACAGTGCAAATACTTTGAGTTCACCAGAAGAGTCAATTCAATTCAATAGGCTAGGCCAAAGTCAATGGGCTAAAGTCTTGGATAGGATAAAACGGTTCTGGCAAGTAAACGGTAAAGTCTCTGCAAAAGTTCTCAGAAGTAGTTTGTAAAAAGAAGAATCATATGTTGGGTCAGATGCTGATTAGGCCTGCGAGTTGCAAAAGTTTCAAACCCTTTCACCGCGAGAGGTCAATGCTTGCAGTCTCATTTCCACAGTACCTTACAATGAAGGAAAAGATGCAGCTGGTGACTTCTGTTCCTGGCAGTTCCTGCAGATCTCGCTGTTCCTCGGCCTCAGTCGTCGGGACAAGAGGGAGGATGTCAGGGGACTCCTGCACTGCACTGGGACTGGTCAAAAAGCTGGAAAATGGCAAATCTTCAATTCCGATGGCTTTGAGTAAAGCACACAAACTGGTGTACCTCTCCCTTGTTATACGGTTTCCTGCAGCACTCTGAGGAAAATGCAACCAGCTCTGAGATTGGTATCCAGGTGGCTTACTGTCGAGTTTATTGGTCCCACCAACTCAAAGGAAGAAGTCGTCCTTGCAGGGGCTTCTCTGTCGAGGTGAACTTGGTGATCCAGACCTGCATCAGGGCGTCACCGGGCAAACCAACCGTCCCGGAGTTGCAGTAGCTGTCCTCTTCAAACTCGTCTTGGGTTCTTTCGTTCCAGTGGTCGACTCTGTCTTTCAGGCCACGAGACTCACCTTTTATTCAGTTCTCTCCCATTCATTCCAGCCTAGCTGTCACTCACCCGGTAGGGTGGCTGTCCTTGCCGGACAGTCATCCCGCCAATCACCACAGAGTGCATTTGGGTCTCCTAGCAGACTACGCATAGGGAGTTTCGGGCACCTCCCTCACTTCCTGCCTACCACAGACACTCGGGCGCCAGAGGCGGTCTTCACTCCTGAAGCCTGCCAAAGGCGAATGAACAAAGGAACCAAACCTGTGTTCCGGAGGAGAGGAAATCACTGACGGGCCCATAGGTCAGCGCTCACCCTCTAGAACATGTAAGACAAGATAGCTGCACCATGTGAGGAATGGGGGTGCAGGATTCACTTACTCCAACACGACGCAATAATGAGGACTCAGTAAGTTGGCAAAGGGAAGTCTGTTTAATGACAAGTACATCAAACAGAGAAACAAATGGAAATCAGCAGCATTGCGATCACCTGTCTCGCTCCGACTTCCTCGAACTTCAGTCGAACAGTCATTGTTATAGGCTAAGCTCGTCATCACTGACATCTAATTCTATAAAAAATCATCATGCAATATAATTGGTTAAGAAAGGTAACTTAAGTATAGGTGTTATACCTGTATATGATAATAGGGCATGCAGATTGGATAATTCTTATCGGGTGGGCGTCTAAGCCCATCCCTCTACATCACACGTGATAGACGTCACTACAACTACAACGTCTTATTGGTTACAGTATCTATAGGACTCCAGATAACTTGGTCCATTGTGATTGGGCAGGTTACACCCCTAGACATACATTTCCACTTTTAATTAGCAGCATGCAGAATGGACACCCATGTGCCTGGTGTCCCAAGTTTCACCCCGCCTCCCTTCCATCAATCAGTGTTTTAGGGCGATGTGTCAATTAGTTGGCTAAGGATGGCCTCGAAACTGTAGTCTCTTATCAGGAAAATGTATGTCATCCTCGGGTCCTGGATGACATCAGGCGATGGTACTTCTTCGCGCCTGGCTGGTCACGTGTTAGTTCACCATGAATCTGCTTCAGTTTCCAGCTTTTAGTGCATTTAATTCTGTTTCAGCCTCGCCACCTTCATGGGCCCCCCTTATCTTGACCTTCATTAAACAGGCTGGTATGCTCGGAAGTTTGAGTCTTGTTAGATGACGCTCTCCTCCCATTCTCTGGTTGACCTCTATTTTCTAGGCATGAGCCGCTCATTGTTGAGTTTCGATTCCGTTCCTTCTCTTGCCTTTGGCTGGGTTACGAAACTTGGCCTGTCAGGCCTCTGGCCGCCTGGGTACATTTCTGCTTTTACAAAATGGAGTCGCACATGTATAATGTGCCTTATTGAGGTAGATATATGGTTGGCGGTTGCCGCTCTATCTTTTACTAAGCATTGCAAGCAGTGTCGATTTCTTAGCATCTTGCGTTTCAAGCCCATTAACACACGTTTAACAGGTCGGTTGCTTCCATCTTGTCTCGTAGCACCATTTCCTTACGTTATACATTGTCTCTTCTCTGTGTCCATCACATTTATTTTCGTAGTTACTCGCACTGGCGTGCTTGTCTTCGATAGCTGTTTTTTTTCATTCACGAGTCAGGCCCTTGTGTCATTTCCACTGACCTTCCATTAAGGCTTTTGGGGTCTCTTCGTGGACCGTTTGTAGGTACTCCTCATTTCGTGTCAGTGGCTGGTATGGCTGTCTGATAGGGTACCATGCTGCCCAGGGTTGTCTGGTTATGGGTGCTTCAACCGGTATGGATCTTCTGATGTATACTGGGCAGAGTCCCAGTGCAGCTCTTTGTAGGTTCATTTGCTCTTCATATGTCACATACCTTGGCGAGTAGGCTCCTGGTACCTCGAAATAAGAAGAAAGGGTGCAGGCCATGTCTGGGACCTCCTCTACACCTGGTTTGGCATGACCTAGAGCAAAACTCTAGAAGGACCTTTCCACAAAGAAATGTTGAAAAGAGAAGACCGGGACCTGTTTTTACAGAGGGGGCTCAGACGCCACCTCGAAAAACATGGCTCCCGTGATTTAACGCTACCGGTGTTCGCGGTCGGGAAAAATCATGATAGTTCATTGTAAAACCACTGCCACCAACCATTCTGAAAGGAAAGGGTAGCATTTGACTTCTACATGAGTTTCTAGACACAGGGGATACTAAGTATCCCCTCCAGCACTCTATTGTAAGATAGGTTGTGTTGGGTCTAGGAATTTAAAAAGACTAGTAAAGTCAATTTCACTTTACTTACTCTGGGAAACAGTAGTTTATCCCAGAGAAGGTATTTAAACCTTGGGAAAGCCTGACAGGGCTTCCGTGTGCCACTGCACTGAGGGTGCTGTGTGACACAAATGAAAAGATGATGCCTATGGATTTGTTTAACCCCTATAACCAAAAGAAACAAACACAGAAAACACATTGATTTGAAAAGTTCAAAGTGCCAAAGTTTAGCAAAAGAGCTGGCGAGCTCTAAGATGGGAGGAATTGGAACATTTATGAGAATTCTCCCTAACAACGTGCTGTTAGTGAATTGAAAATTCCAGAAGGGTACAAGCGTGCCAACCAATTTTAGAGGGTCGTATAACAAAGGGCCTTATAGTCTGAGAGCCAATGATATGCTCTGTACTTAATAACTGTTGAAGATGACTTGAACTAGGGGAGGGCATAAGTTGTTCACCTGAATGTAGAGACCGATTCACAATCCAATCCCTTATAGAAAATGTACTTAAACATTCTCCTTTGTCCTATCACAATCTTACGTAGGTTTTCTTAGTTTGCCACGTAGTATAATGACGTCACGTATTAAACAATTTTGTTATATAAGAATGCTTTTTTATTAAACGCTTTGAGACGCTGTGCGACCTCTGTTGATGTCCATTGTAACTTCCTGTTTTAGATCATTGAGAATAAAACAGAGACATTTTGCACAACTTCCTGAGTCGGTCTTATTATTTGGTGTAAGAGTAATTCTCAATCCAATCCATCATACGATGTGTTGCCCCGATTAAAAGGACCATAAGGGTTCAGAAACATTCCCCAAAAACCTATGAGCCCATACTTTTGGGTGGCTAGGGTGGTAGTGCTTATAGACGGCACCTATAGAGGTTAGCTAACTGGTCCTTGCATGCCAGGTGGTCTCACCTGAGATTTCCCCAAAAACGATCTATTACATTGTTGTAGGGTGGCAGGACTACCATTGGCCCTTGCCCTTTGCCATCCACCCCTGGATTTGTGTTCCCTGATTGGCTGGAGTGGGTCTCCTCAAGCCAAACACCCGTTCAATACTATATTCTCCAGCCCCTCTCTTCTTCCCTCTGTTCCCGGGTCAGTGTCTTTTACCCTTATCTGTGACTCGCTGTATACCTCTTTTCCACCTTCAGCACTCGTTGTTCCCCCTCCTGCTGCTGCAACCCTTTCTGAACCTCCTCCTTGGTGTATGGTCGAGGTGCGAATATTGGGTTTGTGTACTCCGCCGCTGCTATCATTTCCTGTATTAGTTATACTCCCTTGGCCCCTGCTGCTGACCCTTCGTTCCCATGTTCAGGAGGAGGAGGAGAAGAAGGGGCCGAGGGCTTTTCGCCCAGGGTCTCCTGTTGGCTCAGCATCCATTGATGCCACGCCACATCCCCTCCATCGTCCTGGAACATCTTCCAGAGCTCGAATATTGCCATAGGGTTGCTCAACCTTTTCCCCTCATAAACATCTTGTATGTGTGTGTGTGTAACGGTTGCTGCACATACTTGGAGAAGCTAGCGCCCTTTGGCCATGGCTTAGACAATGTACCCTCTGCTCTTCATGTCCATTCCGCGCTATATTTACAGATTTTGTTCTTATTTCACAGAAGGGCCCTGCAAAGATGCTTTAGGGGCGCATCCCCTGCACCTTTTCCACAGTATATTGCTTTTAATACTTACTTGACTCAGTTCGAGGTTTTCAACACTTCTGCTGTTATTCACACACAGAAATACAATTCATCTTATTTTTCTTCAATTTCACATATACCAGTTCTTTTCACAACAGCAAAAGCCCCTCTGGCTCCCAACCATTTTCTTAGACGTGCTCCACGCACCGCCCTTCTAAAACCCTCTGCCTCCTTTAGGCACACCTACCAATCTCGTGCATGTGTCTTACGCGCTCTGCCACAGACCAACCTACTCCATCACTCCTCGATTGTCAAAAACAAATTGTGCTCCCCTTGTGCTCTCCTAGTCCTATACACAGATGTCACCTCTTCAACAAGTAAGTGAATGATAACAATCCCTAACAGAGCTCACAACGACATTGTCCCATTATACTGACATTTTCACAAACCCTCCCAACATATGCCAACGGCCGTCGTCCTGCCTCCAAAAGGGGATACCAATATTTCACATGCTCAATCTGTACCAACAGCGTTGCCTTTTAGATAAAATACCTCTGCAAGACTTAACCAGAAGAACACATTCTGCGTTTCAATCTAGCCTAAATTGCTAAACCCTATACACAGAGATACCATTATCCATGACCCAAGCTAAAACACCCAACCCACAGGAAATCCAATATTTACAGAACTTCTGTCATCCATACCCTTAAGTCGATAGTGTAGGCCAACGTCCCTTTTACCTCAAGATTGAATGTTCCCTAACCATGAACAAATGACATTTACCTACACTCCCTTCTCAACTATACTGCTCAATACTCAACAAGACTTCACTAATACTCATGAATACTCATCACCACCCCACCCCAACATATTTTTACTGTCCCCCTCAATTGCTGTGTGGCTGAGTCAATACTTACACTCTGTGATGCACTAACGCTGCTCGGCCACTGGCTTTCCCCAAAACTGCCATACTGCCCTTCTGGTCTGCTGGACTCCTCAGTGACCGCGAGCAGGATATTTTCCAAGGTGGCTCCTGACGGCCTCTGCATGGGGTGCACCTCTGTATGACTCGCACTCCGTGGGTCACCTCGCAGCCCTCTAGGCATTGTGATGGACGAGGCAGCTCTGTGCCAAGTGGGCGTAGTGAACCTTCCTCTGCTACCAATTTGTAAACTGGGTATACCAGAGGACTGAGGTTCATGCTACACAATCACCATTCAGTACCCAGGGCCCAACAAACCCTCCCTCAGTAAATGATGGCAGACTCAGCCAAAGGCAAGTTAGAACTGTCCTTTATTTTCCAGTACAGACCAGGACCATACAGGAAAACAATTCTCCAGCAATCACAGTTCCTGAGCCAGTGTCAGGAGTTTTTGTTAGCAAATGTCATCACAATGTAGAACCATTCCCTGAAAAGCTATGAGCCCATATAATTGGGTGGCTCGGGGGGCAGTGCCTACGGATGCCACCTATAGAGGTTAGCTAACGGTTCCTTGAATGTTGGGTGGTCTCGCCTGAGACTTCCCCAAAAACGATATATTACATTGTTGCATGGTCCCAGGACTATGATTGGCCCTTGCTGTTTGCCATCCACCCCTGGATTTGCATTCCCTGTTTGGCAGGAGCGGTTCTACTCAGGCCTGGGACCCTGCTTTGCTCTCAGTGCTCCATGTACATTCTCAAGGTGATGAGAAAGACTATGGGCTTCATTACAGGTTTGCTGGTCCAGAAACAAGGGTGCTGGTAAGCTCACCGGGACCCTGGTTTCCGGATCGGCACACTCTGAGTCTGCCTGCCATGGCTGCTGTGCCCGCAAGGTCTGACCCTGCCGCCACGGTGGGCAGACTGTTCACGGAAGCACTGGCACCATTGCTAACGGTGCCAGTGCTTCCATGTCCCCACTCCCATAGAGTCCCATAGGAGTCTATGGAAATAGGGACTTACAATTTGCCGGCACCGACTTCTCGGGACGCCGGCCTCGAAATGAGCTGGTGGCAAAGGGAAGTCAGGTGCCAGTAAAATATTAAGGGTCCAGCAGCAACCTGCCGGTAGCACCGGCAGGGTTACCGCCGGGCCCCTAATGAGGGCTTATGTGTTCCCATTGTTGCCACTGCTATATCCACCTATCCTGAGAGAGTGCCTGCAGGTTGCAACATTGTTAGATATCACATGTATCAGTTCTTGTCTTCTTCACTGGGAACTGCTCCTCTTCCAACCGCAGGTAATTGGCTATTGTTCGGCTCGGCCGCACCATGTGGGTGAGGACCGCAAAACTGAGCTTTTTGGTCTGCAATTAGTGAGCATTTTTTCTGCTATTTTTCAGGTGACTCCCTGTCCCTGGAGCCAGAAATGTTCTGCTTGCCACTAAGTTGGCTGTGAGAACCAGTTCTGAGCAGCGTGCTGTCAAATCCTGTTTCCTTCATCCCTTATTATTAGGCCTGTGGCTTCATGTAACTCTACTATATAGCTATGCTATGATTTCTTTAGGTCTATATTGTACTATTTTCCTTATGGGTTTGTAATACTTGGCTCTTCCAGGCTCTTTATATGATCCTGTAGTTCCATATGGTTAATTAATTACAATAGGCGGCAACAAGCTTGCTCTGCATCTCTTGCTGTCTTGCATTTCTGCGTTTATTCTGATTAAAGAAATTAATAAAGACTTTCGACAGTATGTGCATGTATCCATCCTCTATCTACAGGGCTGTATACGCGTGCTCTTCGTGTGTGCACGTGTGTGTCCGTGTAACTTCATGCAGGGATGCGAGTATACTTAAATGCCAAGGTTACTATGTCGTGGTGTCTCTAATGATGTCAACAGAGCTGGATATTTATCATTATTCAACCAGGTCCAGTGTTGAGGCACCTGTATCCACAAAGACGTCAGTTGGAAAGGTTTTGAATGGTTGTCTAAGCGAATATCTGCTCACATATGTGGAAGTTACTGACCCTCCTGGGGGCTGACCAAACAGTGACTGGCATCTCTTGTTTCTTAGTCTTCGAACTGTCATGCATATAGGGGTCATGAGGGGAATTGCAGGGACCCTCTCATCAACCTTTCGCCGTATGTTAGCACAAATCCCTTCCTTGAGAGCCTCTGGTAGCAGATTGCCAGGTCAGTCACTCTCATAACCCTTTGTATGGATCACTTCCGATTCCGTTCCAGCAAGAACGACATGCCTCTGGTATCCGACTGCTATGTCAGTCACTCCCATAACCTTTGTATGGATCCCTTCTGACTCTGGTCCAGAGAGAACGGCCCTTCCCTGGTATCCGACTGCCAGGTCAGTCACTCCCATAACCTTTTTATGGATTACTCCTCTTTCCGTTCTTGCGAGAATGGCCCACCTTTGGTATCGGACTGCCAGGTTTGTAACTCCCATAACAATGCCCTCACCAATTTCAGGCCAATATACTCACCATACCTCCTTATTAGTGTCCCTTTAGCATGGTGCCCCTGGCCCCTATCACCATGGGGTTTCATTCCACCTCTGCAGCTACACTGATACCTGGACCTAAGTGCTGGTGTGAGCATACGGTCCCAGAGCGTCTGGTCCACATCACCAGCTGACACCGTACGGTACCCTACCTATGATCTGCTCCCTTTTCCATCACCCTTATTAGTATTCTGTTCGTAACTTGTATGTCTTAACTGGGGCTGCTAATACCTCCCACTAAGCATTACTTCACATTTCCCTGGACCAAGCGGATATTCTGATGCAACCATGTATTTGCAGTATACATTGATGCAGCTGCCACCATGAAGCACCTGATTTGCTGGACCATGCAGACATTCTAATGCAACCTGTGACCTGCTGTTGCTGCCTACTGTGCTCCATATCCACACTAATAGGTGTGGGATATTTTGACCCATCCCAATGTGCCCCACTGCATCACTTTACCAATGGGGAAGAAACAGCCAAAAATGGATGTGCTAACCCCTGTGCATGCAAAAATCTGCAAAACTGTGTTTGGGTCACAACCACAAAAGGCTGCATACCCTGCTCCACACAGACGAGAGGGGGGGTGAAAACAGAATTCTCACTGCAGGAGCATGCCAGTGGGTTATGTTTCATTCAACATGGAGCAAGGCAGCAGAATTGTCATGAAAATCGAAAATGCCTTTTAAAATGTAGCTTTGCAACCTTCAAAGTGCTGTTTTTGGCGCTAGATCCATTCACTTCCAGTGAATATTTGAGAGTAAAAGGGTTACAGAGGCTGGATACGTATATCCAGACTGCAAAACAAATCCCAGCACTTAAGGAAAGAACTGGTGCTGAATAAAATGTGTGTGCTGCAGAGGAAAATATGATTTTAAGGGCTCAGTTTAAATGTACTTTTTCAGGAAGAAAGTGCAAAATCGCCTGTTTAAAAGCATGTTTTATTGAAAGGCCTAATTCTGTAAGAAATGTCAAAGGATTGCTAAATGTTAAAATCCACCAATAAAATGTGTCATTTTATATGTTTAATGAAAGTTGTAGGTAACTTAAAGTTATAACCCAGTCCTGAATGAATTAACTATTTAATTCTGATCTGTCAGCCTCAGCCTGGGAATGGGTGACACTTCACTGCTGGTAGGAAAGGACTAATTGCTGCTGCTGAGAGGTTTTTACCTACTCATGACAAAGAACTCATCAGACATTTGTCTGGGCCCCAGCCAAAGACAATAGCAGGCTTGAACACTCATCCCTACAGGGAGGGGCAGGAAACTTCCTTCTCAAGGAAGAGGACCCCCACCCTGATCAAAGGAATTTGACAGCTGTTGCCAGTTTAAAGAAAAGTAAAAAAAAAACTGCTAAGGACTTTTGGTGGTTAAATGCCTATTTGTAATTATGTTTTAAAGACTTTTAACTTGGCCACAAGAAGGAGGATAAATCTAAAAGTTAGTAGTTGTAAATCTAATTGTATGCTCTTTCTTTGAAGACGTGATTGAACCCTGTACTGCATAAGGCACACAAGTTATACAAAAACACTCATTGCGCAAAGACTATTAATGCTGCAAACCTAATATTGTATACCCGTGTTCTAGGGGTGATTGCACAGATATGTACTGAATTCGAATCGTTAGACCAAATCTTTATGATTAAAATTGGCAAAATTCCACAGAAAGACAAAGCCAGGTCTCACTGACGTGGGAGTTGGATATAAAGGTAACCCACAAAATATGTAATGTATGTGTCTGATTTTATTAGAGGGCATAATTATAGAAATGTGTATTTGTGGGAAAGTTAAATTTTGGTCCAAATAACTGTGGGAGTTTCCTGAGTCACATCATAAAATATGACAGCTCTTTCTGGCTTCCAACCAGAAAAAGGCAGGTCCCTTTGACCTATCACAGCATTGTGGGTGTGGGTTGTAAGTCTGCCCCTACCATAAACTTAGTGATGTCACTTGGCATTATAAATAAGGGAACCTCGCAACACACAGACACACACTGATTCCTGACTCCATCCTGTTCCAGAATTCTTCATCTTGTCCTGATTCCAGATTTCTTTGAAAAGCCAAGGCCTCAGCATTTGCTGAACTCTTTTCAGCTATGCCCAGATCCTGAACCATCCCAAACTTAAGGGAAACAATTCTGATCCAGTCTGGCTTGCTACCATTAATGCTTGCCTGCTGAAATTCACCATCCCGCTGATCTACAGTGTTCATTGACCAGAACCGCCCAGCTGATCCAATTCTGCCAGAAGTGCCCTGATGTCTGTACACCCGATCTGTGATGACCAGAACCTGATGGTCCAATCTTAATTTACAGTGGACTGTAAGTATAAATAGGAATCATACTAAACCATGGCATATCTCGTCTTACCTTCTCTGATTCCCATCTCTCAACCTATCCCATCTTTAACTTCAGAACCTCCAATAGTGTCAGAACCATTCTTGCAACCCTATTTGTAATCCCTAGTGTTAGCGCTGATTTTCTCTCATTTGTATTACTAGACCATAAGCCATTAGTGATTTGGATTAAATAAAGTAATTCCCATAAAAGAAAAATTGAGTGTCCGCCACGTGAAGGGTTACAATCGGCCATGCGTAACTGTGGAGATTCCCGGGTGGCATTCTTCTTTTTCTTAGCATTAATATAGTGTAAGTAAAACCAATCTGTCATTTTAAAACTGAATTTCTGCTTTTCTCTGTTCTATTTTTCTCAAAAATACCTCCCATTCAAACTTGCATAACTTCCTCAGTTTTATAGCTAGAGACTTAATTTCAACTCTGACTTAAACCTACGACCCTTAGCAATATCCACAACCACATCCCAAAACAGTGTCTTTGACCCGTTAGTATTAGAAATCACATAGGGAAATTTAGGCGGGAATTCGCAATTTTGAAAAAGTTTTACACGTGTGTTTTCCCTTTTAAAGTATTACCAACCTTCCATTCTGATTTAAAGTGTGTACTATAGCTCATATTGTAGCTTATGTTTGTTAGTACCTGTTCAGTGTTGCTCTCATGGAGATTTATATCAATTTAAGGATTGTTGCACACTTTTCATTGTTTTACACAGCCATTTTCAAACGTCATTTTAAAGATGTAAATTTCCCCAAAACATTTTTCTCTCTTGTTTGGGGAGGGAAGATCGCATTCAAACCTTATACACTGTTCTTTATTCCTGAATACCTGCTGCATACTTACATCTGTGTAGAATTGCTCATTTGTGAATTAAGGACTTTGAAGGGGGAAATCTTAACCTAAGTGCTATCTTTTCAACATGCCAAAAGTGTTCTTTTCCCTGTGTTTTATCTTCTGTGTTGCTATAAGTGAATTCAATTGCTTTAGTTACTTTCTTATTGCATTGTCACCACATTGATGATTGCTGCCCCTTATATATTAAAACATATGTGTGATTTGAATTTTAAATAAATAAATAAATAATACCTTTACCAACCAGCCTGATTCCTGGTCCAGTGTGACCTGGTGGGTATTTTGAGAAGGGTGTGATATGAGAATATATGATATGAGTGTGATATGATATCAGTATATTGAACATATAGACACAATAAATAAGTATTTCATTTGTGCATTACATGCTAGGCGAGACCCGAGTGTATTGCCCGACTGAAATCCTTATCATAGGTGCCCAGGGGATGGAAACCAGGTCCAGCCCATGGTGGGTCAGTGGCGCATTGCACAGTGTTTCTTCATTGGTGAGACCAATGCACTATCCCATATGTTCCCACTGATATGAAGTAATTGTCTTTTGTGACATGCTTCTGGCATAGAACCTGTGTTGCTCTGCGCTGTCCTGTATCCAAGGAAAATGGGTTGCCACTGAGCTTAAATGCACCCTGTGAACCCTGCGCATCTTTACTAGGTGCTCAGCCTACCCATTTTTTCAAATAATGCCCGTTTGTTGAGAGGCGGCATAATAAGCATAGCAAAATAATAATCAATAACTAGGTCATGGCCAACTACCTAGACCATGACCAAAGTAACTTGTTTGTGCTAAGTGAGGAGCATTCTCAAGTCCCAGGGAACCGTGGGCCCTGTGGGGATATAAAGTCTATGTGGACCTGCAGAGGTCTTAATCGATGACAGGCTTGTTGATCCCAGCTACTCATCTGACTCGGTTGTTTTGGCACAGAGGTCCTGGCCAGGACAGAGAACCTGCGGCGTGCTGATCCCCAACACACCTCATCACTGCATTGAGCGCTCAACCCACTGTGCCATCCCAGCTCTTTGAACCAGATGTTAACATGGCCATTTATGTAAATACACCGATAAATTGTCCTCTCCCGCTTCCTCTCCCCCATGTTGTTAGAGCAGTCTGTTATTTAAACAAGCCCTGTGATAGTGCACCTTTCAATATTATTTGTACAGTATATTATTAGAATATGCCCTCAGTGATGATCATTGTGCCAATCCAGCCCTTGCTCACTAAACATAAAGGCCCCTCTCTCTGTCAGTAATACAAAGAAATATTCACCAAACTGTCTAACTGTTTCCTGCTGTTCCTTGTTATTAATGATCCGGCTAGCCACCAGTATGTGGCCCAATGTACTGTGCACTGTTTATAATTGTTTATTTATAACGCACGTAATACCAGGAGTAGTTTCTAAGCGCGGGATCGGGATTCGAACCTGTGTTGCACTGCGTTGTCTTGCTTCCTGAGTTATCCTTCCTCCGCTGTTGAAGGCCTTTTGGTTAACTGAACACACAGTAACAGTGTGCATGATTTCCACGTCTGGATCCCTGACTTGTACATTATGACCATCATTTTAAATTGCCAGTGCACTTAAAATATCTGTCCAGTCTTACTGCGGAGCCTGTGTGTCCCAGACCTTACAAAAATTCGTGGCACTTCGGCAGTGTTCCTTCCTTATCAAAGCACGTCTGCAAATGAACGTTAAATTCTGCCCTATGCCCGTGCTGCAGTTAAGGTCCCTGTTCACTGCAGAGCAAGCCGGAAACTACTGACACGCAGAAATACAAATCGGCAGTACTTTGCAGGCACAGTCACGGGAGCAAAGGTTTTAAACGACGGTGAAATGGAAACGCCTCTTCCTACCAAAGCAGTACTGCAGTGCACAGCAATCGCAGCATCCTTGGGCCTGCCTTGGCTTTCAAATCACGAAAAGCACTGGTCAGCTGTGGGGGTTTCACATATGCTGTGAGTAAGGCTTTTGGGTCATCTTCCCGCCCGCGTAACCCAAAGCAAAGTGTAAATACCGTTGGCTCTGACCACCAGTGGCAGTTCAACACGCCGAGCTTCCTATGTAGCACGCTGATGCCAGTGAATTCATTCTTAATCATCTCTGCCTTTCAATCGCTTATCCACCTGCGTAGGCAATCCTTGAGGGGCACCCTATACTCGTATTTTGTAATCACTAGCATATGGGGTTTTAATAACTTGGGTCGCACGACTCACACCTGTGAGGCCCTCCCATGGTACCTCCGGTTGGGCGATCTTTGATGTCAATGGATACATACATTGTAAGGATCCTGGACAAGGTTGTCTTCGAAGACCACTTGTGATAAGCTAAAGTTCAGCACACGTGATACAAGGTCAAACTAAAATGGCAAGCATAACTTACTGTATGAACACAAATACAACTACTCTCCAACTGAAAGCCAACATGCAGCACAACCCTTTAACAATTCGATAAACGTGTATGATACCTGAACACACACCCCTTGTAAGCCTAGTGCAGGCGTGTTAACTAAACAAGCGGGGGTTGCAAAAAAGTGGGTTAAGCCCAGCAGCCCCCAGCCTTATGAGTGCTCCCCAAGCCGAAGGAACGCCCCTTCCTCATCCCACAAGAGAGGTGAGGCGGTGAATACCAGGGTGTGGGGGTGGTAGAGGGGCAGCCCGCTGTGCAAGCTGTCCCTCTAGCACCCCCTTCATGGCCTGGACAGCCCCTAAACAGTTCCAAGGTCTTTGCCGGGGATGAAATTGCTGGGCCCCAACAGTTAAGCCGAGAGTCCTTCATTGTGCGACTGTATAGACCAAGGGTTGGCTCCAGCACAAGCAAAGGCTCAATCCACGCAATTACAATGAGTGGGGCTAGGTCACCAGAATCATAACAATAGCAGCAACTACATCACAAGCACTTTTCCTCTTGGAGGCATCAGTGGAAGTGGGTCACGTGGCCTTTGACACTGCTGACCACGAACCGCTGTAGACTTTCTTTAAACAGTCTTTATTGAAATCTTGAGGCCTTAAAATAAACAGCCATTGATAGCCGAAATAAAAACTCCCAGCTCCTAAGACTAGCAGCTTAAAAGGCGTAGCTACTTTTGGACATGCATTGACAAAATATTGGGCTTCAGTGCTTAGAAATCCGTCAGGGTGGTTTGCCTCTGCTCCGGGGGCCCTGGTACTGGACCTGACAGTTTGGTATTAGCCCACTTACAAACCCTGCAAGGACAGCCATTGGGTTATGGTTGGACTTGCGGGTGATGTGGCACTGCAACCGGAAGAAAGCACGTGCAGGTTAACACATGTGGTTCACCCTAAAGCATTACACCTACAAGGTTCAATCCGCCCATGACGCTCGAAGATGTACGTTAGTAACCCCCATTGCACTTCTAGCTACTTAGGTTAGCCCTTGTAACGCACAGTGGTTACATGCAGGTATCCTTGACATCACGATTATCCGACTGCTTTGGTTAGCTTCTGGAGAACGTGGAAGATATGTAGTACATATGTATATTTTGTATATATGTCTATTTCGCCCTGAAAATCCCATTAGTCTGGTTTCCATGGTAGTCTGCCTGTCCCACCTAGAAGATCTTCTAGGACAACCAGCCTATCGCCCTTGGTAAACTCAGGGTTGCCTGCCCATAATACCTAGAAAAATCTATGATGGCAGCTGGCTTTTCCTTTCCACAGAGGATCGAATCACGCAGCAACATCAAAGATAGGCTCCTTCTGATCTTAGGTATGTTTAAATGCACCACTTCAGGGGACATCTGCACAGGCACAGCTTTCCACCCACACACTCTAGAGTGCAGCTACGACTATGACAAATTCAGTCTAGCTGGCCACCTAACCTTTCACACTGAACGACCGGACCTGCTTCAACACCTCTGCCATTAGAATACAGTGACAACATATGACAAATTGGGTCTAGCTGGGTACATATCGAGTCTCCTGCAGTAGCACTCTGTCGTGACCACCCTTAGGACCCGCCCCTGCGCGTGCCCTCTTGGGCTGCTTACTGGAGCCTGGCCAGCCCTTCTAACTTCTAAACTTGGCTGAATGCACACCCACAGATCTTAAGGCACCTCTTAGAACTTTGCCATACCTGGACTTCAGTCCGAGAGGGCGTTCCTACCACAAAGCGCTTTGAGGTCATACAAATGGGGAAAGGTGCTATATAAATGACAACTACAATACAATACAATACAAAGATAGTACGGGCTGTGGAATGTGTTCCCACAGACACACTTATGTGATATCAAGAGTAGGCGAGGACAGCAAGAGAGGAGGAGTGTATTTCTGAAAACTTGATCAGAAAATGTTTGGCACTATGTTAGTCCAGCATTAAAATCACACAATGAAACAAACTACACATAGCCTTGCACAACAACACATGACAATTACCGACTGAAAAACCACACCTACGCTCAGCGAGCAGTGTAAACTGAACTGAAGCTGCCAACAGCACATCACAGCGTCTTGCGCTTTTCCCGCTCAGTCCTACTAACTTACCCTACCCTCTTGCTTTTCAGATCCGCCAGAGCGCCAGAGACCACACCAATTTTGATAGTGTGCAGTATTAAAAAAATATCCTTTAACAAAAATGGGGGGGGTGCAGTGTCTTAAGTGGCAAGGGAAAAGAAGTCGGGACCCATCAAGGGGGTGTGGCCTAATGGCAGGGGGTCGCATTTCAGTTCGTTGGGCAATGCCCCCTTGACGATCTTCGGCTTAATAGGACACAGGAAACCCCACCAGACATCCCTTTGCAGATATGAGCACCCTCTCTGCTAATCTCTGCATCTATCAACTAAAAGGATGCCTGGGCGGGGGAACAACACCACAAGTTTTCTGATTTAATGGTGGTACTGATCCTCACCGCTTTAATGGTGGTACTGCCCTTGCCAGGCATTCCTTTAGCTAAAAGCTGCAGTGATCACCCTCAGGTAATCGCTGCATCTTTTAGCTAACGGGATGCCAGGCGAGGAGTAGCAGCAGCATTAAGACTGAAAAGGTGAGGTTGCCGGAAGCCGAGGCCTTTTTTCCTAAAGTATTTAGCTCCTGCAAATGAGCGGGAGCTTCAGGCTTTAGAAAAAAAGGCCTTGGCTTCCTGCGGCGTTACCCTTTCTTCCATAATGGTGGCGCCAGCCCATGTGCCCTTGCTTAAAGGTATGCCTCGCAGGTGCCAGCGCCACCATTAAGGAAAATTGAGCGAGAGCTTAAGGCTTTAGAATAAAAGTCTTGTCCTCTAGTGGCCGGGCCTGCCAGGGGACATTAGGAAGCACCAGCAGGGCACTGCCTCAGAACCATATTTCTGAGCCTGCCGGGGAAATATCAATAAATACAGAAAATCTTAAATTAACTTTATGCAATGGGGCAACTTTCAGGATCATACACAAGGAGACTCCATAGGAGCTTAAGTTGCTTGTTACCTTCATACAGAATTGTATTTCGTTTTTAAAAAATCAGTATCTCAAACTGCACTTTTCCAACATAAAATATCCATGTCAGGCTCACCTAGCATAATAGCAACGGTTTCTTACGTTCATAAATTACTTACTGAGATAGCCGATTGTTCTTTTTTAAAGTGGATTTAAAGCAGATGCGAGACAACCCAATATTATTTGACTGCATGTATCCCCTCTGAAGGATAGCACGTGTGAATCTGTAGAATGAGAACAGCAGCGTCAGAGGCAGACCCTCCCAGCCCCGCCCCCTCCCCAACGTGGAAACCAGCCTGGCATTTAGAGACATACGTTTTCATCGTGCGTGTCCTGCAGGTATGTCCCCATCACCCTGTTTGTACATTGTTCATATGTTGGGAGGCGAGTGGGGCAGGAAAGACTCTGCCGGAGTTCCGACACACCTTGCAAGGGACCAGAGGACCAGGCTGCCGGGCCTGCCACTTTGTTATGTTTTATTTTTTGTTAATTGTTAGTGCTTGTCAATACTTAACAAATGTGCAGATTTGGCACAACTAAAAAAAACATCACTGACCAGCTCTCAAAATGAAACATGTCCATGGTGCTCAGACAAGATTCAGATACGTGGTTTTAATTGGAGCATGACCTTTCCAAGAAGTCAAACTGGTGTGCATACTTGGCAAAAGGAGCTATTAAAAAAGGTGATTTTTACTTGTACTAACATTGTAAACTGTTTTTTAAATGTACACTTTTCATCTCTAATTAACATTTCTTGTATATACTGCAGTCTTAATAAGAACATTGGCTAGCCTTACTGAGTAAAGCAGATTATCAGAACCTAGAATAACCCTGTCAATTATTGTCTGAAAGAAGGTTATCATTCCAACATGGACAGTCTGGTACCCTCTATTAAACTCTTTCAAAAATACCCTATGAATACTGTAAGCAGAAAATATCACCAATGAGGGTTCCTGGCACTTTGGATAAAATCAAGTAGCATCTTGGGAACATAGGAATGACCACAGATCTTTATAGTTTACACATGTTTCTGTGATGAAAGGGTACATGCTGGAATCACATAGCAAATAAAATCACACTGTGCTTGGTGCTCATTTCCTTTTCACAATACACATGGTAACACTAAGGTGTTTCTAATGAGCAACATACTCATTTACACAGCCCAACGATGTGGGTGTCCTGATAAAATGGCTGTGGAATCTCTCATGCTGTTGGGCACTGAGGGATGTCCTGCTTCTCGTTTTCAGAGGTAATGGTTCCTCTCCCCATGGAGAGACCCTTGCAGAATGTTAGAGGGGGACTGGAGCTGTGACCCCGCACAGACATTCTTACCAAATTCTCTATGAAGCATGCAGCCCTCTAGTTGTGACAGCACAACTTGCCATGACATCACAATTGGCTGATTGTAGCAATCATGCCCCAGTCAGGGATTGGGGGTCGGGGGGGGGGGGGGGGTTTGGGGTGCATGGCCGGTAATGGCCTGCCAGCCCGAGCGAAGGGAGGCCCGAGCAAAGCGACTTAGTCCCTTTTCCAGCTTCCATAGCTGGGATGCGAGTGGAACGAGTGCCGGGCCCGGAGAACAAAGCTCCGGTACAGCAGCTAAGTGGGGATGGAAGGGGGTGGGGAAGCGTAAAGGTTTATTTTTGGGGGGTGGAGGACGGGTCCCTGTTACTTCCCCACAATAAAGAGGACGGCACCCAGGGAAGGGTCTTGGGTGGATGGAAACAGCGGGAGGTACACTGTGCATTCTCGCCCGCTCTTCCAGGAACCTGATTGCCTGAGCCACCTTTCCCAGGTGAGACTATATTATAGTGGTGGACTTCTAATGGCACTGAATGCTCGCTGAAAACATGCGAAGCTCATGGGACGTGACTGCAGCCACTGGAGGCCCATCCCCCACTCTTGAGGGAAAGCGCCTGGGTCATGAACTTGCAGACAGCTGCACCTACCAAAAACAAAAGCCAGCCCTTCTAGAGACTGCAGCATTTTACTAACCTCGGTGCACCTGTTTATACTTGTAAAGGACAATCCTGATCACCATTTTGGTATTGAACAAGTATTGTACTCTCATCAGTTGAGGATGTGAAAAGTCACCGTGTTGATCCGCGTCACATATAGGGCACTGTGCCACTTATAGAATATGTATAATGTTAAATATTGGGGTAAAATTATTCTCTATAGAAAACGGTTTACATGCAGTGTGTGGAAGTTCCAATGGGGAAACCACGTGTGGCACAATGTTAGTGTGACCCATTTTCAATGGTACTTATTTAAGCATGCCCGAAAAGGATGAAAGTCTGAGTTGCTCTGCCTTCGGCAGATTTCTGTACTCGGTACCTGAACGCACTGAGCTATTTTGGGCGGAACATTTAAATGCTATAATGGCCGCAGAGTCAACGGGAACTCGTGCACTTTTAATGTTAGCCCCGGTCGCACCGGAAGAACTTCCTCCTCCCTTACCCATTCTATGAATACTGAGCCATTTGTTCCCGCTTTCTGGGAAGCCTGACGATGTAGTATATTTCCTTTATCTTAATGATGGTCAGTGTTGGCGAGTGTGAATCTATGGTGGTCCCTGCCCTGGACGGGCTCTCTGCATTGATATTCTGGTGGACATTGCTTTGGAAGGCACCCCTAAGCCCCTTCCTTGTTTCCACTGCTTGGTTCTCATGGCGGGTCTAGTTAAGCCCCCGTCCCTATTCAGCCCTCCGCCATGTTAGAGAAAGGGGACTGGGCGGGAGAGCAAATCCTGTTAAACAAGCCCTGGCTAAACAGGTTGCATTCAGGCCTGACTGCTGCGATTCTCTCGCCGCTCCCCCATTCATATTGAAATGGCGGGCCATCCATCAGGACTTGAAAGACTCCCTCTGACAGGGGGGGGGGGGGCATAGAAGGGTTTTTGGGGGAAACCTGTCAAGGGGCAGGACGGGCGGAGGCGTGCAGCAGATGTGTTAAGGGCAGCGACGCGACATGAATGCCAGTGGGCGATTCAGAGACTTGCAGCCCCAGGTCCAGGACGGAAGGGGGCCCCAGGCGGTTGCCAGGGAGCTGTCAGTCCCCAGAGAAGTGGGGGGCGCCACTTGGGCTGCAGACAAAGAAGGGGAAGGGGCAACCGGAGACCAGCAGCCATGTCTTCTGCCAGCCCCGAAACTGAGGGGCACAATGGGCAGGGAAAGGGGGTGGGGGGGTAGGGGGGGTGGGGAAAGAATTCCGTTTACGTGATGAGTGGAACCATTCCAAGGATAGATAATGTATTCTTTATGTAGCATATACTGCTGGCGTCTCGCTGCTGTGTGATGCTGTGAATTGATAGATTATTCTGGGAAGGACGAAAGGCTTAGCTGTCCTGTTCGGATTAAAGCAATAATAACAATACGTGGTTGTAGTGTGTAGCGCTTCACGCAGGATAACTCGTCCTTCTAAGCGGTGTAATACATGTGCATCAGCTTTCCACTCGCTTACCAAAATTCTGGCTGAATCGGACTATCAACCCCAATGCAGTGCCTTTTTTGCACCATTCTACATTCAGAATTGTGGGTGGCAGGAGGGGCTTCAAAACCCAACCTTACAGGTTCCAGCTTCGCACATTACCTGGTTGTGCCACCCAACCAGTTGCTAAACTAAAGAACAGCAAGGTCTGTGACATGTAAAGAAATGGGGGGGGGAGGCAGATGTGTGGGCAGTTTGGCGAGGAGGGGGATTCCCAGGTTGGGGGACGGGCTGTGAAGGTGGTAGTCCTTCTTTTATGTTGTTGGCTGTCCAGGTTTTTTGTATTGAAAATCTGGTCACCCTACAAATGTGTTCCTAAATAATGTGGTTTGCTACCCGCCCTATTTTCACCTCAGGGTAATGATGGGGAATGACGTCACCGATGCTTTACAAAAACAAAAAACATACTCAATTCGTCAAATGACGTCAATAGGAGAGGGATTTCGCTCAATACTTTCTCTCCTCCCACACCTCCATGTGATTGGCTACTAGCTCTCTGTTTGTAGCCAATCACATCGAGGTGTGGGCAAAGTTGTTCAGACAGCCGGAAATCCCGCCCAGAGACTCCACCTCTTCTCCGGAGACCTGGAGAAGAACATAAAAACCCAGAGTCTCTGGGATAAACCCGGAGACTAGCCAGGTCTGCACACAAGTCCCTACTATTTCTGCAACAGTATGGCGTTACTAAGTACCAACCGGTGCTGAGTGTTCTGGTTTGCACACACAAACACACTTCTCTGCCAATGGAAACTTTGGTGGCAGGGAATGGATGCTCTGGTTAGGGGCCCATGACCCATGCATGTGGTCCTAACTCATGTGGTTTACACACATGTTCACCACACGTGCGCATGTTGCCTGATGGACAATAGAGTCCATCTCACATGTTTGGCGTGGTTGTTGCTCATGTTTGCGCCTCTTTTGTTCTCTCGTGTGGTCGATGGTAAAACGGCTCTGAGGGTGCGGGGTAGAGAGAGAGCGAGCATGCAGGGTGGGTGCATGATAAGCTGGATAAAGAGGTCGGTATGCCATTGTTACCCCAATCAGTGGTTGAGACTCATTGGAACCATTATGTTTATTTATTTATCGTATAAACAGTGCCTATATAGCGCTTTTACGAAACGCGCTGAACAAAATCAAATATAACAACATTAATGAACAATGACAAGTGAGCTTGATCCAAAGTAAACAGGTTCACATGGCAAAAGGAAGTCAGGTCAGGAGCAACAAAGCTACACAAGGGAAGTATGAAGTAAGTGGGATTTGATACAGGCGCTCCAAGACCGTGGGTGCTCCGGGGCCCAGGCACCCCTTGGGAAAAGTAATCTGTGCTAAATATCAATAGACATACAACGGCACATCACTAAAATCTACCTCCTGGGACCTGCCATGCAAATTCATAAATTGGCCCCCCTGATTTGAGACACTTTTTAAATCAAGCTAAAGAGGAACAAGAGCGAATTTCCAGAGGAAGAGATTTCCAAAGTTTGGGAGCTATAAGTTGAAACGAGTGGAAACTTGAAGGTACACATGGTGGTCAAGGAATAGGAAGAACTACTTGTGAAGTGGATCGAAGCTCTCTAGTGGGATGGCCGAGAGATATCCAAGAACAAAGATAGGGCCAAAGATAGGGCCAAGGGTGTACCTTATTTTACAAACTAAGAAAAGAAACTGAAAGTCAGACCACTGTTTTGCCTGTAGCCATTGAAGACGAGTCAAACAAGGAGAAACATTGGAAGAAATAGATGAGCCAAAATAAGAATCTCACCACAGAAAGCAGGATGGAACATAGAGCGTAGAGAGCCTAGCCAGGAAGACCATTATCCAAAGAACAGCCGTAAGGAAGACGAGATAGAATAAAAGGGTGCAGTAGGACTTTAATGGAAGAAAAGGTTAACAAATGATGACTTCTCTTGATATTACAGATGAGAAATCAGCAAGATTGAACTGCGGCAGCAATCTGAGCTTGGTGAGATAAAGAGGAATCAAAGATAAAGCCACGGTTACAAGATCGAGGCCTGATAGGAAGCGGAAGTGACTGGTATAAAATGAAGGAAGGTGAAGAATTAGTTGGTAAAGTAGCAAAAAATTAAATTTCAGTTTTTTCAGATTAAGACAAAGAAAGCAAGAAGACATCCAAGATTTGACCGCTAAGAGACACAAGGTGAGGCGCAGGTGAATAGCGTCGTTGAAGGAGGAAAAAGTAAGCAAGATCTGTGTATCATCAGCATAGAGACAAACCTGAAAACCGTGCTCAGAGATTAACTACTTAACCATGGAAGTGGGCGGAGCCTACCATGATTCCTTATGGGATTTCAATATGAACATACTCACCCTGAACACTTAAGGGGTTAAAGAGAGCAGGGATGGCATGTAAAGTGTGGATAAAAGAGGATCTAAAACCGAACCCTGGGGGAACACAGTAGGGGAGAGGGAGGAGTCATGAGGAAGAACCCTTCCCGGAGATGACAAAGGAACAATTTGAAATAAAAGACGAAAACCATTGGAGAGCAGTAGTTGAGAGAGCCATAGAGGAAAGGATAGGGAGCAAAGTGGGATGATCGACTGCATTGAAAGCGGCACTGAGGTCTAGTACGAGCAAGGCAGAAGAACATCTAAAATGTCAGGTGTGGAGAACTGAACTTGAGAAAGATAGAAGAACAGTTTTGGATGAACATCTAGGCAGAAGCCCGAGCGATCGAAGTATTGAGATAGGAGCTCAATTGAGAATATTCTAGGAGCTGACGCAATTTGGATGAATAAGGGAGAAGAGGCATTTGGTGAAAATATGTAAGTTCTCTTGGATCCAGGGAAGATTTGTTTAGGCAGGACTGTAATGGTAGAACTTTAAAGGATGAGGGGGAGGAACCAGATAATAAAGAAAGATGGAAAAGAGTGGATGAGACAGAAGCAAAAGCAGGGAAGACCACAGTTCTGGGGATTCACAGATATCTGTGTAATGCATTGGCTCGATGGGCGTTATACCTGTAAATTAACGCGCTTGCTGGATCCAGCCCTTCTGCACCCAAGTTTAAGGCATATGGGCATCTTGTTCACCCGTGGGATGATATCATAAAGGAGACATAAGGATGCAGCGAGGGGGTTAATTGCTGCTGATTATGACGTGACAGTCAGCCAGCGGGGAGCTGTCCACTGAAAAGCTCTTTGGCAACAGGGTGCTAAAGTAGTCAAAACTGGAGTACAAAGACATTGGGTTGGTAAGTACACTGCTGAATATTGCAATGCTGAGGGAGGTTACTGCCCACCGAAGCCATGGCAAAGGCAACATGTTACATGCACACTGCAAAGCATGCATTTAATGTCCTGAATTAAAGAAAAATGTTGCGTTGTCATAAGACTGACAACATGGGATCTCTTTCTCAGCACTCCCCTGAGACTCGAGGCCCAATTCAACTAAAAAGGTTGAAAGGCCCTGATTGCGTCCCTGAGCATGACCAGTGAATACATGAGAGCAGGGCTGAGGACACAGAAGGCAAACACTTGTAGTTATTGTAGTTATTGAAGAAAAAAGGGAAAGAATGCACAAGAAAAGGGTAAATGGAAGTGAGGACAAATGACATGAAAGTGAGAAAGGAGGTAGACAGAAAGGTATTAGGGAAATAACGCAGACTGATCAAAGCTTCAAGGGGGCATTCAAGAAGTAAAGCAGGAAAACAAATAAGTTGGAGAAAAGGAATGCGTGAGGAAAATAGGAGATGGGAAACACATGGCTGGGCAAACTTGAGGGAGTTAAACAGGTGACAAAAACTCAGTGGACAAAGGCACGCGAGAGGAAATAGGAGGTGCAAGAGAGGAAGTTGCGAGAGAATGAAGTGGGAGAAAAGAGGAACGGGAAGGAAGCTAGAGAAGAAATGCGAGGCAAAGGAAGGCAAGTCCAAGCAGGAAGAAGCGATCCTTTATCATAGCTCTCAACCATTTATGTCGCAAAGGCGGGTGAAAACCCCCGATTTTATTTTTGGCGGGTGAGAGGCCCATTGAAACGAATGGGCATGCATGAGGCTTAGTGGGTGAGAGAGCTGTTTACAAGGCGGGTGACACCCGCCTAAAACGTGTGAGTTGAGAGCTATGCCTTTATGACGGCATACAGTGGGAGACGGGGGCGGGGGACCAAAGAAGGGAGTACATGCGGAATGCACGAGGAAGCGAAGGAAGTCCTGCAGGTAGAATGAGAAAATGAAACGCAAGACATCGAAGACGGACATTAAGCAGGGGAGGAATGCAGGAGAATGGCACAAAGAAACAATCAAAGACAGAAAGCGGGAAGAATACAGGTACAAGGCAACACAAGAAGTGAGGAAAGAGAGGCGAGGGCGGGGAGAGGGTTTAAAGGAAGTGGAACCATGCTCAAGAGGGGATGTGACGCAGAAAGGCGCAGGCCTGGTGCTGTGTGTGGTTTCCTTCTATGTTAAGGAAGTCATGTTGTTGCCCTCCACTGAGCCCGAGGCCAGTGCTATTCCTGGACCCTCAGAGACGTCTCTTCACTTGTATACTTCCCCATGATAATACACACAACAAGCACACGCAAAAGGGCCCTCTTTTCCCACAGCGCCCTCTGTGGTCAGCAAGACTAGTTCTCCACGGGACCGACCCTAGCATCAGTGTGTGAAGGAGCGTGAGCAGCCCCTTGGGTTCATGATGGGACCATGGAAGGGAACAGAAGTAACACGGCCGCCATGGCGCGATGGAGGGTAATTTGCTCTGCTTATGGAGAAACCATTAGAAACCCTCAGATAGAAGCAGCACCCCATGAATAGGGGGACCAGACGTCCCGTTTTTCCATGACTGTCCCGGAATTGGGTCCTCTGTTACCCGTTCAGGTTTTGAGTAAAGGGAGGGTGACAACTTATCTACATCGGCAACAAATATGACTAAATAAACAATTCTAATTTTGTCATCACAGAGTGGACTTGAAACCCCAACCTTTCAGGCACCAGCTGCATGCATTAAATGATTGTGCCACAGAGACTGGTTAGGACCCCCAGTGAACAGCAAGGCCTGCAATATCAATTAAAGTAACCGTTCCTTTTTTTTATTAACATGCTGACAGTCACACTCAATAGCGCACAGTGTATTTATTTCTATGCAGGAGCAGTGCTGGGAATACTGTGGGATCCAGGGACGAAGGAGCAGGGGGAGGCCAGTCCTTCTTTTATGTTGTTGGCCGTCCTGGTTTTGCACCCTACTAATGAAGGATCACGCTGATAGTTCACGCGAGAGAAGCATGTTCTTCTGATGCTTGGCATGCACTAGGGGTGGCATGTCTTTATTCTGCCAACGTCGCCACATTAGTTTCATTCAGATGTTCTTCCAATCGTTATTCAAGAAAATTTAAAAGTGCAGAGGGCAGCAAACTCCATATTGACAAGACTGTTAAGTTAGTGGAACTACATTATAAGGGTGTGGCTTTCAACGTGCTAAAAGTAGGTCGAGGCTGAGATACAATCGTTGCTGAAACAGGACATGGTTGAGCCTGTGTCTGGGCTCATGCCATGGGTCTCCCCCATAGTCCCTGTACTGTACTCAAGAAAGGTGACACACATGAGCATTGCATGTGTGCAGCCATGCATCAGCTAATAGGGCTCTATAATATGAGGGGCATTTACCATCAAGGATAAGTGATCTGATACACCTATTACATGGAATCCCCGTGTTTTCAAGCTGGGCCTCAACAAAGGTTACCATGAGCTAGAAACAGCTGTAATTGCCGCCAGACCCCAGATACATTACAAGATTCGGGACATGTCTGGGTTAATAGGATAGCTCAGGGGCAACATGCTCATCTTGGCAACAAGACAGTGCCCAGCAGCACACGTTCCATCCTGTGCTTAGACGCTGCATCCGACAAGAAGCACATTAAGAAAACGATTACATTTTTGAACAGTCTTGGGAGGATAGCTCAGTGGCAACGTGCCTACCTTGGAAACAAGATGACATGAAGCAACACAGGTTCAATCCTGGGTCCACGCTTAGAAACCTATGGGTATTTAAGCGTGTTATAACAGAACTAAGAAAAAAAAAACAATTACGCAACTAAAAAAAAAGAAACAATCCCTGTGACAGTGCCTCGATGCCCATGGTCTGTGTGAGTGCTTTAAAAATGCAAAAATAATAAAACAATGTATATATACGCATTTTGAGTCTACGCTGCTGCAGAAATCTTTTAAGAAGAAATTGATAAGATTATATGGCACATTCTGTTTTTAATTGTTCCATTCATACTCTGCTGAATTTCTCCACAGGTTTCTATCGCTCCCTCCTTAGATCATCTCTTGGCTTCCTTTTGAATCTCGTCTTCTGTTTCGCTTTCTCTGCATTACGTTTAATTGTTCTCATGGACTTGCTCCTCACTATCTAGGCTCTCTACTTTCTTTGTATGTCCCTTCTCATTCCCTTCGATCACAATCTCTCTTTTTGTTAACTCTATGCCCAATCTCACTTTCGCTCCTTCCCCCTCTTCGCCCCCAAGCTCCGGAACTCTCTTCCTCTCCATATCAGGCTTGAATGCTGGTTAGTTACACTGCCACTCCGAGACAGGGGGGAGGTGCAGAGGCCTTGCTTTCCTCAGAGGGCAATAAGCATACGTATTTCCCCTTCCCTCCAAGATTAATATGCAGTTCATCACAGTCCAGTCCTTGCTTACTTGTATCTCACACAATCTGGGTCTCGCCCCACTTTCCTGAAACTCCGTCCGCACCAGCATGTAGGATGCGTGTTGATTCAGCTTAAGACCCTTCAAGCAACTCCAGAACTTTCACCCTCCTAGTTCTGACATGTCTTCCAGGAGCAGCTTTCAATGCCCCTTTGCCCAGTGTTGGAAATTGATTTTGATTACTGGGGAATCCACTGGGCACCAGCACGGGGGTGTGGCTGGTGTTGTTGTTCTCCCCCTCCCATCAACATTTGCTTTTCTGCCTCTTGGAAGATTCATCTTGAACACCTGGGAAATAGCCACTTTCCCATAATGTTGTAAGCAAAGTATATAAGGTGCACACATTTTAAACCTAAATGTCTGCACCTAACTATGTCCTATAGAGTGCAGTCTTAACAAGGGATTTTGCAGGGATCCCTGTCGGAATCGCAAGTGGACTTGTGGGTAAGTGCCTCCCCCTTGATCCTTATGAACACGGCTCGAATCCTAGCAGCATACATGTTTAAAAGGAATCCTAATGGCTGATACAAATGGACTTGCTGGTCTCGGGGAGCCAGCGAGGCCTATTTTGCTGGATCCTGCATCCAGAAATGATCCAACCCAATACTATCACTGCATTTGCCTCAAGAGTCAACCAACAGAACCTCGCTCACTGTGAACGAGACAGAAATTCATCTATGCAGTTTTCCAACATAGAGAATGCACGTGTTGCTCGCTAAACACACGTTCCCTTTCAAACACAATGGGGGTCATTACGACCCAGGCGGTAACCATGGCGCTACTAGTGCCATGGTTGCTGCCGGTATTTCACCGATTGCGGCATGGTGAATGGTGGAATTACCGCCCCATTCCAAGGTTGGCGGGGTGGTAATTCCCCATTGGCCCTTCCCCATTCCCATTTTTGCCCCCATAGGGCTCAATGGAAATTGGGAAGGCAGTAGTTATGGTAGCGCAAATTGCAGTACCGTAAATACCTCCAAGGTCCCTTTGCGGGTCCAACCCTTAACGGCTGGTAAAAACCAGCTGTTAAGGTCGGGACCTGCAAAGGGACCTCGTAGTTAGGCGGTAAGGGTTTAACGGCGCTGCCACTTTTTATGGCGCCGTTAACCCCTTACCGCCTGGGTCGTAATGAGGCCCAATATCACGATTGTGCCTAAAAGGCCCAGCACCCACAGGTTGCTTGTTGACTGCCTTTAACGGACGCCACTTTCCAGTTCCTCAAAACTTTGCCTCTCTTCCAATGGGCCTTTGAAACCAGAAATACATTCTGAAATGTTAATTTAATTCTTCATTTATTTGTGCCTATTGCGAGTCTCTATGGGCAATGGTCTGACTACATCCCTTGGAATTTCACCCACTACCAGCCACTGAGAGAACTTCAATCCAGCAACAATGCATTAGTAATGGTGCCAGGCTTCTCCCAGAAATGGAAGAGAGGATCTTCCTCCATGTCTTGTGAACCAAGCCCCAGAACTCTCTACACAAACACATCTGCACACTAGTTGACTAATGCAGCACTACTCCTTTGAGTACCTGGCCTGTAGGCTCTCTATCTCTCCTGGCCTCTCACTGTGGGCACTATATACAGGCCGCCTTGCCAGGTCGCCCTCTTCTCCTTTGAGTGGGCTGACTTCTCCTCCACGCTCCTTGCCCTACCTCCCAACTTCTCCTCAGACACTTGAACATCCACCTGGATGCTACCAGCCCTTCTTCAGGACTCTTTTGCAACCTCTGTGATTCTCTCTCTCTCTCTCTCTATTCTTCCCTCTGGCCCGACTCAATCTGCAGGGTACACCCTGGATGTTCAGATCTCCTCATACCTCCCCTTCTCTAACCCTCTCACCACTCCTCTCTCTTGGAGTGATCCCGTTTCTTCCCACCTCTCTCTCTCTTCCCTGCAGGACAAGCGGACTCCAGCACTGCCACCTACCTTCTCGGTCATCCGACCCATGAAGCGTGCGTCAGTTGAGGCTTTTGCTGCTACTTTCTCTCCTCCTCCTGCACCTTTGGCTGACTCACACCCTAACACAGCCCTCTCAAACCTTCACCTCTCTATCTCTATGACTCTGGATGTGCTTGCCCCTGTCATGAGGATCCACTTGAAGCCCAAATCCAAGTGCAACTCTTGGTACAATTCCAACCTCTCTGCCCTTAAACGCAAGTCTAGGGTGGCAGAGAGGAAGTGGAGGAACTCGGGCGCCCCCCCCTGACAAACTGGCCTGCCACCTGCCCCAAAGGAAGTACAGACTCTCTGTCCTCTCTAAGAAGAGAGCCTACATGGAAGCCCGTGTCTCTGTGGCATCTATAAACTCGGCCGAACTTTTCAAAATCTGCAAGGATCTGGCCAATCCTGCTGCAGTATCTACCTCTCCTGTTCCCTCCCAGCCTCTCTGCATGGCCTTGGCCTCTCATTTCACTACTAAAACTCAGGACATCCTGTCCACCCTCTCTTCCTCTACCTCCTCTTCCTCTTCCTCTACCACTCCTGCCCCGTCTGTGGCTGTCTCTCCCCCTCCCTTCTCCTCCTTTCCCCTGTTCACCCCTGACAATGTTTCTAGACAAGTCCAATCTATGAAAGTCTCATCAAAGCAGGTTCTCCCCTGCGCATCGAGAACTATCAAGGACCACATTGACACCCTTGCTCCAGCCTTGGACGATTTCTGCAATCACTCCTTTGCCATTGGAACATTCCCCTCCCCTTAAGCACTCTCTTGTGCATCCCATTCTAAAGAAGCCCTCGGCCGATCCTTCCTCTCTGGCTAACTATCGCCCAATCTCCATCACTCCTTTCCTGGGTACATTCTTGGAAAAGATGACCATCTCCCAGCTTAATCTACATACTGAATCTGTTGATTGCCTCCATGACTGCCAGTCTGGCTCCAGAGGGGCCAGAAGCATGGACACTGCTCTCCTGAACACATGTGAAGACTTGCTCTCCAATCTTGACTCTAATCTCCCTTCTGTCCTGATTCTCTTTCATCTATCCTCAGCTTTTAACACGGTCAACCATGCCTTCCTACTCAATCGTCTCTGGCACAACCTTGGTATAACTGATCCGGCCCTGGCCTGCTTGACCTCCTTTTTCACTGACCGACCCTCTCAGGACCAACTGGAGTCTTTCCTCTTTTCTAACTCTCTCTCTCTCCTTGTGGTGTTCCCCAGGGGTCTAATCTCTCTCCCTGGCTCTTTAACCACTACCTGGCACCGCTTGCCCACTACATCACCACGTTCTGATCCAATTTTCAATGTTATGCAGATGACACTCAGCTCTCTTTCTGACTCCCCTCAGCCACCTGTGCTTCTTCTCTCATACCAGACTGTCTGGCCGCAATTCAGGAATGGTGTGCCGCCAATGATCTCTGCCTTACTGCGAGTAAAACTGAGATCATCCTCATTGGGACACCCGCTCTTAAAATGGATTTCTGAACTCTGACATGGAGGGGCAGAGGTTCAGAAGGCCAGCCTAGTTTCTTGGAACAGGGTAACCTCTGGACAAGCCAGACCAATCAGGGTAGCGATGGCGGCGGTCAAGACGAAGTCTCAAGAGGGGTGAGGGTGACTGAAAGACCTCAATGAGCACACAAAGGAAGGGCACTTACAAATTACTCAAGACAGGTGTTATATTAAAAATATAGACACATTTATTACAAGGCCTTTGTAACATCGACCATAGCTAAGAATCACAATAATACTAAAGTAAACCAACACATCACAATCAATACAATATATATACAAGACCGAGGGGTCTAAGGAGTTAGGAGCACGTAATATGTAGACCACCTAGATGGGGAAGAAAACAGGCAGTGCAAGTAATCATTAGACCCAGTTCGACATCTGAAATACACCTAACTAGGAGGAAGTCCGAGCCCTACAAAGAGAGGAGCCTTATGCTCAAAAGTACCTGCACGCGCTGGTGCCAATGGACAAAAGAGGGCATTTTCAAGGATATCAGGCAGTTCAGGAAGGTGAATGAAGTGATGCAGAACAAGTCCCCACTACTCAAGCAAGGCGCAACTTGTGGGCAGAGGCAGGGTGAGAGTGCAGGATTGAGTCGCTATTTCGCAACAGCGGTAGAATAGAAACGGGCTCCTGTGTGAGGGGCCACCGGTTGGGGTATGGACTACTCACCGGTCCCCAACGCAGGCAGACCCAGACTTCTCCAGTTCAGTTCATGTTGCTGGCAGATTCAGCTGCGATGATCAGGACGTCTCGACACCGTGTAGATTCTGCGTAGCAGGATGCAGGGTCGAGGGTGTCCCAAATGCAGCGGATGTGCACAGGTTGTTACCACAGCAGGGCAACGCGGCAACCGCATTTACTCTGGTCCGGGCGCACTCGTCTCACTTCAGACCTGGGAATGCCAAGTGTACGAAATTCGGTGTGAGGGTGCCGTGGACGCAGAGCAAGCAGTAGACCAAGTTTCGAGGGCTTCCCCGAAATGGCGGCGGTGACAGAGCAAAGCGTCCTGCGTAAGCTGGTCAGCCCACCGGTTGGCCCAGCGAAACTTCTGAAGAGGCTGACTTGCAGGGTTTGATGAAGGTGCCGGGAATAGTTGATCCCACTATTCCAATGGGTCGAAGCGCCTTCGCAGACCTTCTGGGACGATCAGATGCAGAGGGGCCTCGCAGGACGACAGCGGCTCAGGGTGCCAAACCTTCAGCGGGTCACCAGCGGTTCCTCGACTCAGCTTCTTGTTGCAGGATACTTGGCTCTTTATCCCTTAGTCAGTGTGAACTCAGGAGATCGACATGGTAGTGGTGTTTTCAGCCTCCTCTTATCCAAAGTTCCCTTTGTGCCAAAACGGAGAGGACCCAATGGGAGATCTGCTCACCATACGTGGACCTATCACGGACCATGGTGGTCCCAGGCATTCAGGACACTCCAGACTCTCTGGCACCCAGGATGTGTATTGGGACCAGACATCCCAGCCCACATCCTGGAGGCACACACAAGGCATGCAGAAGCCTGCTAAAGCTTTGGGGTTTCGCGGGAAAGTGCATGACCAAATAAGGACTGCCCCGGGTCGGCTCGACATGGGGGAAGGTGAAGGGGCAAGCGGACAGGACAAAGAACCTTGTGGCATGGCCATTTTGGGAGCCAGGCCACCTATTCGTGCCAAACGCGGTAAGCGCGGATAACATGGCAATCCTTTTACGGCGCCATTAACCCATTAGCGCCAGGGTCGTAATGAGGCCCATAGTCTACTACGTTGGTAGTGATAGGGGGAGTGGGCATCTCCCATCCCTCCTTGACTATGGCTAAGGGTCCCCGCACAGGGTGACCAAACAGAAGTTCCAAGGGACTGAAGCCAACACCCTCCTGTGTAACCCCTCGGTAGGCAAACAGTAAGCAGGGTAAAAGAAGATCCCATTTTCTTCTTTGAGGTCCTTCCAGAGCCCCAATCATACTTTTTAAGGTCCTGTTAAACCGTTGCACCAGACCATTGGTCTGGGGGTGGTATGCGGAGGAGAACTTGTAGGTGACCCCACATTCTTTCCACATAGCCTGCATATACTTTGACATAAAGTTGCTGCCTCTGTCAGACACAACTTCTTTAAGGAAGCCAACCCTAGCAAGGATGCTGAGTAAAGCTTTTGTGACTGACTTGGCAGTCACAGTCTTCAATGGGATGGCCTCAGGATATCTGGTGGCATGGTCAACCAATACCAGGATAAACCTATTGCCTGAGGATGTTTGGGGGTCAAGGGGACCAACAATGTTGATCTTGGAGCTTGGATTGTTGAACCACTCTTACCAGATAATTGGCAGGAGGCACAACTCCTGCAGTGACTTTCTCCTTGCACCCGCATCTTGGGCCAGTAAAAGTGCATGGATAACCGTTGCTTGGTCCTCTTAATACCAAGGTGACCAGCAAGGGGCACTTCATGCACCAGCTGCAGGAGGAAGGGTCTTACAGCAAGGGGAACCACCAACGTCCTATGGTCTCCTTCTGTAGACTCTGTGGGCTCACTATACATGAGTCCACCTTCCCAATAAATCCAATGCTTCCCAGGAGGTTCACCCTCAAGCTGGGAGCAGGCCTGTCTCCTTAGGCCTTCCAGAGATGGGCACTCACATTGGCCTTTACTGGATTCTTCCCTGTCAGGAGCACCTTCTACTAACAAATCATTTAGTTCAGGATGGTCATTGGGGTCAAATACTTCAGGCATCACCACCTCCTCATCAGGTCCGGGTGTTTGACCAACTACCTCCACCGCAGTGGTAGGCGAGTTAGGGGGAATATTTTCTTTCCCTCTTTTTGGTTTCTTGACTCCTTTAGCCTTGGGTTTCCCCTTTGGCTGGGGCAAGGCATTTGTATTGGCCAATGCTGCCCTCGTTTGAGACCTTGTGCAGGGTCTGTCAGCAGTACCTCCCACAAGCCCTAAAGCTCTGAGATCATTGCCCAACAAGACCTTTCCTGGGACACTCTTCTGAAGGCCCACTGGAATCCTGACTGCTGTACCATTGATTGTAAGATTTAGAGGTATTACTGGGAACATGAGAGGTGGGCCATCAGCCAACATAGTGGGCATCAGAGTAGCTCTGGCAACTTCCTCTGAGTCTACCAAGGTAGAATCCACTACAGTTCGACTGCACCCACTATCCCTAAGAGCTGGAGTATCTACTCCATTGATCAGCACACTGTATTTAAAGTAGTGCTTGGTGTTATCTGGAATCCTAGCATAAGCTTCTGCGACTTTAGGCTCCCAGGAACCCAGGGAAACTAAAACTACCTCAGCTTCTATCCCACTGGGGAAGGAGTCGGAGGAGAAGGATGCTCCGGTAATCTCTTCTTCCTCGTAGGAGGAGAAGGCCAGATTAGCAGAGTGGACCCCCAAGGTTTTGACCTTACATCTGGGATCCCCCTTCACGTGGTCAGTTGCTCCACAAGCAAAACAAGATCCATTGGGTCTGTTTACATAGGGAGGCTTATTATAACCAGAGTTCTGTTTTGGAGGCTGACCTCCACTACCCTGTGAGTTCTCTTGTGTCTTACCCTTATTTTTCTTTTTGTGGCCCTTTTGGGAAGAAGATTTATCAGTTTCCCCACCCTCCTTATCTTTGGACTTTTTCTCTTCCTCCTGCTTACCAGGATGAGTTTTGTCCTTATGGGACACTCGATGTGACACCCATAAATCTGCTGCAATGGCAAGCTTCTTAAGATCTATCTCCTTTGAATCTGCCAAATTCTGCTTAAGCTCGGGAAGAAAATGCAAAAATATGTTCCAGCATGACAAGACTTATCATACCTTCAAAGGTAGAAACTTTATAACCTTCGACCCAGCCAGTCAAGTTTTTTAAGGATTCAGTTACATAAGATACCCAAGTACCACCTTCTTTTTTCTTATACTCTCTGAATCTTTTTAAGTATTGGGCAGGAGTCTTTCCAAACTTTAAAATGAGAGTCTGCTTCAACATTGCAAAATCTGCTCTCTCAGTCTTTGACATTTCCATAATGGCACTGCAGCCAGAATGAGGCAGTCTGCTAAGTAACCAGGCAATTTTATCAGTATTGTCAACTTGTTGAACTTCACATGCATACTCAAATGTATTCAGCCAGTCCATAATGTCATTCTTTTCCTCATACACACTGAGCAGATCTTTTGGAAACCTTGGATGAGAGGAGGCCCCAGACCCATGTCCAGGACCCTAGGATCCATTGGCAACTTGAAGCTTGGCCAGTTCCAACTGGTGATCCCTGTCTTTGTTTTTCTGCCTGTTCGATTTTTAGTTTGGCCATATTCAAATCAAGCTCCTTTTGCCTAAACAGCAGCTCTTGCTTCTTGAATTCAAGTATGGTCTCCCCATCAGCACTGGCAGAGGAAACATTGGACATTTCATCCTCCCTGTCCTCATGGTCGCTGTGGACCAGTGCAGCGGCAGAACTGTCAGTTCTACCAGTGAGAGCAGCCCCACCTCCTTCTGCACTGTCCTCTGAAGCTATAGCGCTAAGCTGAGCTTCTTGCCACGCCATGATTCTTTGGATCATTTCCATTTTGGTGCCTTGAGAGGAGACACCTCTCTCAGCACACATCTTTTTCAATGTTTCGAATTTAGAAGCATTTAAAGTTAACAAGGTACTTGTTTCCATACTGTTAGATAGGACTATGGTCTTTAAAAAGTTATACTACGACAATTCAATACGTGTCCCATTAGAAATAACTTGAAATGCCTTCGCCCGTGCGCAACACTGGATACCTTCAGTCTTATCCCACCGCTGTACACCAATTTGTTAAGATGGATTTCTGAACTCTGGCCTGGAGGGGCAGAGGTTCAGAAGGCCAGCCTAGTTTCTTGGAACAGGGTAACCTCAAGGGTAACCTCAAGACATGCCAGACCAATCAGGGTAGCGATGGCGGCGGTCAAGACTAAGTCTCAAGAGGGGTGAGGGTGACTAAAAGACCTCAGTGAGCACATAAAGCAAGGACACTTACAAATTACTCCAGACAGGTGTTATATTACAAGGCCTTTGTAACATCGACCATAGCAAAGAATCACAATAATACAATATATATACAAGACCGAGGGGTCTAAGGAGTTAGGAGCACGTAATATGTAGACCACCTAGATGGGGAAGAAAACAGGCAGTGCAAGTAATCATTAGACCCAGTTCGACATCTGAAATACACCTAACTAGGAGGAAGTCCGAGCCCTACAAAGAGAGGAGCCTTATGCTCAAAAGTACCTGCACGCGCTGGTATCAATGGACAAAAGAGGGCATTTTCAAGGATATCAGGCAGTTCAGGAAGGTGAATGAAGTGATGCAGAACAAGTCCCCACTACTCAAGCAAGGCCTCAACTTGTGGGCAGAGGCAGGGTGAGAGTGCAGGATAGAGTCGCTATTTCGCAACAGCGGTAGAATAGAAACGGGCTCCTGTGTGAGGGGCCACCGGTTGGGGTATGGACTACTCACCGGTCCCCAACGCAGGCAGACCCAGACTTCTCCAGTTCAGTTCATGTTGCTGGCAGATTCAGCTGCGATGATCAGGACGTCTCGACACCGTGTAGATTCTGCGTAGCAGAATGCATGGTCGAGGGTGTCCCAAATGCAGCGGACGTGCACAGGTTGTTACCACAGCAGGGCAACACGGCAACCGCGTTTACTCTGGTCCGGGCGCACTCGTCTCACTTCAGACCTGGGAATGCCAAGTGTACGAAATTCAGTGTGAGGGTGCCGTGGACGCAGAGCAAGCAGTAGACCAAGTTTCGAGGGGTTCCCCGAAACGCCGGCGGTGACGGAGCAAGCGCTTCTTGTTGCAGGATACTTGGCTCCTTATCCCTTGTTCGGTGTGAACTCAGGAGATCGACATGGTAGTTGTGTTTTCAGCCTCCTCTTATCCAAAGTTCCCTTCGTGCCAAAACAGAGAGGACCCAATGGGAGATCTGCTCACAAACACTCACACCATACGTGGACCTATCACGGACCACGGTGGTCCCAGGCATTCAGGACACTCCAGACTCTCTGGCACTCAGGATGTGTATTGGGACCAGACATCCCAGCCCACATCCTGGAGGCACACACAAGGCATGCAGGAGCCCGCGAAAGCTTTGGGATTTCGCGGGAAAGTGCATGACCAAATAAGGACTGCCCCAGGTCGGCTCGACCTGGGGGAAGTTGAAGGGGCAAGACGGTCAGTGGACAGGACAAAGAACTTCGTGGCATGGCCATTTTGGGAGCCAGGCCACCTATTCGTGCCAAACGCGGTAAGCGCGGATAACATGGCAAAAAAAGGGTTCAAAACACAAGAGAAACAATAGCTGCCACCAGTCCTGTCCGTGACACATTTGCACAGTTCATATTAAGTCCAGCGAGAGTGGCTAGGGCCTTTGGAATGACTAGAGACCCAAGAGCACAGTAAAGTAAGTTACAGGGTACTCTTGTTTCATGTTACACAAAAGCTGCAACATGAGGAAAGGACTAAGGGAAACAAAGTCTCCTAGTACTGAATGTCTTAAGGGCATGTCAGTTTCCCCATAAGAATTGAGCAAAAGCCCAGAGGAGTGCGGTGGAAAGCTGCGCCTCTCTGGCAAAGTCTAGATCAGGGTGTAAAACAACAACAAAAAGTTTGGGGGTTGACACATGGAGGGAAAATTACATACAATTATGAAATCTTTCCTAACACCCGCTCCCTCCTTTCCTCTCTCTATGGTCCCTCTTACTGATCCTTCCTGTGAGGCTAAGAACATTGGTGTCATCTGAGACTCCACGCTCTCCTTCTCTCCTCACATCTCGGATGTCTCTAAGAAGTAAAACTATCAGCTGCACTGTCTCAGAGGTATTTTTCCCTTTCTCACTTTCCCCCAGAACCTCACCGTCTCCAAAGCTCTGGTCCTCTCGAGGCTGGACTATTACAACTGCCTCTTTCTAAATCTTCCTGCCTCTACTCTTCGAAATTTACAACTTTTCCAGAACAGTACTGCGAGACCTGTCCTTGGCCTCAACCCCAGGGATCGTATCTCTCCAGCTCTGAAATCCCTTCACAGGCTTCCCGTGGCTGCAAGGATCGACTTCAAGACCCTTTATGTTTTCCACAAGGCTTTCTGGGGTCTGAGACCACTCTACCTCAAACTTTCTCTTCCAAAACATCTTCCTTCTCGAGCTCTCTGCTCATCCACCTCCAACTCTCTGTTGCCAGACGCTTCTCCAAGCAGAGAGTTGGGACAGATCTATCTCCGCGGCTGAGGCCTCCCTCTGTAGCAGCCTCCCTGCCTCTCTCAAACTTGAGCAGAACCACCTCCCATTCCGGAAGCAACTCAAGACCCTCCTTTTCACTTACGATTTGTTTCCTACTCTTCCCTGCTGATGCACCTGATTGCTATGCGCACTGGTCACCTGGTCATTTTATGAACTCAGGCCCAGGCTCCTGCATGTCCAGTTGGCCTTACACTGCCTCTGGACTCCCCAGTAGTTAAGGTCCTTTATCTGCAAACCTACAGTCCCTTCCCTCTGCTCTTATGAGCCACGCCGCTGGCTGCACTTGTGAGTTAACTGCACTTCCCCCTTCCCCTTCCCCCTGGCACTTCTCCCCTTCCATCTTAGCTGCACTTGTGACCCGAAACAGAGTTCTTCTTCCTGTCCCCAGGGCTGCCCTGCCCAAGCAGCCAGCAAAAGGCTCAGGCAAAGAGTGCCTTCCTGTGGGCACTTAAATCCCTTTTTGCCTGTTCACTCTAGCGCCCCAGCCCGGCCAGACGCCATGTGCTACAGCTACTCTCATGTAAGGAACACCACCTTTGTATATCACAACTACTTATATTTTACCCTGCAGTATTCCAAAGGTAGAGTTTGTCCCCCTCTTATATTGCAACTATTTGTATTTTGCCACTACATACATATGGCCCTGGAGTGTTCCAAAGGTAGATTCTGCTCCCTTGTTCTATTGCCACTGTTCGTATTTTGCACTGCCTATATTTTCCCCCAGAGTGTTCCAAAGTAGATTGTGCCCCCTTGTTATATCACCACTGTTTGTATTTTGCCTCTGCTTACATTTGGCCCCATTGTGTTCCAAGGGTAGATTTTGCTCCCTTGTTATATTGCCACTGCTTATATTTTTGCCACTACTTGCATTTTGCACCAGAGTGCTTCCCAATGTAGATTTTGCTCCCGCCTTATATCACCACTGTTGTTTTTTGTCACTACCTGCATTATGCCCCAGAGTGTTTCGTAATGTAGATTTTGCTCCCTTGTTATATCGCCACTGCCTGTATTTTGCCACTACTTGCATTTTGCACCAGAGTGCTTGCTAATGTAGATTTTGGTCCCTTGTTTTATTTTCACTGTTTGTATGTTGCCACTACTTGCATTTTGCCCCAGAGCATTCCAAATATAGATTTTGCACCCTTGTTATATTGCCACTGTTTGCATTTGATCACTACTTGTATTTAGCCCCACAATGGTCCAAATGCAGATTTTGCTACCTTCTTATATCACAACTGTTTGTATTTTTTCCACAATGTGTTCCCAATGTAGGTTTTGGTGCTCTGTTATCTCGCCACTGTGTGTTTTTTTAATCAATGCTCGCATTTTTCCTACCCAAAATAGTTTCAAATGCAGGTTTTGCTACTCTGTTATCTCGTCACTGATTGTGGTTACAACATTTGTGTTCTACCCCCAGAGTGTTCTAAAGGTAAGACTGTCACTTGGAGTCGCAGCACTGTTTTAATTTTGCCACAACCTACTATTCACCCCCTGGGTGTTCCAAGTGTATGTTTTGCTGCTCTGTATCTCACCACTGTTTGTGCTTTGCCACACTCGCACTCTGCCATCAAGAGTGTTCCAAACAGGTTTTGCTACATTGAGTCTCACCACCATTTGTGCTTTACCACAACTTACACTTTGCCTCCCAAAGCGTTCCAAATGTAGGTTTGCTGCTCGGCCGAGCCCAGGGGTTTGTGTTTTGCCACACCTGCACTTTGTCCCACTGAACATTCCGAAAGCACTGCACCACAGAAACTTGCAGCTTCATGAGCTGCACCTCACCTTAACTTCACTGTTGCATAGGTGGCAGCTCATCTTCACTTTGCTACTACGTGACCTGCACAAAATTTGAATTATCTGTGGGGTGGGTTGACCCCACAATCAAATTTTGGTGCAGCCGGTTTGCCACACATTTAAACTTATCACTGGCTAGTTTGTGCCACTTTTGAAGCTTGCTACAGAGTCTGAAGCTTATATGACGCTCTGCTGAACACACTGAGGAATTCGACCGTCCGCACAGTGGGTGTGCGCTCACCTAGGCTTTTTTGAAATTTTATAGGAAATTGAATGATTCTAGATCATCCTCTGGAAAATGTGTAGGGCTAATCTGCACACATGTTCCTATGCACGCCACACAACATACACATAGACCTGTGTACTCTGGGTGGGCACAGCCTAGAGGTGCAGTCCTTCCTGTCATATTTAGTTGTGATCTGACAGGTGGAGTACACAGTGCATCTCGGAAGGGTGAGGGCCAAAATCTTCCTCCTGCCATGGCCAACGTGATACCTATCAAAGGCTCCATAGATCTGCCCTGTCAGTTTGTTTACCCGCTGCAGATGGTGTGAGCAATTAACATAACTAACATACTAATAGAGTATACGTCAAACAGGTACATATGGGACTTGGCTGGAGTGGCTAAAATAAAAGAGACAGGAAACCCCAACAACCTTTGATATGCACTGTGTCAACCTCAAGCCAGCTCCCGGCTCTTAGTATCAAGGGCAGTGACCTGTCATGTCATGGACTATGTATTTACAGTAGTCATCCCTGCAGGGGGACCCCATTCTGAAGGTACAAGTATGTGGTTTCGTGGTGATCAAAATCCTGGTCTTGCCACAGCTTCAAGGGAGACCTGCCGCTTTATTCAGGAACCACAGACAGCTCAATTAACCAGAGAGCCCCCTTGATCCACAACAGACCGGAAGATGGGTGGGACTTAGTATTACCTGTTTTCACCCCTTTACCTTTTCTATTGAAAAGCGCTTCGGTTATGACCTCATGCATACAGGAGATTGTTGGTGGGGACCCAGGATTGGTTCATTAAGGTAGGCTAAGCTTACACCCATCACTGTGGCCCATTTGGCTTTAAAAGAGGGTTGAGCCTCTCTTTTGGGCAGATCATCTGAAGATTTCCCAAGGAGTAACAAGAAGAACTCATCTGGACTCTGGCTGAAGGTACAGTTTGCCTAACAGCTTCCACCAGTGAAGGAAGGCCAGGATTTCCAAGAGGGAAGCAAGATCCCTCCCCTAAACATCTCTCAGGCAACAGAGGGAGATACTGAATCCAGAGGACCCTCCAGCAGCTCCAGAACCGGTACCCAGCCAGCAGCAGCATGCCCTGCTAGGCCTGGCAAGCAAGCTTCATAGGTGGGAAGTGCCAGAAAGTCTCTAAACCAAACCCAGGACAAGACCAGTGCCTGCAACACTCTCCTCAGCTTTGGGCCATCTGCCTTAAAGGACAACACAAGCCCAGTGAAGAAGCTAGGAGGAGTGCATCGTCAAGCATCAACCAGTGTCCACCTTAAAGGACATTTTCATGCCAGTCGAGCCCCTCAAGGTACAACCGACTGCACCACTGACTGTTGTTATGCTGCAGTCACACACACTGTCCGAGACACCTCGACCAGTGCTTCAGACGTGCCGACCAGCACTGAGACAACGATTCCTGACTATGATCCGCTTTGTTGGCCAGCCTGCAGCCGGCCATCCAGCTTCACTCGCCAAACTGCCTGCCGCCTGATACCTGCAGCTGTCTCCCGTCTTAAACACTGTCGCAGAAGCTGCAAAGCACCCTGAAACCGATTCTACACTGTCGAGCACCAAGAATTTATACAAGTACAAAGTACATTGTGGTTCTGTCCCCCTGCGCCTTCTCCGAAGGCCCCAACTGACATTTTATGACCAATTGCTGGCTTTTTGCTGAAACCAAGTATCCTTGAACTATAGCGATTAATTACTTTACCGACTACCCTCCTGTGAGTATCCTTTTTAATCCCTTTTCCTTCTTGAAACTGTCAGTCCTCTGCATTCCTTTACATGGCGGGTTGTATTTTGTAGTGTGCTAGAACTGTCTGTTGAATAATAATAAAGCAGATATGTTTATACAGCCTTTACTGGACAGTCCCTTTTATCATTAGGTGATAATTGTATTTTTGCTGTGTTACAACTAACCAACGAGCCACGACCTTGCAGAGATAAGCCTGCCATTCCGTCCACGTTACCAAAATTGGACAAGGAGTTTGAAATGTACCTGTGTTTCCACTCTGTTCAGATCCCTTCTGGTGTACTAGAGTTGTTGAGCTGATTGGTGGTTTAGAAACCGATATTCATCCCTGGACCACTGGTGTCTCCGAAGTTCATTCGTCACACACACCATTTTGAATTTTGATACTATAGGTCGGCACCACATCTGAATTCCACAGTTTTTAATACACCAACCACAAGATTTCTGACCGGGTTAAATCCTCACGCTGAAGCCGACCACTTGGAACCCAGACCATGAACCAAACACTGCCCACACCTAAACCAAGGGTGCTAACCCAAATCAACAGCAAAACCATGAGACAAGCTCCAGAGGGAGGCTTCCACCCCTGGGAACACTGAAACACTGCACATCTCACTACCCAATCAATCAAAACCAAATAAAGAAAAATATAACCACAAGACAAGACCACTGTCACGCCCCTACGTTCCATGAACACATCTCACAATACAACTCCCACTATCTCCACCAAAATACATGCCAAAACGCACTCTCCCCTGCAGACCTGCCGGCAAGGAATGGGACAAGGTCAATGTGATAACTGATCTACCACGAATACAAGGCTATGACACGATTTGGGTGGTAGTAGACTCATACACAAAAATGGCCCGTTTTTTACCATGTAAAGGCATTCCTACTGCTCCTACTGCTCCCTCATTGGCTCGTATGTTTTTTGAATCTGTTTTCTGTCTGTTCGGTTTGCCGAGTGTCATTGTGTCAGACAGGGGGTCTCAGTTCACCTCACGTTTCTGGTTGGCTCTTACCAAACTACTAGGTATAGATGCCCGTTTTTCTTCAGCTTACCATCCAGAAAGTGACGGCCAAACTGAGAGAGTAAACCAGGTCCTGGAACAGTACTTGAGGTGCTTAACTTTGCAATTCCAGAATACCTGGCTTGAGTCTCTTCATTTTGCGGAATTTGCATATAACAACGCCCTGCACTCGTCCACTGGGTTTTCTCCGTTTTTTTCGCTCTATGGCCAACATCCACGTACTTTACCCTTTTCTGTTTCGAATCCTGCCAATGCCCCTGTATTGAGTACCAGTGCCCCTGCGGCAAATGACTGTGTCAAAGATCTCGCATCCGTCCATGCTCAAACCCTTGTCCATCTCCAGGAGGCCCAGGTGTCTATGAGTACTGCCGCTAACAAAAAAAGGAAAGAGGCCCCGTCATATAAGCAAGGCGACCAGGTGTGGTTGTCTACACGGCATCTCCATATACCGGGTTGTCGTAAACTGCTGCCTCGTTTTGTCGGCCCGTATAGGGTTTCCAAGGTTCTGAACCCGGTGGTCTATAGAATCGCCGTCCCCGCTTCATGGAAATTGCACCCTGTTTTTCACACATCTCTCCTCAAGCCTTGTCCTGATGATACACGCATTGATCCCGCTCCTGGTCCTGTCCCTGTGATTTCCCAGGAGGATTATGAAGTTAGCGCTATTCTGGGATCTCGGGTTGTTAGAGGGAGGTTACAATACTTGGTGGACTGGTTGGGTTATGGTCCTGAGGAGAGGTCCTGGGTCCCATCGTCTGCATGCCTACATGTCTACATGCCCTGTTATTGGTGTCCAGGTTCCATCGGGAGAACCCTTCTAGCCCACGGGGTCGTGGGCCTTTGAGGGGGGGCTCTGTCACGCCCCTACGTTCCATGAACACATCTCACAATACAACTCCCACTATCTCCACCAAAATACATGCCAAAACACACTCTCCCCTGCAGACCTGCCGGCAAGGAATGGGACAAGGTCAACGACGCCGGTTCTTGCCATCTCAGCGTTGGTTTCCATTCCGGCGGTGGCAGTTGCCATGGAGATGCGCCACGGGCATTCTACAACGTCTCCGTTGCCGGCACCTGAGAGCTCCTCCTTCAGCACGTTCGATCACGTGACGGATGATGAGAGTCATTTGATCATTAGTCAGCGTTCAAAAGGGACGCGCTGACTGCCCTTCAGCGCTTCACAGCTGATCCTGTTGGGCGCATTACGGACTACGGATTCAGATTACTACCACTGACCTCGGATTGATTTTGGACTCTGATTTTGGCTTCTTCCTTCACGGTACCTTGTTTGGAACTATTTTCTACTGGATTCAACCACATTTCCGTTCCTGGATTGCTATTTGGATTGCCCTTTTGTTATGAACTATGTTCTTGGATTACGCACTTTTCAACTGATTGACTTACGTTTTCTGGCTTCTACGTAAGGTGGTGATTTCATTCATACTAAGTGCTTTACCAACCTGTCATCTGGTCGTCACCCTTGCCGGCTGCCTCCGACAAACATCTTTACACCATTATTAAGTCCCGACCAACTCCTAAGGGTAAGCCTTATTCTAGATTTATTACACATTCATATACAAGTCTGGGCTTCTGTGTTTATGACCTAACTTCGTGTTTGCCTTACAGTGGTCATAGGGGGCACCTTCCGGCATCTTCAGGCATTCCTGGTTGCGGCTGACGAAGATCACCACCTGTGGCCTCAAGTACTGCTCGGGCAGTAATTTCTTGTTTGCTCGAGTGGTACTTGGGGACGGAGGTTTCATCGGCTACACGACCATCAAGTCTTGTCAACCACAGAGAGAAACAAGCTGCCACAACCCCATAATCACAGTGAGGCAGATGCCACTGTGCGTTGAAGCATGCCGATTTACCCCTGAGACCAGGAAATTAATCAACCCAGGAGGGTACCCGCCCCTGTAATATATGACAAACGTTAACCCAAGAGTGAGAAGAAAAAGCAAACTACCACAATCCTACAACCACAGAGAGGCAGATGCCAATGTGTGTTACAATACGTTTACCTACCCCTGAGACCAGAAAAGTAATCAACTCAGGAGTGCACCTGCCCCTAGAATATATCACAAACCCAAACCCAAGGCCGAGAAGAAAAAGCAAACCACTGCAAGCTTACAACCACTGTGAGGCACACGCCACTGTGGTTCACAGCATATTGACTGACCACTGAGACCAAGAAAGTAGTCGCTGCAGGTGAACCTCACACCGAGCACAAAAGACAAATTCACAATACCTAACACAAAATAAGCCACTGCAACCCTAGAACCACAGGGAGGCACCCGCCATAGCATTCAAACCCGCATCAATCTGCCTAGTCAAAAAACATCCATGACTCACATAGTCAGATCAAAACCAACAGGTACCAACAACACCAGAGAGCTGCACAAGCGCTAAGCCTACCACCAAAAACAACATGATCACAAAACCAAACCCGCTGTACAGCACAGAGCCACAACAACCCAACACATCAAGCCCACAAACATGACACAATACAAGAAGGACAAAGAAACAAGAATGGAAAACAGAACAAGAAAGAGGAATGAAAGCACACCCCAGTTGAACTGGAATCACCTACAAGAAATTGCAACACCTCTAAATTCCCACCAACCGCCACTAAGTGGACTAAAGATATAGACTAAGACAAGAACAAAAACAGCATACATCTCTCGCTACCTCTCCACCTACAATCCTAACACAACGGAAAACCAACAACCCACAACTAAGGACCCAATCACCCTCATTACAAGTGTGGCCGTCCGGAAACAAGGGTGCCGGTAAGCATACTAGCACCCTTGTTTCCAGACCGCCACAATATGAGTTTGTCTTCCGAGGCTGCTGCGTCCAACAGTTTTGACCCTGCCAGGAGCAGCGGCCATGGTAGGCAGATTCTTCACAGAAGCACCAGCACTGTTATCAACGGTGCCGGCACTTCCATGTCCCCACTCCCATAGAGTCCTACTGGACCCTATGGGAATGGGGAGTTACAAAATCTGGCGCCTGACTTCCCGTGCCGCCGGTACTTGTAGTGTTGCGGTGGCACTGGGAAGTCAGGTGCCAGATTCGGTGTTACAGAGTTGGTGGCACCCCACCCATGGCACCAGTGGGTTACCGCCAAACTCATAATGAGGTCCAATGAATCCTAGTGTGGACCCCACCAGACCACCAATCCACACACCACAACCCAGCAACCCCAAAGACATTTCTGGAAAATCCCTGATAAGAATCAGAGCTAAGCTAGAATCCATAACCATTCACACCCCTTACAAAACCAGAGACTGCAAAAAAGACCAAAAGGACAATAAAACATCTGACTACTTTGAATCAGAACAAAGAAACCCATCACTCAAGTTAATGGAACTCCTCACCGAAGGTATAGATGCCCCAACTACACAACCAGCAAATAACAGCCTCACCCAAGAGAGAACCGAAAAGCCCTCAGTCACCGCCCTATACTGGCCACTGGCACAACTTAACCTACCTGAAGAACCCTTACCATGATTTGCTATCAAATGGGCAAAGAATCTGTTCGCAGTTTGTTTAATAAAAAGACACCACGCAGTGGGTTATGGAACTTACGAGCAGTCAGCGGTCGCTTTCTGTATGGCAAATGCATTGCCTGTAAATTCACACATAAAATCCAATCATTCACCATCAGTGAGAGGATATGGACACTTTGAAGCCTAACTAACTGCAAAACCAGTCAGTCGGTCTATTGGATCGAATGCCCATGTGGCTTACGTTACATGGGACAAAACATGAGTTCCATTCATTTCAGAATATCCAAACACAGATTTAAAATTTGATGCAAGAAGACAATGACACCCATGGTCAACCACTACATTGAATTCCAACACTCCACCAATGATCTTATATGGTGAAACCTGGAGACACTTAAAAGAGTACCCAACCCACAGAGAAGTCTGCTAAAAAATGAAAACAGATGGATCCACAGATTGGACACATTCAACCATGGATTAAATGAGGAATGTATTCCTCTGACATAGATTCAGCTCCAGTAAGACACAGATGAGATACGTTGTTAACTTGTATCCTGGAACGAGAGAGAAGATTGATGTAACACGCTGTTTCTTTAGTTGTTTTTTTTAATTGCAATTGGTTTAATTAATCCTTTACAAATTTAGAATAAAAAGAAAAGCACAGTAAAAATAAAATCACATACCCATCATAGAATAAAAACCAGAAGACAGTAAAGAAGAAAAACAACAAATCCCATAGTATCAAACAAAGCAAACAATACATAACACAAATAAACCTAAATAAAATATATATATAACCACCTTATAAAATATGACATCAAGATGGATAAAAGTAGCATGCCCCCTAACACAGTTACGAAGACGGACAGCATACCATAATCAAATAAAATTACACAATCCAAGTATAGGTTAATACCCATTCCAAACTTTGCTTAGCAAATATGAGAGGTTAATCTAGAATACTCTGTCAGACTCTCATTATGAAATTCACCATCTGGGTATCTGCAGATAAGACTTTTAATAAAACCTGATAGAGCCAGGCCCTCGTGTACATTCTGGATACTAAGACAGAGCTTCCAGACCATATCATCACTGCAGAGTAGTAGATTCCAATCTAGGGCCGACAGAAAAGTAGACCTTAGCGACTTTAATGTATCACACTTCAGGACTAAATGTCCTAGCGACTCAGGTTTCAACAAACAAATCCTACAACCAACTGCATCATTCAATATTAAATGCCTCCTAAACTGGATTTCCTTGGTAGGTAGGAGATTCCACTGTACCGTAGAATCCCACGATAGTACTGATTTGGGTATTGAAGCATAATGTTAGATAAAGATCCTCAACACCTCTGCTCATGTGCAAGACGGCCCAGAGATGCGTATGAATATAAAGCATCAGTCGTCTGAATCCAATCTGAATCGAGCAGTGCCCTTTTCACCTTCAAAGGATTATGGATCAAAGTCTCCAAATTCGAGAAGATATCATGGAGGATAGATTCACATCTTTCCCCAAGGGCAGTTAGATCTACAGAAAAATTCTAAATTTCACCCATCAGATGGTTCAGGGAATCTGATAGAAGGGCCATGATTTTTGCATATAATGTCAAAAGACACCATTGCACCATTGCCCAAATTGAGGAGATGCCTAACTCAAATCTTAGAGCAGGTAAAGGCACTGCATTGGGTACACAGAGGATCTGTCTCCACATTCTGCCCTCAATTCTGTCCACTATTTTCTGTACTCTAACCGACACCAGTTCAAGGCCATATGTTAATGTTGGCACTATCTGCCTTCAAAGAACATTAATGCTAGTTTAAGGAGGAATTTCCCGAATTTACGGTCAATTTTTATGATCTGGGATTCTAGAAGCTTGGCATTAAGCAGCAAGGCCTTAAAAACCATTGGAGACCCTTCATGTGATCCAACGTTGAAACCCAGTTACCTTACAACCTTAGATAGCTTCAAAGACATACCTTCAATGAACCCTACAGGATGGATGGTCTTCACCCTAGCTTTCCTAAAGGTAAGAATTTTCATTTTATTGGGGTTAATAATGCCCCATTTTCTTTTGTGTACCCCACAAATTTAGTTAAGAGCCTCTTCAGTACAACCCTAGTTAGGTCGAACATCATAAAAATCGTCTGCATATGCAAGCCATATGATTTTAGACTGCCAAACTTTAGGAGCAATCAACCCTTCCTTAGCTAGGGTGAGGACAACATCTGACATTTATTGGTTGAACAGCCAGGGGGCCAGAACACATCCCTGTCTGACCCACCGGTAAGATCTAATTCGCTGAGAGACAATACCCTTTTGGCTCAGGCACACTTGTATCCCGCAATTCTCATAATCGCCCATAATGAGCCTCAGCAGTCTCGCCGGCATACCCCCATTAGCCAATTTCGCCCAATGTTTGCCTCAAACTAAACAATGAAATGCGGCCGATAGATCAATCAAGGCCATATATGTAGAGCCCTTCGGCCTCCTCCAAGCATCTTCCTGGATGCATTTGAGTACTAGCCCATTCATGTTTGTGGAGTGCCCCTTCCTAAAGCCGGTCTGGCATCAGTCTAGGGGATGGGCCACTTTAGCCCACTCTTCTAAATGGGAAAGCAAAAATGCTGAGAAGATCTTATAGTCAGCATCAATAAGCGAGATTGGTCAATAATTTGTTGGGTCAGCCCTACTGTCACACTTAAATATGGATACCTCATGGGCCATTCTCCAAGACTGTGGTCTTACACCTGAACCAATGATATCCTTAAATTCCAGGTGTAGTAGGTTCACCAAGATGTTTTTATCAGCCTTGAAGGTATTTTTTGTCAATCCATTTGGACTGGGAGCTCTTGAATTTTAACATTTAGTGATCAATGAATAAATCATACCCATATCTAGTGGAGGATCCCAGTAGAGTTATCCAGAGAACCATCTAGAACCGGAGGGATAATCGTAGGTGGCCCAAACCTTCCCTCAAAGAACTCAACCCATTCCTACTCAGAGATAGTATTTAGTTGGGAAACTGCCAAAATGTGGATCTTGGCCATTAATGAGATGCCAAAAAGCGCCAGCCCGAGCATTGATTAGAACCCCCATCATGGTTTCACCATCCTGATACAGTATAGTATGTTTTAGTGACTTATAGTAATTTTTATAGGACTGCATGGTTGTCCTAATAAGCTCAGACCGAGTACCCTCAACCATGATCGTTCGCTGAATCAATCTAATTTCCATCCTCATAGTGCTTTTCACATAGGCCAGGTCCCCATTATAGCAATGGCTATGTCTAACAGAGCCATTTCCTCTCATTCCAATCCTGGGGGAGATACCAGAAACCAGGAGACCAATAAACCTCTGAAATTCGACTGCATTACAATTATTGATTTTCCAATCAGAGTATGTAGATTAAGGGTATCTCTCAGATTATGATACAATGTACTAATGTTTAAATCAGTCCACCTTACTGCACTGCCCGCCGCAGTAGCGGCTACCTGGGGCTGGAGCCGAAATTCTCTGGTGTTTAGTACCAAATCGAAAGTTGCCGTTAAGATACAATGATCACTCCAATCGTTCTTTGATACAGTAAATGACACACATTGATTCATCAGCGCTTTGGCGTAAGGCGCTTAATAAATCAATAAATACAAATACAAATAAGAAAATTATCTAGGTAGATGTAATCCAAAAGGGAGGAACTATTCCTCCTATGCCAGGTGTGCTTACGACCTGTGCCATTATCCTCCTCCACCTCCACCTTCTTATCCATGTGACACAATCAAGAAAGAATTGAGGGTTTAGGCACCACGGAAATGACACTCTACAAATAAAAAGATCTTGTTCCACCGGAGGGTGTCTCCACTTTCTTGGAATGCTGTCCAATGTTTTTATATAATCATGCGTGCACCAGCTTATTTAAACACGCCGCTCATATCATTGCTTTTCCAGACCAATCGGGAATCATATCCTTGCACACAGGTCATTTAGCAGGCATAATGTCAGCCACAAATTCACTTATACTGCGATGTCCATTATTTCCAATGAAAATGGTAACGTTAAAAACAAGTAAGGGCATTATACGTTGCTCGTCCCCACACCATTAGGTTTAAATAAAACACTTCCAAGGCATTAGGTTATCTTTGATACATTGTGGTGCAACGCAAGTTGCTATGGGAACAACAGCATGTTTACAACAAGGATTGCCTTCCCGTCCAGGGTGTGAAGACCTATGCATGCCATTTGTACTATGTGTAAGGAACTCATGGTCGCAACACTAAAGACAGACACAAGTGGTCACAGTTCAAGGGTTTTTATTAAACTGTATAGGTAGGTTGGAAAAACACCTAATCTAAACCTAAATCTAAGATGGCAGCAAGCTACAACCATCAAATCTTAATAAGGCAGTCCAAGTGGCATCTTGTCAAATAAAAAGGGCATATACTAAAAAAAAACGATTGACAATCCTTACAACAAAATACAAAAGAGTGTGGGATAGGGTTCACAAGAAAGAAAGAAGTGCTCTCAAAGGATAAGTCAGGATGTGGTAGAGAGGGGGTCTCTCTTCCCCATGTTTTGAGCACAGGACAAGGCGGGACTCTGGAGCAGAGCACACTGTCAAGCTTTTGCAGCACAAGACTACAGTCCCGTTCTCGGATGTCAGGACTTCCGGTGGTTAAGTCTTGTTTCTACAAAAAGTCTCTTCCATCTGAGGACCTGATGTATTCAAAATAGCAAACAAAAAGTTCCTTTCCGTATGTGTGTTGGCTGATGACTTTTCACCCATCGATCCCCCTCTACCTGGCTCAGATCCACAAAAGTTCCTAGCGGACCTTTGATGGTTTAAGTTTCTTGCTGCCGAGGGCATGATAGGTTCAAAATAACAAACAAATGTCCCTTTCTGATTGCACTTGGGGTGATGGTTCTTTACCCCTGGGTCCCCCTCTTCCGGGCTCAGACCCCTCTGAGATATCAGTCTCCCTCCATCGGGTTCACTACGGCTTGTATTCAAAAAGATACCATCTGCTACATTCACGTGTCGTTGGGTGATGGCTTTTCTCCTCTGGACCCCCTCTTCTGGGCTCAGACCCGTCTAGAATTCACGTGCCATTGGGTGATGACTTTTCACCCCTGGATGCCCCTCTTCTGGGCTCAGACCCTTCTAGAATGTCTGCCTTGGGTTCACTACGGCTTGGTGTCCAAAACAATTTCAATTTATGCATTCACAAGTCTTAATGTCTTTTTAAACAATTCTCTGTGGACATCCCTCTGTAGTGTTCACTCCTGTCACCACAATTTCATTGGGGTATCATTCTTCACCCCTCTTTGCTGGCATCTCTCCCTCAGGTTGACGTTTGCCAGTTTGTAGTTCCTTTACTTTCTAACTATGCAGGATTCGTCCCCCTTGGCTTTTCCATTATGTGCCAGTCAGACTTTCGACTGTACAGAGGATTTTGCTAGAACCCTGTATGACCACTTTGACCTTTTCTTGCGACTCTCCTAGGGCCTTCTGGCATCAGTACTTTCAACAAACAGGGAATCAACTAGAGTCTCTCAAATGAACACCCACATGGTGCCGGACCCATGTGGGGCAGCTGGTTTTCCCTTAACATGTTGACAGTTTTTTGATTTCCCTTTAATTTGCTATTTGCGACTTTCATTAAACACAGTTCGGTTTCTTATCAGTTCTTCCCTTGACTCTCTGGCTGTGATGAACAGCCTGGCTTTTATTGTATCTGGAGTCAAAGACGGTACCACGGTAGCAAGCGTATATCCCTGTCCTGCTTATCGTTGTAGGAGGTCTTTGTGTACTGTTGATATCTGCTGCAACACACGCTGGCTATTGTTTGCAGTCTTATGATTCCTTTCACAGAGGCTTCACAGGTCTGGGCCCGAAAGGGCAAGGTCGCTTCTCTCCCTGTCGCCCCTTCGGTTCTAGGTGCCTTTCTCCTCCTCTTGAACTGCCATACTTGGATAGCTGCCTCGTTGCGCAGTCTGCCTTGCTCGTAGTGTGCTCTCGTGCTCCACATTTCATCCCTGTGGGGAAGGCAAAAGGCTGTCAGGTGTGTATGATTCTGGCCAATTGCCTGACTTTCTCTGACCCTTGTGTTGGGACAGGTAAACAGCTTTGATGTTAGTCCGTTGTCTTTCATGGTGTGTGTAAGTGTTCGTGTTGGAAAAGAGGGGGGTAGAGTTTCAGAGTATCCTACCTAGTATGATGGGGAAAAGGTGTTGGACGAAGGGCAGTGGTCGAAGTGCACCAAAAGAAGTAGTGGAGCTATGTTCTCTGCTGGCCTGCACCGCTCCCCGCAGACCCCATCGCCATGTCCCCTCCCAGGCACAATACAAACCCCAAAACCCATGTTCCTGCTGTTTAAGGGAATGTTCAGGGCAGTGCACTGAAAGTGCAAGTTTCAACTGCTTCCTACACTTTTATTTTAAAACGAAACCATTCCGGAACGGTTTCTTTTGAAAATAAAAGCATAGGAACAATAAAACTTAATTAAAAGAAGTAGAGGAGCACCGCTCCCGACCGCTCCCGCCCACTTCGACCACTGACGAAGGGAGATACTGCGTCTCACCCGTCAGTGTCCCACTTCCACTCCCCGAGGACCCTGCATCCAGGTGATCCTCCCTCACAGGTCCAGGAACTGGATCCAATAGCGATGGCCATGTCCTGGCCACCAGGATGACAGATCCCTGGGGATTAGTAAGTGAGACACCTTCAGGTTTCTCACATATTGGAACCAATAGAATTGCATCTCCGGTATCCATATCAACAGGGCAGACGCCAGCTTGTAGCTACAGCCATTGCCAAAACATGCTCAGGAGACATTCACTCGATATACAAATCCAGGTCAGTGCTATACCCGGTTTTCTCAGATTATTGCCGTACAAGCGTAACGATTCTGAAAAGGCAAGATAAGCACCGCCCATTAATTATTCCTTTCGATACATGCATTGTGAATGGGATCAGGACTCTGGAGGGACAGCACAGAAAGTGTAACTGCCTCCATGACGGCAGGGACTTTACCGGCCCGCGTTGAGGGTAAAGTATTTTTGTCCTGAATATCTCAACCTCACTTCTAGGCCTTGGATTGAACATGCAATTATGCATGTTTAAACAAGTAGGTAATCATGAACCGGGTATGGATGACCACTAATTCGACAGTACAGGGCACCAAAGCATGCACACACTGAGTCTAGTATCATGTCATGAACACTGGTGGGACATTGCACCAACCGGCACTAGTTATATGCACCCTCCACCTGAGTTTGGGGCGGCACACTACAAGGTTGCCTTCTTACTTACCAGCCTCTCCATTTTTTTCAGATGGAAAGATTACCTTTCTTCCCCTAAGAATTAAGGGGTGCACAGCGTACAAATACAAGTGCAGAATAAAATAAATGGCAAGATAATGTCAAGCAACAGCATGATCACCACAGTGACGGCTCTACTGTCGCAGTAGACCTAAACAGGATAGTAGCGGATACCTGGAGTATCCTAACTGACTCTATTTAGGGTAAGTGACGGAGGGTGGTTACCATGGCTCAGCACCATTATTTGAGAATCTACCGTGGGTATGACACTAACATCCATATATATATATAAGTATAAATATATGGATGTTAGTGTCATATATATATATATATTTTTACATATATATATCCACAGGGTCCACAAACACACCCTGAAGAAGGCAGACAGATTTCTATATTGGCCCTCTGAAACTTGCTGAATTTGGGGTTCTTGATCAACAAACAGGATCCCAATATAACATCCAGTGGTTACATATATGCCACTAACACGTTGGCAGACACTCTTTTGCAAAAATGAGCTTTACAAAATCAAGCAAAAATGTCTTTGTTGTATATTCTCACGAAATCTAAATGATGGGAGGTCAGCAGAAAGAATATATATAGGCAATCTACATTTGAGATTTATTCAAGAACAAGGAAATCAATATATTTGTATCTTCTCCATTTTTTGATATAGTAATTTCTTGGACTTTTTGTTTTCTTTGAACTCTTCATTTTCTACTTATGTAGGGAATAAATCTTTTGTCAAGGCAAACTTGATGAAGATTAAAAGACAACCACACACTTGGGGTATTCGACTTCCTCTCTCTCTACTTGAAAGTCTTTCTGTCCAGGGTACTGTTCCTTGATAATAAATTATTAAACGTTATTGTTGTTGTTGATACAATTTTGTGATGGCTAGAATGTGTAAATAAAATTCAGCTATCACACACGGGGATGGTCCCCTACATAAACCAATTAGAAAACCAATTGTACAAAGCCACCTTTTCTTATAGAGCAAGTGGCTGTCGTGGACTTTGTCAGAATACATTTGATAAAAGGCATAGATATATCTTTCCTCACCAACCTGACAGAAAGAAAACACTTACCCAGGAAGGCCTCTATCTGAGAGTTTTGCAGAGGCTTACACTGGCTGCTGGTACAACGGCAGATAGAATTTAATATTCTGTGTCTGGTGTTTAAATGTGTTCATGGATTGGCACCTTTGTATCTGAGCTCTAAGATCTCATCCTACTGTTCAACTCACACGTTATGACCAATAAGACAGGGACTACTGACAATCCTCGCTTCCCGAACCTTTACGTGGGGAGATACACGGTTTTCTGTCTTTGGTCCTTGGGTTTGGAATTCTCTCCCACAATCTTTGCGAGAGACCAAATCCTTATCCATTTTTCAAAAATTACTGAAAACCTATCTATTTGAAAAGGAGCTCCTCGCTTCTCTTTTCGGTAGTTACTCTTTACAAACTGCTGTATCGAAAGAATCTCCTTTCCATCTGAGCCTAGATGCAACTTTGCTAGGTTCCTGCGGGATATGCTCTATACAAATGTTCAATAAGAACAACAAGAACTCAAGGCTCAAGACTCTCCCTGCTACTCTTTAACATCTACATGTCCCCCATAATAAAACTCATTCAAACCCAGGGACTGGCAGTCTACAATTATGCAGATGACTCATCTTCAAGACAACCACTGTCCAAGACCCGAACAACACCCTCAACAGATGCCACACTGACATACACCTGGATGACAAACAGCAATCTCAAGCTAAATCCGACCAAAACAGAATTAGTGCTCTACCCACCAGAAGACAATGCAACTCAGGCACACCTGAGCTGGCCACCCTGCATGGGAACCCAAAAGAAGACATCATCAGTGATTTAAAAAAACTGGGAATCCTCATGGACAACAGACTTTCTCTAGATTCACACGTCAACGCAATAACAGGAAAATGATTCTACCTCCTGCGACTAATTAGAGGGATACTCCCCTACCTCAACTTCCCACACAGAACCCTTGAAATAATCTCCCTCGTACTATCAAGACTAGACTATGAAAACTGTTTCTACCTTGGAATACCAGAACGCCTCACAAAAAAACGACAATGCATCCAAAGTACAGCAGCAAGACTACTCCTGAGACTAAATAGAAAAGACCACATCACCCCAGCCCTGAGAAGTCTGCACTGGCTACAAGTAAAAAAAACACATTCACTTTAAAGCCTTCTCATCCCCCACAAATCACTACATAGACAAGGAGCCGAATTTGGATCTGAGCTCAAATCAACCGCTACCAACCAGGAAGAAACCTGAGATGGAGCAATGACATACAAATACTTGATAGCCAAACTATGGAACTCGATTCCAAAAGAAATAAGACTGATGGAAGACCACCTAACTTTCAGAAAACAATAGAAAGGCCTGCTATACAACTCACAGAGACAAGCATAGAAACGTGCACCCCCACAAATCATAGTCTGGGACCAAAGTAAGCATGGAACAATACAGATTGAAGAACCAACAATACACCCAGAGTCAAACAGAAACCAGCTAACCACCCCTGTCTTTTTGTCCGCACCTGCATACCTCCCACGTACTATACACGCCCAAAAGGGCAAGCAAAACTGCACACAAATAAACAAGCAAACCCACACCCACCTCTAACCAAGCCACACACCAAAACAGTTGAAAACGACACACAAACCAAACACTGGATGCTACCCTCCGGACACAACTAGCCCAGTCCACAAAACAATGCACACCCAGAAAGCTCACATGCACAGATCCCAGTTCCTCCTGGTTCTGCGAGCATCATCAACAGAAGAGCACAATCTCTATCCTAGCCCTCTTGCCGAACAAACCAACCCCACCCACTTTTCTTACAGAGCCACAAGAGCACCTGGAGACCATGCAAGGGGGATTGCTGTGTGGTATAAATCATCATAACATAACATAACAATCCATCCCCTTCCCAACTGACTCCCTGCTAAAGTCACCTACCACCCTACACTACAAACAGAAATCCCTGTTACATGGGTGCCTCAGGCCTATCAAGCACCACAACATCATTGAGCTAGCTACGACGGCACACATCTCACTCAACCACATCCACAACTCACCCAGACCCTGAATGCTTTACTTCCTCATACCTTGGGCAGTCCCCTCCAGAAAATCATATTCTCAAGTGTCACTACCAAACACGTGGAACCAGAGTTACATTCTGTGTTAGGGTACTTGTGTCCTGCACTCATCAACACCTGGAGTATTGCAATTGCCTCACCCTCTATCCACCCCCACCGCCACCCTTTTTCTTACAGGATTGTGTGCAGTGATGCCACTAAAAGGACAGAAATACAAGAGCACTTTACATGACACCACATCATATCCTGTTTTTGCCACGATGCAACCAGTCAACAACATTAAACTTCAATAAATGTTAAAGCAATGTGATAAGGTGGGTTCGGGCCACGCATGACACTGACACCAGTGTAGGAACAGGAAACATCTTTACTGAGTTCCAGCTATGGGTAAAGGGTACAAGAATACATTTAGGCCACATCAGCTAAGTTACATGGACAGAACATCCACCGGCATCCTCTCTCAGTCAACCCATCTTCTCAACTAACTTTTACAGAACCATTCAGAACATAACATTCTCACACACATTATTCTATGTCAGTTACTTCTAGCATTCCATGCATACAGGGCAGTGTAGAGGAGCAGCCGAATGCCTCTGTAGGAAGACCTACCCCTACTACCTCTATGTTGGAAGCCTGAAATGGTGCCATGCTTGACACCAGTGGTTGTGACTATTCCACTGCGAATATTCGAGAAAAGGTACCCACTGAGAAAAACATATCTAATGCATCCTCGAAGAGACGACAACCTAATGGAGGAGCGCCCCGACGGAATATGAAAATGAGAGGAAGAGGAGCTGGTGACGTCACAAGAAGTGAGCGTGATGCCCTGAGAAGACTGGTTGAAGAAGAATACATGCATCTTATATAACGGATGACGAGATAAAGAATCAAGTAAATGCTCTTATGTAAATGGAAGATTGCACGTGTGGAGAGCACTGCAGGAAATACAAGTTGTTTAATAATTGTACAGATGCAGCAAGGCAAGTATACCTAGTAGTCTTAGAAGCTGGCTATACATAGTGAATAGATTGCAGGCAAAGCCGCCATTGTATAGTATCTGGACATCAATGTCACAATTTTAGTAAGCTCAGACCCACAGAGAAAGAAGGATTAAGAGCTGTGTGGCAGCAAGAATTAGCTGAGATCGCGGACTTGAATGGTGAAGCTGCCGGCCTGGTTAAAGCAAGCCAAGGCGGGTTATCTATTCTCAAGGCAGCAAACGTGAGAAGCTGAATCGCTTCTTGTCAAGGTGCAAAGAAAGAACACCATGTATGCCAGGTTATATTCAATTAAGACATTTAATTATTGCAAAATGGACCAGATCGTGATCTCTTGTAACGTGAGCCAAGGATGGAAACAGAGTTGGGCATTGCCTCCCAGAAACTATGACAGTGAGTGCTCACGCTCCCTTATATTCCCAGAGGCACGGATACTTTGCAAGGCCAAGGTCGAAGACAATCTTCATGGCAGAAGGCATGGGTGATCAGAGACGTGGGGCGAATTGGGTAGGGAGGCAAAGTCATGTCCACCTCCTCTGACCTGGGTCTGAGTTTACGTGCTGCTAAGGGAGCTGAATGTTCCAGATTGGCATGAGCGTGCCAACCAATTTTAGAGGGCTGCGTAATGAAGGACCTTATAGATTAAGAGCCAATGATATACTGTGTACTTAATAAGTGGTGAAGATGACTTGCACTAGAGGAGGGCATAAATTGTCCACTTGATAGTAGTTGTCCTATCACAACCCAACCCCTTATAGAAAGTATACTTAGATGTTCCCCTTCAACATATCGCAATCCGTCATAGGTTTTTCTTATTTTCCACGTTGGATGACGTCACGTATGACACATTTTTGCTATAAAATTAGGATTTTTTATGAAATGCTTCAAGAGAATCCTTGTGCAACGTACGTTGATATCCGTTGTAACTCCCTGTTTTAGACAACTGATAATAAAACAGAAGACAATTTGCCATCTTCCTGAGTTGGTTCCGTTATTTGGTGTAAGAGTTACTCTGCTTGCCATCCACTGCTTGATAAGCTACCGAAAGGGCCTTATGTTCAGCAGGGGGCAGGGAAAGACAAGACACAACACAATGGCTTGTTTATCTGTAGCTATGTTGTGGGTTGTCTCTGAGCTTTGAATCTCCACTATCTATCATGTGCATACTGTAAATACACAAACCTATGACTGGTGGGTGGTAAGGGCATGGGAGGGATCCATTATCAGTGGCCTCCATCTTGTCTCTGCAGATGTGACTGTCACAGATAGAGCTGGCATGTTAATTGTGCTTGTTTCAGGAGGTGTCGGCCCCGAGGCGTTTCGGGAACTTTCCCAGAGGTGTTTGCTTAGATTGTGAGACCTGGGGGCATTAATGAACACCTATCTCTCCCGCAGTCCGCCCTCAAGGCATAGACTAAATCAGCGTTCAGTGCCTGGGAATGAGGCGACGTTCAATTCCCGGGCGGCCACAGAATAGACTGCCTGGGCTGTGGATCCCCTTGAGGGAAGGTGGGAGAGAGTGAACAGGGCGCGGATTCCATTAAGATTTGCATAATCCTCTATAAATGACGATCCCTTGTTTTGTGACGCGCCTTGAACAGAGCAAACCCACTCAGGTGTGCAAACAATTCATTTTCCTACTAATTCACGTCAAAGATTTCCCGAGAGGAAAATCGAGGGAGCTAACACA